>NW_027325372.1:33024401-33609401 GCF_036924035.1 Leuresthes tenuis | reverse complement strand
ATTGCAATACATGAAAACAATTTTTAATTAAAATAAAATCATTTTTAATTTTCCTCCTTGAGAGGACTGTTTAGTCCCCATCAGAGGCTGTGTGGGAGATCGGAGCGCCAAAAGCAGGAACAGTGATGGCCTGTGCACTGAATTCTGCCGCCTTCGGCGACAGAATTCCTTTTCTATTTCCCCTAACCAGCCCGTGCCTCCTGTCGAACCTGGTTTGGTAGCTCCGACTCTCACATTCTATTAGACACAATATGATGTCTTTTGAGCAGTAATGTATACTGTATATTTTGATTCATTTATGTGGACTCTTCATTAGTCTTTTTTTGAAGAATGTATGGCAATCATGCTTTCTGCACTGTATTGGACTTTATTCTACACGTTTGTTCAACACGTTCAAGTTTACCCACACTTCGGGATGGCCACGAAGGCAACACACAGGTGAGTGGCCAATGGAGGCACCTGAAACTCATGTGACCTGTGACCGAACTTTATGGACTCTTCCTATTGGCCAGTGAGACCGGAAACCCGAGGCATTGTGGGAAATGCTGTTCAGACTATACGAGAGACATTGTCCATCCGAACTGCATCGTGCGCAGACGAAATTGAAGCTCTTGTGAGTTTATTGACATATTAACAAGTCGGCCTGATGAAGGTTTTATTATAAACCGAAACGTTGCATGTATGACTTGTTATGTTATGTTGTTAGTGAATAAATCAGTATATTCACGCTACCAGTGCTTTTATTGCAACCGAATAAGATCGCTGTGAGCGATTAGCATATAGCCACCTAGCTCTACGATTAGCCTCCAGACGGCTAAGTGGAAGCTACATACTTAGCCTCATTATGCCTGCACACTTCGGGGAGGAGTCCTGGACCGTGGTGGAACGCAGAGGAGCCCGCAGGAGAGGTCGACTCCAGACCCCAGACGGATACAGGCCCAACTCATTTCATCGGAGCATCCAAAGCGAGCGCAGATGCTACGCGTCGGCCAGTGGGGATTTAAACCCCTCATGGGAGAGGGAGCCCCACTATTCACCGCAAGATGATAGACGCCACGATGGAGGTAGACTCAGTCCAACTCATAAAGGTGGGCGGCAATTTAACCGGGATGAACGGTATGTAAAACCTCTTTGGAGGGCAGAGTCCAGACCTCAAACACACTGGATCCAATCGGATGATCCGGACTTTTCACTTAAAGTACGCCATATTCACAGACTGATTAAAGCTGTGCATCACATTAAGAACATTCCACAGGAGGAAGAACCTCCTTTTCTCATTAATATGAGCCAGAGACTTGCCCACTTCATTAAACCAGCAATCCCTAATGCCAAAACGCAAGCTTTGATCCAAGCTAATGCTGATAATTGGGCACGTACTACTAGACAAATTCTTGTAGACCATTATGATGGGATCATTGAGGAGGAGGCTGAAAGACTTTCCCAGTTCCCCATACAGGACTGTTGCGCCCCCTTCGAGATTGCCTCTGCCTGGGCCTGGAGGAACCTGGGCCACAGACTGAAGGAGGGGACGCTGGACCATGCACGGAGCATCATTGTGGCCAAGCTGTCCCATTCTTCACCTACGGTTGGAGCACCTGAACCTCTCAGTGAAGCTGTGGTAACCACGGGATGCACTGATATTGATATCCCCATCAGAGGCGGACAACTGGCATTCCCCCATACAGCATCCACCACACTGCAGGACCAGAGGGACCAGATCACCAGCATCACGGCATGCACCAACGCGGAGATCCCCACCGCTGGAGGACGAATGACACGTCCCCAGGCGGAATCCGCCATCTCGCCGAACTCCAGGGATCAATTCATCTTCGTGACTCAGGTAAAAGAACTCCAATCGGAACCCACAGTGGAAGCACCTCAACACCGGGAGTCGGACATGAGTCCGATATTGCCACCAGGAGGAGCTGAGATCACCACCCAAGGCATCGACGGGGAGACCCCCAACACAGCGGGGCGACTGACACGCCCTCACACAGGACCAACCCCATCGGGAGGCCACAAAGACCAGAGCACCAGCTTGGAGCATCAGACGGGGGACGGACCAAAATTCCAGCCAAGCCCTACCTCCCACCACAGATTGATCCCCATCAGTGTCAGAAAACTGAGAGCCAGGATCCAGACACGTTTTAAGTGCAGGTTTGAGTAAGACACAAGATTGAGCAATTGTTCAATCTGTCAACACCAATCATTGGGTGCATTGAATTAATACGTGCTTCAGGTTTCACACCGAAATTGATACTGTAGGACCCATAAAGGGTTTAAAAACGTTTGATTATGGTCTCAGGGTGAGATTATTCTGCTATTGGCCACAAGGGGGCAGTGTGGTTACTTCCTCAGGAATTATGTTTTATTATTTCTGCAAAACAAGCTAATTTATGCACTCTCTTTCCTAAGTTTCATGTTTAGTATCATTAGTGTGGATCTAATATTTAAGGATAATTTTCACAACAATAATGATAATTGGATCCTTCTTCAATTCAGGAGGTCATTTGCTGCTTGTGTGACTCAGGTTTGAAGCCATTTGAGGCTCTGATCGGGTCTTATGCCCTAATCCTAACCACTGTGAACCCCTGATGAGACTCTCAGTTGTGAATGATTGGCTCTTGTGTGACTCAGGTTTGAAGCCATTTCAGGCCCTGACCGGGACTTATTTCCTAACCCTAACCCTAACCCTAACCCCTTATGAAACTCGGATTTAGATTCAATATAGACCCTCCCCTGTAATTTGGCCCTAACCCTAACCAGTGGGACCCCTTAGTAGTTAAACCCCATTTGGATAGTCTCCTGATGCCCTAATCCTAACCTGAACCCCTTATTTGGACTTTTATTTAACCCTAATAGGTTTCACTTCAATTTGGAAAACCCTAGGCGACTTCCAAAACCCTAGCTGGCCATGGGAACCCTCTCATAGGCCCCATAAGACGAGGGCTAAATTTTCCAGCACCACATAGGTGATTGCAATACATGAAAACAATTTTTAATTAAAATAAAATCATTTTTAATTTTCCTCCTTGAGAGGACTGTTTAGTCCCCATCAGAGGCTGTGTGGGAGATCGGAGCGCCAAAAGCAGGAACAGTGATGGCCTGTGCACTGAATTCTGCCGCCTTCGGCGACAGAATTCCTTTTCTATTTCCCCTAACCCTACCCTACCCTACCCTACCCTTACCCCTACCCTACCCTAACCCTACCCCTAACCCTAACCCTAACCCTAACCCTAACCCTACCCTAACCCTAACCCTAACCCTACCCTACCCTACCCTAACCCTACCCTACCCTAACCCTACCCTACCCTACCCTTACCCTACCCTACCCTACCCCTACCCTTTTAATATAACCCTTGCCCTGCATTCAGCCCTAACCCTAAAGGACTCTGGACTAATGCCTAACCCTAAAAGACTCTCTCTAGTTGGCTTTTTTACGGCACTTTTCAGAACTGGACTGGACCATTTGTAACCCTAATGGCTCCTTTGTTCACTTATGTGCTAGCCCCTTTACGTATAACCCCTGCCCTGCATTCAACCCTAACCCTAACCCCTTCTGGACTTATGCCTAGCCCTAAAGACTCTTTCTAGTTGTCTTTTTTAAGGCTCACTCTTATATTCTGCCCTTTTCAGAACTGGACTGGACGATTTGCAACCCTAATGGCTCTTTTGCTCTCTTTTCCTCTCACATACACTGATTGGCTATGGGACACACCCCGGGACCTGATCAATCTCGGCGGGGCCTTCCTTGGGTGAGGGTGTCTAGTGATAATGGCCGAAACGCCCTGTGATCCCAAGGTCCACTACTGACGATGTGTACCCCCAAAATCACAGTTCTCATTTCACTCACCTTTGTTACAGGTCCGCATAATATCACGTTAATATTTCACACATTCACTCTATCTCCTCTCCTCCTTTTCACTTCCCTCCTGTCTTGGAGGGAGTGGAGGTGGCAGAGTGTACAGCCTGGTAAGGCGGGGGAGTGGGATACAGTCCGGTCCGACACCCTCTCCCTGACTCTGTCTCCTCCGGTTCCTGTTTCACATGTGGATTGATGTGCATGTATGACTGTGTACATGGGCATTAATGCATATGTTCTTTCACCTTATTGGAGATGTCATGGTACTGGTCATTATAAGGCGACGAGGGCTGCGGATGACGTGCGACGGCCAGTGCCTTACCTTTGGCTCCCCATTTCAACTGGCTTGTCGTTGGATGAGTCAGGGGGGTTATCGTGATAGTCTCTCACCTAACCCTAACCCTACAGCACACACTCAAACACCTGCACCACTCACCTCAAGGGAAATTCAATTTCCTATCGCACCCACAACACACCAGAACTCAAAAACATAACCCACCCCTTCTTCCCTCTCTTTCTCTTTCTTCTCCTCTCTCTCTCTCTCTATACCCCCCCCCCCTCCTAACAGCACATAACACACACCATAAGGACCCTGAGTCTATTGCACCCACATTGCTACACAACTCAAATTGCACGGAGTTTCCCAGGGTCCCCTGAGTCACTCCAAGACCATGTCACTACACGCAGCAACTCCCAGCTAGATCACGAGTTGACCGTGCACCCCCTTGGTTTCTACACCAAACTCGATGGTAACCAGCTGGTTGCGTAGGAGGGAGACCACTGAGTAAAAACTCTCAAGCCTAACCCTTCGGCGACAGAATTCCTCTTCTATTTCCCCTAACCCCAGTCACTACCCAGCCCTAACCCCTAAAGGACTATTTTTTCTTTTTATGACCCTTCCCATGTCCACTTTTCTAACCCTAACCTCACTTATTACCCTGCCCTCACCCTAAACCCTGTGTATTAAGTTATAATTATGTGTATATATGTGTGTTTTTGTATGGGGCGGGCACTTGGGGACAGGTGGGTGTGAGGTATGTATGAGGGAGGGTTCTAATAAAAACTAAAATCATAATAAAATATATAAATTTGAACTGGGATACGTGTGGCGGTGCAAGTGGATATGTAGAGTGATAGATGTATATGTATATACGTGTATGTATGTGTGTGTGTGTGGGGGGGGGGGGGGGTGCAGGCCTGGGTTTTGGCGGGGGCTGGATGGAGTGTGCATTGACCCCGCCTCCATTACGGATGGCGGGGTCCAAACATTTCAGTGTTCTAACCCTAACCTAACCCTAACGCCGAAGGCCAGAGGGGTTTGCACTTCAGTAATTCATCTTAAAATTTTGGGTAGTATTTAAATTCATATTCAGCCTTAAGCCCAGTCAGGAGTATGATTAAATCTTGTTTGTGTTTCCGTTGACAATTCAGGATGCTCAATCTGAAGATGAAGCTAGCATACAACCGAAAACCAAAAAGACCAAAGTTCGTTGCTCCCCGAACCATAAGACAATACCTTCCCCTAGCCCAGACTAGTAGTTTAGCATGATAATTTAAATGGTAAAATGTTATCTGTCTGATCACTGTCTGTGTATTCTCAACCTTTATTATTTAACCATGTTAAGGAAAGGCTTTTTAAACTTTTTCTATTTACTTTAACATTTATTTTCTCTCAAATTATGCGGGGTCCCCAACAGGAGTACAATTTATTGCAAAATTAAAAGAGGAGAACAAATTGGCCAAGATACAAATACAACACCTGGAGGAGCGGATGAAGCACCTGGAACAGGCCAACATAGAACAACATAGAACACAAAAAGGACAGTAGATTTGGCGAGAAGCCAGGTACAATTCCATTAACTCCCTCCCCCCACTTCAAAGACCATATATAGTCTAGAGTATAGTATAGACCATAGTATATTATTTACTTATTTACTTTCAAAGGTCATTTTCGCAAGGGGGCAAAGCAAAAAATCATCTTAATCTCATCTACCTCCCCTGAACATTCGTCATCCGATGGGTCATTCTTCTCAGGGGAAGAAGAGGTTAAGAAGTCAGAGGAAGAGGATGACAAAAAGAAGAGGAAGAAGACCAAGAAGCCAGTGAAAACCTTACAGCCGCACAGTCGCTCAAGGAGTAAGTAGAGCTATTGGCTCAACGGGTTTTGCTCTTAAAGGGGAATTTCATCCATTTTCCAAACAAAGAATCTGTGGGGGTAACATAACTGTAACTGAAACCTGACCTGATTGTTAATCTACAATGTCTCCATAGATTTGCTTAGCTGCTGTATCACATATTCAGTCTATAACAAACATTTTAAGTGTTTTTCCACATCAGGGAGAAGTGCTAATGGGCGGGTTAGGACTCCTGCGTAGGCCTGGGACGATAACAAATTTTGCTGGACGATATATTGTCCCATAAATTATTGCCGATAAATTATATTATTGTCAACGTATACTGAATATCATAATAATGCACACCCTTTCAAATACAATAAGCTTTTATTTCTGTGTTTTACACCATTGTAATTTTTAAGAACGTTCAAATATCCTAAATAAATAAAACAAAAAATAAAATGGACTCTCTTACACTTGAATAACAATTCTGTGAGCGCACACCATTTTGCGCTGGTCCGTTTAGATTTACTTTGTCGACCAAAGGCCTCAGTGAGTGTTGACTGTCGGGACAAAGGCTCTGCATCTCAAGGTGCAGTTTTTTTCCCCAGCTTGGAAAACTGGGTGGTTATGCTTTAGGTGGACAAGCAAGTTTGTTGTGTTTTTTTGTTGCCACCACTTTTGAACAAATTTGGCATACTTGCTCGTCTGTGTTGATAGGCTTACCTTGCTCATTCGGTTTGAAACCGAAATATTCCCACATCGGGGCTGTGGCATTTGGCTTTGCAATCATGTTTTTTCTTTGCGCTGCTCCGCAGGAGACTCACTTGCGGCACTCTGTGTGTGTAGCCAATGCTAGCGGCCCAGGCCCCCCCCACCCCCACAGAGACAAAGAGACTGGATGACTGACAAGAGGGTCCACTCCGTTCATTTCGCTATGGAACAAACGAAATTTTACGATACTCAAAATGATTGAATTCATTTTAATTTATCGTGCAAATATAAAACAAAAATAGAAATAAAAACCAGACAACCAGCTGCTACACCTGTAAAAACAAAACAGACGACAATCCATGGCCTCTGTTGGGAATCCAGCCTTAGCGCCTCCAGGAGCACCTGAAAGCAGACAAGCAGAGAAAAAACAAACAAACCAAAACAAGCACAAGTAGCGGCAATCACATACAACACAACTGTGTATAGATGACCTGAAACCACAGGGATAACACACCAACTGCTTAGTGAGCATGCTACTGTGCTAATGAATGTGTGTGTGTTGTGTGTGGGTGTCCATGAACATGCAATACCCATGGCACAGGACCTACATGATAACCCTGCTTAATTATGAGTGTATAAGTGTACACAGCCATGTGTAGCTCAACGTTGAACCCACATTGAGCCACATTAAAGAGATTCATGGGGTTTTATGTTTAGTTTTCCTTGCTAGCATGTTTTTTGACGCACTGGTCAGGAATAACACTGCTATTTCATTGTTTTCATTTAGTTTTTAATTAAGTAAAGACTGTTTCATATTCTGTTCTCCTCCTCTGTATTTTATTTATTTTTCTATCTTTATATAATCACGCAGTGATTGAGGGGATTGAATAAGAAACATTAATGAGAACACAAGTAGGCTACATCCCAATGCAGCCCTCTAATGTGTGTCTCATTAAACAAGTGTAGTACTAAGCTCCTACACTCATTTTAAATAAATATGAGCATTTTAGCTCAATAGCTTCCAGGTCATGTGACCTATTGGGTAAAAATGAGTGCAAATCAAATTTTGACAGCCTTTGTCATGTTAGCAGACGGTCAGCTGTTGTTCATCCATGATCCATGTTCAACATCCATGATATGACATGAGTCATCGTTTGTTATTGAGGTGAAAAATGATTTAATATTTTTGGTCTTTTGGATTTCTAATTATTACTTTTATGCGTATTCATTCCCCCTCTGATATGTAGAGACACGTCAGTATATGGTGACACACCAACGGTGACTAAATACACCAACAGTGGACTATTCCACTGTTCCTTCTGGAGATAAAAGGCTGCAAAACCAATGACGGACAACCATATAAAAGACCATTCCTCAGTAAAATGCACACGTTTTAATTATCAGTATTTTTTCACAGGTATGAATCTTTTTTCATTTATTACTGTCATGTCCAGGGAATCCAGTCATGTTTATTTTTTGTTTGTTTGTTGTCTTGTCTATTTTATTTTTTAAATGTATCTCTCTTCTTGTTTCAGGTGACTTGCCCCTTCACCTTACGTTCGCCTGCTGGTCTAATTGTCTTCCCTGCCCTGATTGTTTCCACCAGTTCCCCACCTCCTTAAAGGTGTATACTCAATTCAATTCAGTTTTATTTATATAGCTCCAAATTACATCAAATGTCATTTCAAGGCACTTTGCATGAATGAATCCAATCAATTAATTTCAAAGTAATCCACTTCATTCGTATAGAGCCAATTCGAAAACAATATTCTAGCTAAGGAAACCAACAGATTGCTTTGGAAAGGAACAACTCCCTTTTAACAGATAGAAACCTCTGGCAGAACCAGACTCAGGAAGGGTGGCCATCCGAAGAAAGTTGAAACTAATGATGGAATTACCTTTTTAAATCTGGTTACAGCATTCTCTGATAGACACCTTCTATATGTAAAATTATTTTCAGAAGCTTTATAGTAAAGTAATGTAAACTTAAAAGTTATCAAAAAATGGTCAGACAAGACAGGATTTTGAGGGGGAACACTGTTAACTGTTCACTCTCAATGCCATAGGTCAGCACAAGATCAAGAGTATGATTAAGGCAGTGTATTTATTCTGCATTCCCATTTGTTTTGTACCAGTTTGTCTTGTCCAGAGAAAGGAGGCATGTCCAAACTATTCCACAAAGGGCCATGTGGCTGCAGGTTTTCGTCCCAACTAAGCAAAAGTACACAAGACTTGACTCAGTTAAACAACTGATCTCAGGCGTTTTCTGCCTTTGAATCCTAACCCCTACAAATGTCCTGTCATGGTCTTTGTCTTTTGTTCCCTATTGTGCTCCTGTTTTATTTTGAAGTTCAGTGTCCTGTCTTCCTGTGTATTCTGTGCCTGTGTTTTGTCCTGTGTTGTAGCCTGTTCCCCATGGCTGGTGTTCCTGTGTTCCTCCTGTTGTCTGTGAGTTCCGTTTGCGAGTAAAAATAAAGTTCATTGTTCACCTACCTGTCTCTACCAGCATCTTGCATTTGGGTCCAGTTCTCTGCAATTCCTGACACATTTATGGTTCGTGAGATGTACAGACTATCTCTGGTACAATCATATACAGTAGGTTTCTATACAGAGGTGTTTTTGTTTCTGTTCTGGGGAAAATCTATAAAAACTTTGTTTTAAATATAGGCAGAATGGATAAAATTACGGATGGGAAGAAAAAATAAGATCTATCTAATATATGTTATTATAATTGTTTCATACATTGGTGTTTGGTAATGTGCTTCATGGTCTTCACCACCAGATGGCGTCCAAAAAGGACTCAATCGGGGCTCGACGTGGGCGTGGCTC
The DNA here is from genome assembly GCF_036924035.1 of Leuresthes tenuis. Classification (NCBI taxonomy): domain Eukaryota; kingdom Metazoa; phylum Chordata; class Actinopteri; order Atheriniformes; family Atherinopsidae; genus Leuresthes; species Leuresthes tenuis. The sequence continues at coordinate 33,599,882 of NW_027325372.1, read as the reverse complement.
AACATTGAGCTCCACGATCTGCATTCTGCAGTCAGGGGTATTTGCACACACTTGCACGTCCCATACATCCACACATGTCCTCCCTTCTTGAACTCCGCTGGGGTGTGGTGCAGCAGGCACACCAGGGGGCCAGCAGACCCCCAGCCACCACAGACCCCGAACTAGCAGAATAATTCATCCTCCTGGCCCCTCCTGCCCTGGGCAGCAACCAGGAAACAGGGGTGTGGGAAGACCCCTCCCCACACCCTTCTGGCTCTTCAATATTAGTTACCGATTAAAATTGAGGGGCAGCCAACCTTGTAGAACTGGGAGCGCAGCCTACATACTCAAAGAGCCCCGCCCACCAGTGCAACCACCCTCCAAGACCTAATGTGTGTGTTTGATAAGTAGTAATGGCTAAGGTGTAATTAAAACAGGGGCGGGGAACTGCAGAGTGCAGCAAAGGGGACCACCTACGTGGCCCCATCCACTACACCCCACAGAACACACACGCCCCCAAAACCCTACGTGTGTGAGTGTGTGCTGTGTACAGGAGCCAGAAGGGAGACGGGTATGGGGATATAGGCCGGGGGAGAGAAGCTCCCCCAGAGGGGGCAGCCAGAGACTGCCTGCAAAAGGCACCCCCCTTACCTGGGATCCGCCACAGGGCAGAAGGGCCTGATGTCTACCAGGCTCGGTGCCTGCAACAACCATATTCGGGGAGCAACTGTACCCCCAGAAGGCATCCACCCGCCCCACCCCACCCCACGCCTCCTCACCCCAGAGGACCTCTACAAAAAACAAATAAGCAACAAAAAACAAACAACAAAAAAAAAAAAAACCAACCAACCACGCAGTCAAACCAGACTCACTCCTTCTAATGGAGGCACGATGAAACTCTAACAAATAACCAAAACACAAACTCTCCTCTATAGGAGGCACTATCAATACACAAGAGGGAACATCAAATGATACATTAAGAGATGTTTATATTGATGTAATGATGTGTCTCTGTGGACACTCTCTAGCTGAGAATAAACAAAACCAGCTCTGAACTGCTTGCACCACCACAGCATCAGCTTCTATTCTAAGTTGGTTGAAAAGGTATTATGGAGACTGGTAAGCTCCATATCGGGCAAGACAACATATCTTCAAGGGAAATTTCTCTGGTTACCTTGGCAAAACAGATAGGAATGCTAAAGTGATGTAAGAGTTATTGTTGTCTGGACTGATCAATGTACATTCACATTTCAAACGATTCTCCTCATGCCAAGAAAGCTCATGTCCTGAAAGGGTTTAAAAGTCCATATAAAAATTGCTGTATGAGCTATGACCAACTGCACTTCCTGCAGTGCTGACACAAAAAATAAGGAGAGTTTCTCTTGTAACAAAAGGAACAATGAAGAGGTTCCTGCAGTCCAAAAGCCTTTCAGTTAGTGCTGGCCTATGTCCCCATGAAACTCCCCTTGTTATACTGTTATAAGTCCAGGCAGTTAGGGACCTCTCATCATTTTCTGAGCACCTCCTCTCTCTCTCTCTGTCCTATTTTTCGTCTACACTCTCACCCTCAGCTTGTCAAAGCAGATGGCCATTCCCAGAGTCTGGTTTTGCAAGAAAGTTTCATGAACTATTAGCTTTATTCGGATAGAATATCTTGAAATTGCAGTTTGGTATGAAGGGGTGCTAAACTAAATTGAATTTAAGTGGATTTTAATCCGAAGTGCTGTTACTTGGTGATTTCTGAGACTGAGAACTCTTCTGAAATTATCATCTATAGTAAAGAAAATTCTCCGTTCAAATTTTTAAATGCTTGTAAAACTTTCAAGTAACCATTCTTATCCTTTGGTATTATAACCTTCTGTAACTACAGCAATAGAGGTCCCCTTACTTGTGAGAGTGTACTTGTTAACAGCAACACCATTTATCCTATTAGATGGACAAATTATTGTCCATCAAAAGCCTTCTGTTCAAGAATGCAATAATATTATGTTTTAATTAAGTCTCTTAAAATTTATCCCAGAAATTTTTCTTTTTTAGATTATTAGCTCTTGAAAATGTGTTTTATCCATTCAAGAAGCTTTTAGTAAATTTTACATTGTTGCACTTTGATATTATAATCTCAGCAGACAATCTAGGTATTAGCAGTTTGAAAACATCCCCTAAGTGGTGAGAAAAGGGTTACCAGGACAAAAGAGACATATCTTTCTCACACATGATGTACATCCTTTGGCGATGCACTAAATTTCTGTCTTTTCTTCCTTTATTCTTTTACATACTCCACAGCTCTCTTTCCATGGGAGCAAACTGACTCTTGTCACGATGTGCTCTGACACAAGCAGCGAATATGTCTGCTGTCACATTGATTGTTACAACTGTAGCCCTGATCTTCTGTTTCATTCAATTATTCCTGCTCCTCTCCTCTGTTTCACACACTCTAAAATGCTGCAAAGCATAAAAGATTGATCTCAAATTTCAGGTTTCTGATATGTAAAAATTAGCAAATGCTCAGTGGGATCACATAACTTTTTTGGTCTCCTTTCAAGTCTGCCAGATCCTTTTTTTCACATCCTCTCCATACCTCCACCTCAATGATATGATATGAGAAAAATTGCTTTTTGGGGTAATTGGAGATGATTTTACAGCAAATGCAAAAGAGGAACAAAAAGAGTTGGAATGAAGTCATTGTCAGAGAGCCCTGGGAAAAGCTTTTAAGCAGATGCCTTAGGTCTTAGGGGGAAGTTTCAGCAGGCTGAAGGAGGATAGTAGGCTTTGTTTGGATACTGCATGATTTGGATAATGGACTTACATACATACATCATGATGGTGAGCTCATCCACAAAGCTGTAGTAGGATGGGACCTAATGAGCAGCCAGGGGCAACTTTGGCCCAGGTATTAGTTTCTGAGTGCAATGTTATTAGACATATACATACATATACATATTTACACACATACATAAATGCACATATGTATATATGTGTGTGTATTTGTTAGTGTATGTACACATACATATATATATATATATATATGTATGTGTACATACACTATATTGCCAAAAGTATTCACTCATCTGCCTTTACACACATATGAACACAAGAGACATCCCATTCCTAATCCATAGGGTTTAATATGACGTTAGCCCACACTTTGCAGTTATAACAGCTTCAACTCTTCACTGAAAAAAATTATTCTGGCCCCTTTTATATGTTACATGATTTAATAGAACTTATTCCATTAATTTAAATGTATTATTTGATTGTTCTTGTATAATATAAGAAATTCCAAAATGTACTGCCCAAGTTTAAGACTAGTTAAATTTATTCAGGTAAATGTAGGTAAAAAAAAAACCTATGTACATTTAAATTGACACACACTATACTGCTTGCACTAACTGCGCATATACATACGAATTGCCGCCGTTTCATGTTCTAGAGGTGCTGTTGTTTTTTAAACTCGAAGGATCTTTGATTCTTGATTCCAAGGCTGTGTCATTTCGGTAAGTAAGCATTTCATAGTCATTGTTGTCTTCTGTTTTTTTACTTTAATCGGGGTCTGTGTACACATTAAAACATGTTTTGATAGAGAAAAAAAGTAGTTACAGCTATGAGCTGGGTATTCTGGCCGTTAAACTTTAGCTGGCTAAGTGTAGATGTACTGTTAGCTATAGCCATTTTAAAATTTTTTAAAAAGTTAACTTAGCATTGCAAATATATTAAAAGCAATTCAATGTTCATTGTCCTGTTAGACTTCATCTTTATCTGATTAGTTTGTGGACACCAGACTTAAAGGGAACTCTGGTATTTTTAAACCTAGACCTTATTTCTGGCATGAAATATGTTAATTTACTCACCGAGAGGAGCTTGGTGAAAGTCTATTAAGTCTATTAGTTTAAATGAATTATTTAATGCCTTGTAGCTTCCCATTTCGTGCTGTCTCGGCTTGCAAACTGTACTTTCCTGACTGGCTGTAGGTATGTTTTCTAATTTTGTCAGTGTGGTGAATTTGATACAAAACTAAATATGTGAAACCAAGTTGGTAAAAGTCAAGGGAGCTTTCAGGTAGTGAGGTATTGTACTCAGGTACTACTACTAATGTGTAACGGCTAGAAGAGAAGCTGACGGTTCCTCCCTTATCAGCTATCTGTTCCTTGCTAAGAGGCAGATTTCTGAAAGGGTCGCAAGTTCGACCATTGCCCCTGTAATGGGGAAAATATTTTGCACCTAAGCCAAATGAATGGGGGGAAACTTGTTCATGTATCCATGAAAAAAACTATGATGAGAATTTTCTACCGCAATTCTTTTTGAATGCAGAGATGACAAATTAAGATGTTGTGTCAAAGTCTATTTCTCCATCGTAAAGTCAATGTCATAATGCGAGAGAAACACTATTAGATCGGGAAACAGATTTTGGTCTGTCTTATACCCAGAACGGTGAATTATGGGTTGTTTGTAGTCTTAGGGTTGCTAGGCTAGCCAGTGTTATCAAGTCCGTTTGTAGTGAGTCTCTTAAAAAACATAATGGCAGAAGAAATCAGTAATGTAGGATGATGTACCAAACAAATTAATTATGTTGGTGCTACATTTATTCATGTAACGTTACTGTTCAAGTTGATTTCTGTTCTCACCCTAATACATGTAGTTAATAGTGTCACACCGGTAATGTCAAGTATATTTTTGTCCTGCCTCCACATTTGCTTTGTGACTTCCTGTTTTATTTTGGAAATGAACTCTCCTCTCGTTTATGGTTCCTTGCCCTTCTTTAAGTGTCACCAGTCTGATTGTCTTCTCTGACTCCTGATTGTGTCCACCTGTTTCCCATTTTCCTCCATTTGTTCCCATAGTCTGCTTCTCCCTTTGTTCTGTGCCAGGGGGTCAGCTTACTCCTGTACTCTGCATCCAAGTCCTCTCTGTAAGTTCCCCACTTGACATATAGAATGGATGGAACATCAAAATTCAAAGACCTTTATTTGTATTTCTGTTCTTATTTTGCAGGGTTTTCCAGTATCTGATCTTGAACACCTAAGGGGAGCTTACATTGTTTGGGTAAGTGCATTTAATAAATTCCTCACAGCTATACTAATCCTTTAATCCAATACTACAATACTTGCAGGATTGGGGTTACACAGGGCTACTGTTTTGGCTTCTTTTCTTTTCACCCTGAACGCATCAGACTTCAGGTACAACTCGAAGCCCTGCCACATACAGAAGTATTCTGATGATATGGCTGTTTTGGCATGTGTGCACGGTGAACAGGAGAAGGAGTTCAGGGACCTTGTGAAGTTCTTCTATGGCTTGACCAAAAATAACTTTTTGCCCCTGAACACTACCAAGACCAAAGAGCAGATCGTGGATTTCAGGAGATCTAAAACTCCATACCAGTCAGTCTGCATTGATGGATGGGAGATAGAGACTGTTCAAACCTGCAAATATCTGGGGGTGGTGCTGGATAATAAACTGGAGTGGTCTGCCAACATAGAAACAGTGTACAGGAGGGGTCAGAGTCATCTCTTCTTCCTGAGATAGTTCAGGTCCTTCAATGTCTGTAGTGATATGATGTGCATGTTTTATCACACTATCATTGAGAGTGCACTGTTCTATGCTGTTGTCTGCTGGGGGAGTTGCACTACAAAAACTGTAGACTGTCACGATTCACGTTCTGTTTCATGTCTTGTCTCGTCATTTCCTGTTTTATTTTGAAAAATCATTGACCTTCTCCTCTCGTTTCAGGTATCATGCCCTTCCTCCCGTGTCAAGCGTCTCATTGTCTTCCCTGATTCCCAAGTGTTTCCACCTGTTCCCCTTAGTCCCTCATGTGTTAAAATACTCTGTGTTTCCCTTGTCTTGTGCCAGTATGTTGTCTCCGTTTGAGCTCCATTACCAGCCTTTTGTCTTGAGCCATAGTTACCTTGATTCATAGCTTGCATTTGTTTTTTAATCGTGTACATCACGCAACCTGCTCAGTGCACATTGATTGGCGTCACCTTTGACCCGCCTCATACGGGCTGACCAATGAGGAGAGGGTCACAGCTCAAGGTCACAGTCACAGGTAGCCAGGGGCAGAGATTCTGTACAGCGCATAGACTATATAAGTCCTGCGCAGCAGCTCCGGCGGACATATTTTTAACACATATTATTAACGGCGGACGTATATTAACGCAAGAGATGACCAGATATTTTGCTTGTGACCTCACTTCCCAGGGCCCTTTAGAGGTCGAGGGTCCCTTGGCAATTGCCCATATGGTTAATCCGGCCTTGTGTAGCTATAGGTTGGTTTACTCCCAGGTTCTCCAAGGCATTATTTAGAACAAGGCTGCTTGCACAGTCTGAGCTGCATTGCTACTTCATTGGTCAGAATAGTTTCAATACCTTAGCTTAGCACCATTTTGTTATATAATTCAGAAAAGCTGTTATATGGTGCCAAAAAAAGCCAGTATACATAGCCTTTTTGCTATGTGTGATTCTGTGTCTTTTTTTTCTCTGTAGGACAGTAATGGCTAATGGCAAGACAATTAAATTAGCATGTGTGACAGCCTTACTCTTCATCCTTTGAGTAAAATATTGGGATTTTAAGTTATATTAAACAGAGAAATTTTTTGTGTATAGCTTTTTAATCAAAGTTGCCCCCGAGGTGACTGTAAAACACCATCAGTAATGGGTTTTTTTCTCCACTTTTTTCTCTGTTGTTTGTCTAGTTCAGTGGTTCCCAACTGGTCTGGCTTCAGGACCCACCATCACTTGTTATAGACAAGCTGCGACCCAGGAAAATTTTTAACATCTCAAATTTCTTGAATGAAAAATGTTGCAGTTTGAACCTGACATGAAATAAAATATCACAGTGTGTCAATAGACACAAAATTCAAGTTTAACAATAAACAAACGCAAACAAAAGTGTGACGGTAGAGAGGAAAAATTCCCTTTAACACTTAAGTGGCTGCATTTTAATTCAAAATCAAGTGCAGTTCGTCCCCCCCTTTTGTCCTCAATATAAGAAAATCCATATTTTATGTAGTCAGTGTCGTACCTGCGTTTAGTCATGGTCACTCTCATCTAAAAACAAACCATAGCTTTTCTTCTATCTGTGAAATGACAGGAGTCGATTAGCATTACAGGGTATCGGCGCCACCTACTGTTTAGAAGTGTGAATAGCATCCATTCTGAGCCCTTCAGAATTAAAACTTTTTTTTTTTCCCAGTCAGAGTCTGGCGACTTATTGAAAACATGTTCCGAAACCCACTTTTGGGTCTGGCAGAACCAGACTCAGGAAGGGTGGCCATCTGTCTCTACCAGCTGGGGTTTTAGAAGACAGAAAAGAGGGGGGGAAAACACCATAACACCATTCAAAGGATACCTGTTGGAACAGGGAAACACAAGTTAATAACAACAGTAACGTCACATGTACATAAAATCAATTGAGAAATTAAACAGGGACAAAGAGAGCAAAGCGTGGAAAGGTGTGACAGATGAGGTCCCCCAGCAGTCTAAGCCTATAGCAGCTTAACTATGGGATGTTTCAGGATCACCTGAGCCATCCCTAACTATAAGCTTTATCAAAAAGGAAACTTTTTGAATGCTGTAGGGAACGGCAGCCACTCCAGCCGCTCCGTAGCACTGTTTTTGTTTTCTTTTTTATTGCTTTTGCTTACTTCATTTAGAAGTTTTCATCTTTTGTATATGCACTGAAAAAAATAATCCTTTGATTTACTTGATTTTAATGTGTACATCGGTCCCACATGATAAGAATGTGTATGACTGACAACATTTCCTTCTTTTTCTCAATGAATTATTACTTGTTAAACCAAAATATTTCAATCATGTTCAGGTGTTTAAAATAATCATGTTGAGTTCACTTGTATTTTTATGCTACTGCAACACCAATTAATTAAGTAGTATGAAAGCGATTTTATCATGTTCAGAATACCTGATTTTCAATATAACAAACTTGATTTGTTAATGCTAATACTATTTAAATGTATTATGTAAATTAAAAGCAATTTTATTATTTCCTTACAACCCAGGTTAGGTCTCTAAATTGATTTGTTAAAGCCAGCCAAATGCATTGTAGACATCAGTTTTGTGTTGTGTGCAAATACAAAAATCAAACCCGATTGCATTGAAAAAATATTGATGATATAATAATGATAATATTGAAAAATATTGTATTCTTCCATAAAACTTTGGAAATCACACACATACAGTAATTTTAGCATAGAAATACTAGCAGCAGTAATGAGCAGTAATAAAAGTTTTTTTTTTATTATTGTAAACCAGTAAACAAAATATGCCACTATCTGAATTGGGCAAGTAAGAGCTAGTGTTCACACATACAGTAATTTCAGCATAGAAATACAAAGCTGTAACCATTGTAATACCAGTAGATTCAAAACACATTTAAATAATTTATTGCAGTATGTTCAAAAAGTGTGGACAGTTGGTACTGTACAAGTGCATCCTCAACAGCAAAAAGAAAATAAATACAACAGTAATAAGTATTTTTACTGTAAACGAGTAAACAAAATATGCCACTATCTGAATTGGGCAAGTAAGAGCGAGTGTTCTCAAAAATGTTTTACCATAAGGGTCAACCCTGTGAACACCATTTTACATAGATGACAAATCAAAGTGGATTTGCAAACAAAAAGTAATAAACCCTGCATCGTCTCATCATGGAGAAATAACACAAATAATAATAAACACTGTATATATTTTTTGTATGAAACAGTAATCAATTGATGATGAAAATTATTATGAATATGATTTTAATCAATAAATCATTTCAGTACAAGTGATCAAGAATGAGAATTAGAGAAGAGTGGAAGAAGAGTATAAGCACTGATTCATATACATACCACATATTCCTGTAGGTTAACTGGATATTCGCCCATGTAGACACAATTCTATTCAAATCAATTCAATTTTATTTATATTGCGCCAGATTACAACAATTGTCATCTCAAGGCACTTAAGTAATATAGTCCAATTCAAGCCAATTGGAATTCAATTCATTGTAATCATAATCCAATTAATTCAGCAGCTTGGTGTTCATGTCCCACTGTTAGGTGAGTCATTTCAAGGTACAGTATTCAGTGTAGTGGCTGACAACCTGGGGGCTCACAGTGTTGCAAGATTTTTGCAAAGTTTTTCAGTGGAATGCTATTGCAGATTTTGTACAGGAAGAAGCAGTGAAATTAAACTACATTATGTTGCATCTGGTGGGTTAGGGTTAGTTCACATGTGGTGTAGGAATTCAAGAGAATCACGTTCCACTTCAGTCCAAGTTCCTGTCTCAGCCAGTCCTCCACTCTGACAATCTGACAAGGCTGCTCCAAATGAGGGGAGCACAGCTTGGGGAAAAGCTCAAAACAGTCACTGCACAAGGAGTTAATGTAAATGATGCAGGCCTCCTACAGTCCTAGAAATGTATCTATGTTCCACCTGTTCTGTAAGTCCCTTCAATCTTCCTCCACCATGAAGTACACGGCAAGGCTCGCACAATCATAGGAAACTTGAGACAAATACTCTGCACCCTTAGGACAGTTTATACCAATTGATGTTGTTAAGTTAAGGCACATGAGCTGAATGAAGACATTCATCTAGAAAATGTCCTTTCAGTGTGATGATGTAGCTGCTGAACGAGAGTGGATCATTAAAGGAGTCTGTGATATCCTCAGAATGGCGTTATGGTGTTTCCCCCCCCTCTTTTCCCTCTTTTCTGTCTTCTCAAACCCTAGCTGGTCGAGGCGGATGGCCACCCTTCCTGAGTCTGGTTCTGCCAGAGGTTTCTTCCTGTTAAAAGGGAGTCGTTCCTTTCCACAGTCGCCTCAGGCACGCTCAGGACGGGAGATTGGACTGAAGACAAGTTTTGGTGCAATCTGTTGGTTTCCTTAGCTAGGATATTGTTTTTTGAATTGGCTCTGTATGAATGAATTGGATTATTTTGAAATGAATTAATTGGATTTCATTGGATTATGATTACAATGAATTGAATTCCAATTGGCTTGAATTGGACTATATTATTTAAGTGCATTGAGATGACAATTGTTGTAATTTGGTACTATATATATAAAACTGAATTGAATTACATTCTGGATCAATGGCTGCAGCATCGCTGGTTGCAAAGCTAAAATTTGGCCATGGCAAGAGGAAAAAGGTCCTGGCAAAGCATTCCAAAAGGGAAAGCCTGGCCTGTTCCAGGTTGTGCTTGGCCTGGGTTGAGAACTGCTGAACCGAACTAAGAATATCATCGGGGAGTGGACACTTTGAGGTTCTCCTTAATCTGGCCAGCATTTCCTGCACAGAGGGGGTAGAGTCTTGAAGGAAGTCTTGCCCAGCACCAGAGCTAGCTGAGGTAGTTAAAAAGCTTCCTGGTGGTAAGATGCCAGGGATGGATGAGTTTTACCCCAAGATAAGGGGGTCATAGGACTTTGACCATCCAGTCTACATTTCTGGACTTGGAGAAGGCTTACGACTGTTTCCCCTAAGGGAATTCTGTGGAGGTTCTGAAGGAGTACTGGGTACCAGAGTAACTTTTGCAGCGTATTTAGTCCCTGTATAACCAAAGCAAGAGCAGAGTCTGCGTTCTTGGCACAATGTCAAGCTCATTTACAGTGTGTTGTATTCCACTAGGGCTACCTCTTGTCACTGATCCTGGTTGTGATTTTCATATACAGGATTTCAAGGCACAGTAGGGCAGAAGAGTGTGAAACCTGGAAGCGATTTGAAGATGAATGTGAAGCTAGCTCTTCCAAATCCAAGGCCATTGTTCTCAACCAGAAAAATGTGGAGTGCTCCCTCCAGGTCAGGGATGAGTCTCTGCCTCAAGTGGAGGAGTTTTAATTATCTCAGGATCTTGTTCACGAGTAATGTCAAATTGCAGTGAGAGACGGACAGAAAGACTGGAGCTTTGTCAGTGGCAATTTTTTTTTTTCTAATCTATATTGCACCTTTAAACTTTGGCTAGGTTCTACAAAACCTCTTCAATGTGTTTAGCTTCCACTCATTTATGTTCATAACAATAAGTGCAGATACAAGGAGTCTGTTAAGCATTGTCTGTACAGACTTTTCAGCATGTGGAAGGGCATCCAACCACCGATCTTTACATGAAAAGACAACCCACTCTTAATTTCTAAAGTAGCATTCAGCCTTGTGGCAGCTTTTTGGTGCACGAGATCCATCTGGGTCCTTCCTCACCACCACGGCACACTACTTGTTATGACACTATGTAGTTCTCTCTGTAACGGTGTACAACAGCCAAAATAAAAGCTGAGACATAATACTACTTTTTTTTTATTTTTATTTTTTTATTATCGCTCAAACTGAATGTGCTCAGACACTACACTTGTTACACTAATGTGCATTTAGTGTAACAATGTGTAACCTTTCAGATCATGTGGAAGCAAATTAAGTCCTACAGGCTGTGTGCATGTGGGTGTGCCCAGTTCACTGTAGTGGAAGGTATATAAAGCACAACTGCAGCAGGTTAGTGACTCATCGGGTGTGATACTGTCAGTCAGGTGTAATCATGGTCTGTCCGACCAGAGCTCTCCAGCTCCTCATACTCCTGCTGCTGCACGAAAGCAGCTCAGCTGTTCACAACAACGCCACTGAGTCATTGAGTCTGCAGCCAGACCAAGACACTCAGGACCAGTCAGCTGATGAAGACACAAATCAGGCAAGGAACGGAGGGAGACGACTGGTTGACACTGTGCATCAGGGTAAGTCCAAATAGTTACGCATTGGTTTATATCTGAGTGACTACTGGCAGCTGTGAATACTACAGAATACTTTTTTTTTCAGTGTTGTGTAAGGCAGTTATTTTCCCCTGAACTTTCAGATTGATTACAAGAGAAGTAGACCCTGTTATTTACAGAAGAAATATATTTCCTATCAGAGTCTGCAGAGAGTTAGAAAGGAAGACATGAAAGTTTAATAATTGTGGGTAAAAATATGTAAATAGAGCAACCATACATTCATCTTGGAGAGGCACATTTTATACAGTCATGGTACGACTTTATTACAGTGTTTGGAATCAAGTTTGAGATAAATATTTTTGTACTTAAGTTGTGGTTTTATATATTCATCCAAAAGAATAGACAGACAAGATCCACCTGCTCTTGCTGCCTCATAGCTACATCCTGTCTTTTTACAGAATGGTCTGTCCAGTTCTTAATCAAAGAAAATGGAAATGTCAAATGAAAAAAATAAATCTTTATCTCACTCATAAATATAGCCTTTATTTAGAGTTAACAGCAGGAGTAAGCGCCAGGAATCACAAAATGGCAGTATTTTAGATCAGTCCTGACAAACTGGGAACTGTTGTAGGGATTTGTTCATGAGTGAAACTTGTGTCTTTTTAAAACAACATTTTGGCACCATGTTGGGGTTACCAATACTGAGATTTACCAGTACAATATGAATGCAACACTCATTTGTCCAAGACAACTCCACAGTGATAAGAAGCTATTTGTGTAAGGATAATGAAGGTTATTTATAAAGGGATACCCCTCTACCCACAAAGCAAACACTCTCTGAGAGTTGGACTGATTTCACTGGTTGACTGATACCCTGCAACATTGCTGACTGTGCTAAATTAGTGAAATGCCCTTTTTATGATTTTTGTTTCATTTGTATTTTATGTGTACAGCACTTTAGCCGACTGTGTCGTTTTCAAGCTCTATATAAATAAAGTTGGATTTAATTCTGTCACCTAATCTCTAATTGGGACATTTTTGACATCAGTATTAGGAGAGCTTTGTGTAACTGAGTTGTCTTGTGTCAGGTCCAGACCATAACCAGGTGGACTGTAGGGAGCTGAGGTCCACAAAGTACATCTCTGATGGCCAGTGCACTAGCGTCAACCCCATCAAGGAGCTGGTGTGTGCAGGAGAGTGTTTGCCAGCCCACCTGCTGCCCAACTGGATTGGGGGTGGTGGTTACTCTGGGAGGTACTGGAGCCGCCGTGATACCCAGGAGTGGCGGTGCGTTATCGACCGGACCAGGACCCAGCGTATCCAGCTTCAGTGCCATGATGGCAGCTCCAGGACCTACAAAATAACTGTGGTGACCTCCTGCAAGTGCAAGCGCTACACCAGAGAGCAGAATAATTCAGGACACATTAACACATCTGCCCAGAGTGGGAAACAAAGGAAAAACCTGGAGAAAGCGGGACTGCCCGAGTTCTCGACCGGGAGACAGTCTGACAACTAAAACTCACAAAACACTAGAGTCACAAAGAACATCTCCAAACAGTACCACCTCTTTTCGTCATAAAGTGTACAGAAGAATCATTTATGTGCAAATTACATCCCGAATCGTCTCCTGATTTAAGTTACTGTGATACAGAAAACTGTTTTAAATGAGAGGAGTCTGTGGCCAAAAAAAACAACTAATTTTCTCTCTATCAGAAAGTGACACTTTGAGATCAGTCTCCTGTCAGTGTGCTAAGAACTGATCTGGAATCAGAGAATGCTTAATTTTGGTTTGTGTTTAGGTGCAGTGCTGCTGAGATAAGCAGGAGGGCTTCAAGTAGGTGTGCATTTTAACTGCATTTGGGTGTTTTCTCAACTGTTGCTATAATATGCATCTTGTGGCCAGCTCTTACTACTACATCATGACAACAACTGATAGATATAGTTCCATGTGTATGTGTAAAAATGCTGGGCATTTAACCACATGTTATGCATACCGGAGGCAGCTTTATAAGCCACAGAAAATTAATACTGATCCCAGACATACTAACCCTCACTTGGTTAAACTGTAGTGAGCATTTTAATGTCGAGAAGAATAAACCACAGTAGATTTTGTGCTAATGAGCCTTTCTAAGGATAGAGTCAAAACACTGAGTGTAGTTCTGTCAAAGTTTTCTTCCTGTTAAAATAGTTTTTTTTTTCTTCCCACAGTCACCTTGTGCACGCTCAGGCCAGGGGATGGGGTTGAAGTTTTGGTACAATCTCTTGGTTTTCTTAACCAGGCAACTTTTTTTTTTATTTGCTTTGTATGTATTGGACTTAATTGGAATTTAATGAACTGGAATTGATTGGACTATGATTGTATAACAATGAATTGGATTGCCTTGACAAGATATTTGTTTTGATTTGGCGCTATATAAATAAAACGTATTTGAATTTAATTGAACTTGACAAAGTCTAGAAGAATATCATAGTTTGATAGTAAATCTCAAAATCAAACAAATTATTTTATGACTTTTTTTTTTTTGTTAACACAAATACTGTATTCACCTGCTGGGTCATGCTCAGAGACAGCATTTCTTTGAGTGAGAAGCTACACTGTTGGGTTTATGGGACGGGATTTTGCTTTAATAATTATATAGACAATGTTGAAAGTGGACATTTTACTGAACAGAAAAAATAAAGTTTCTTCATGATATTAACGAAAAATGCAGCCCAGGTAAAACTTAAAATCATTCAATACATCCTTCCATATTTGATCAGAATCAAGAACTGTCAAACCTCCAAATTCACACTGCACACAAGAACTCACGACAAACTAGACAGATATAAGAACTGTTTATGAATCTTCAGTAACAATAAAATTGCAGTGTATGTCAAACAATGCCCCAGTGTGTTAGGACAGGGATTTGGGATGTATAGGAATGAAGTGCAAAGATCATTTTACCATTAAGCATTGCCATGTAAACCTCATTTATAGCAAAATGATTCCATGACATTAACTTTGTGTTTTTAATGTGAAATTTGATTTCTATGAGAAAGAGGGATGCTTAGGCAACCAATAGTGAATCTGGATGCGAGTTAAATCTTCTGGGGGTTTTCAGAATAAATAATATGCAATTTATTTTTTATTGTAAACTTTTTCACTAGATAATTGAAGCTCCTTTTTATAATTTCCTTTCATCGTTTAATGTAATAAGGGTAGTTTTACAAAGCTGTGGCTCTGCCAGAATGCTGCAGGCATGCCAGACAGGCTCACTGCAAACAGGAACTCCCAAACAACAGAAGCATTAGTCAGTGATGAAACTCAGATTTCAACAGCTGCCATACTTTGTTTAGTTGTGAAGGATATACCTTCACCTCCAGGCCAGTGCGGCTTGTTCCAGCTGCAGCAACATGTTAAGACACTTTATTCTCATGTAGCCATTCATCTTTTTTCCCTCTAACCACTATGAGCAAAGATAGGTGGTGAAAAGAATCACCTGCACAGAGTAACAGCAGGATGTTTAACTTGTGTTACCTCTAGTGGGAAAGGGCTGATGTGTCTTTGTCTCTTATATCCTGTAGATAGAATGATGGGACTTCGGCGCAAAATTAAGTCTTGGAATGTTGATTAGCAGGACTCCACGTTTTTAGGCAGTCTTTTTATATGATTGATAGTAGAAACTGAGGTGTAAATAAACACATTTACTCAAACACTATGGACTTAACGCGTTTATTTTTCTGTTGCATATTAAGCATACAACATCATGTATATGGTGGTGGAACATACAGTGATACAAACATTAATTTCCTACTGATAATATTATATGCAACCCATACACATCCAGCAATATGAGCAGCTGGAGCTACTTCTCATCTGTAAACTCTACCTTGTAGCTCTGATAAAGTTTGTTTTTAGTTTCACCAGCTTTGGTCTGTCCGCAGCAGGCTGCTCAGAACATTACCTCTCATTGACTATGCCAATAGTCAATGTCTTCAGCTCTGCACACTCTGAGCGAGCCTCGGCTGTCTAAGATCAAAGACTGATTGTGGCTAAAAACAGTAGTCCAACATCAGACAGTGTGAGAGCTTCAAAGACTGCCTTTGTCGTGGTCTTGCAACCAAAGGTAGCAAGAAACTGGTCATCTGGCAGTAGGACTGCTGTTACAACCTAAGAAAACCACTAAATATGAATGTTCCGTACTTGTATGGCCCATTTAAAAATTTACATGTTTCTTATTTACCCATTCATACAGACACTAATACAATACTTCTCATTATATATTTGCACTGTATTTATGCAGTTTTTTTCTCTGCAGTTACAAATGGATAAAATATTGCAATATAAGAAATGCATGGAGTAGCACCTACCCCCTCTATCTTTGCACTTTATCTTTCTGCACTTCTTTCTATGCCTGCACCCTATCTCTACTCTGTCACCTCTGACAGAGTCAGACTAGTGGGTTTCTTCTATGTAGTTTATTGTTCAAACCATCCATTAATGAGAATTTTTAAATCTACATTTGTAAATGTACATTTGTAATCTATCAACTTTGCAGTAGGCTGATGTCTATTAATTATGTCCACCAGTATATAATTTTCATATCCTCTCATTAAATTTTTTCCTTCTGACACTCCAGGTGTAATAGTTTTAGCTCCCCTTCCTTTGACAACTGTTGCAGCCTCTACGTATACTTTAACTTATGAAAGCAACAGTCTGGGCAGAGATCAGTGCCATGTCCATTCAACTATTTTTTTTATTACAGAGTGTATGTAAGGTCAAAGGCTGTAAGGCACTATATGTATCGATGAATACGCTCTCAACTTGGAGTGTGTGCCAGACCACTACTTGAGGCAAGGATGCTCTTTCACCTCTATGTGCCCAGACACGGATTTTAGGCAGTCAGAGGAGAAAGGACAAGACAATTGGTCCACCAGTATTGTATTCCAAATGTGGTGTTTTTTCTGTCAGTAAACAAAATACATACTTCATGTAAAAATGATTAAATGCTTTGTAATATACTGTTATATACTTATATAATATGCACATAATGCCACATTACTTCTCTGAAAGTGGATGTATTCAATATGGTAATTTACAACTTAAAACATGTGCAAGTAAGAAGACGTTTGTGACTATTCCTAGCCAGTCAGGCGAGTGTTTAATTAGCTGATGATTCAACTCGAACATTAATCTCAGTGGAAACACATTTCCATAGCTGCCACACTGCTCAAACAGGCAGTCATAGTCAAAACATATTTAGCAAGGAATTCTTCACGGAAGCCTCTGGCTAGCATATATTGCACTTGAGCTGCATTCATTAACTACAACTAAAGCTAACAGTATGCTTTGGATAAGAACTAGGGCCGAGACACTATTAAAAAAATGTATCTAATTAATTAAACAATTAATTAGTGAGAAGCAATTTTTCTTCACATGGATTTTAGTATACCATTGAATGACTGAATACATAAGCTTAAGCAACAAAACATTGTTTCTTTTTTTTCAAGGTGGTCCGTTTGAAAAAAAAAAGCCTTTTAATGGACAGGACAGATAGATTTTTAAAAACAAAATTTCCCATCCACGGGGCCAACCAAAGCGGTCTCATCAGATTCTTCGTTCTAAAACAACACCCTCCCACTGCAGGAAACACACGCTCATACACACATATATATATAGTCTGCCACACAACAGCCAAGAATCAAAACACAGCCCCGACCAATTAAGTATGATAATTAGGCAACATGCAGCAAGGAAGAGCATGAAACAGCAAAACACACTAACAAAGTCAACAAAGTTTCCAAAAACAACATTAAAACTCACCAGGTTCAGATAGCATGCACTCAAAGCGCGCTCACATGAGTGACGTAGATCATGTGAGTGACAGTTGTTATCGCAGCTGCCTGACGTGGAGGCGCTGTTGGACTCTGCACTTCCCTTGGTTTTATCGTAGGGCTAACGGTACGACTAACACAATTCTTGGTGGGGCTATGGCCCACCAAGCTCTACCCGGATGCTGCCTCCGTCTGAAGTCATGAACGTTGGTGCTCCAGTATAATCGGTATGCCTGAAACTCATACAGTGAGAAACATTCTGCGTGCAAAAATAAGTGCGAATAAAATGCGTTAATTTTCTCAACGCATTCATTTTTGTGTAATTAATTCATCTTAATTAACGCTTTAGAGTCCCCGCCCTAATAAGAACATTTACCTGCACACGAGAATGCTAACAAACGACACAAATTACTCAGCCTTACTTGTCATTGACACAAATCTATGAAGTACGGGGATTTCATGTAGGTGATAATATTTCCACATTAGCATCTTCTCCAGTAGGCATACAATCTTAGTAGCACAATGCAGACTTTTTAGATTGCAGCATTCTATTACAAATGCTACAACATGTTATTGCTACTAAAGGAACTGTGTTAGGCTGTTTTAAGTCATGTTTATCTGATAGATTCAAGTTTGTTCTTATAAATGATGAATATTCCTCACACACCAGAGTAAGTCATGGAATTCCTCAGGGTTCTGTGCTTGAACCAATTATTTTCACTTTATACATGCTTCCATTAGGTAATGTTATTAGACAGCATGGCCTAAATTTCCATTGTTATGCTGATGATACTCAGCTGTACTTATCTATGAAAGCAGATGAAACCAATAGGTTGGTCAGACTACAAGCCTGTCTTAAAGACATAAAGACCTGAAAACTGAAGTCATTATCTTTGGACCTGAGCGCTTCAGGGAGAAATCGTCTAGCTATATAATTACTCTAGATGGTATTTCCTTGGCTTCTAGTACTACAGTGTGGAACCTTGGAGTTATTTTTTACCAGAATTTATCATTTGACACACATATAAAACTGGTTTCTAGGACTGCCTTCTTTCACCTTCGTAATATTGCTAAAATCAGGAACATCCTGTCTCAGGGTGATGCAGAGAAACTAGTTCATGCATTTGTTACTTCAAGATTGGACTACTGTAATTCCTTATTATTCGGCTGCCCCACAAACTCTCTGAAAAGCCTCCAGCTGATCCAAAATGCTGCAGCCAGAGTTCTGATGAGATCTAACAGGAGAGATCATATTTCTCCATTTATAGCTTCTCTTCTTTGTCCCCTCTTTCCTGTCCTCTCAACCCCCAGCTGGTGGAGGAAGAAACTTCCTGGTTCTGGTTCTGATGGAGATTTCTTGCTGTTAAAAGGGAGTTTTTTCTTTCCAGAGTTGCCTTGTGCACACTCAGGATGGGAGATTGGATTGATGTGAAGTTTCGGTACAATCCGTTTGTTTCCTTAACTCGGCACCTTTTTTTTTTTTAGTTGGCTTTTTATGAATTTGACTAAATTGGAATTTAATGAATTTGATTGGATTGGATTAAGATTGTATTATGAATTGAATTGTTTTGAACTGGACTGTGTCTTTGAAGTGCCTTGAGATGACATTTGTTGTAATTTGGTGCAGTATAAATAAAACTGCATTGAAACTTTTGTAGCATTTTTCCTTATAGTCACTGAGAACTGGTTAACTGTCTAGTTTTATTGTAGCTACTATCTACTGTAGTTTTTATCTAAATCTGTCCTATAGGTTTACTCCAGGCTATTTTAGCTGTGTATTTAAAGGGATTCCAGATATCACTCCCCCTAGAGTTTTGTATTCACTCTGCAAGCTTTTATTTATATTTCTAACTTTATCATTCCATAATATTATTAGGCTATCTTTTCAGTGCACTGTTGGATTTGTGACCTCATTTATTGGTTCTTCATAACAGTAGTCAGTAAGGATTATAGTTACCTCACAGTGGTCATGTATAGCTCAGGGCCTAAAAAAGGGACACTCAACTGTACCCTGTATCTGACTGTGAGTCAGATTGTAGACTATTTGTTACACCTTATAGGTAGTTAAACTGAACACTGTTATAATTGACTGCAATATAAAGGAGGTGCTTGGTGAAAATTCTGCCTGATGTTTCTCATTAGTTCCTGACTATTCTGGCTACACAAAAATGTCTTCAACTGCCAGTTTCACAGGGTTTGTTGATAATATTCTCTACATATCCCCACTGCTCTGTCTAGGCTGCCTCTGGCAGTCACTGACACTGAGCATGTCACAGTCTTTGCTACAATCACATCCACTGATCTTCATCTTAACTCCAATACTTTATCTGAACAGCGAGTCCACATCCTACCAAACCCTGGTGTCTTAGAATTACGGAGCAATATTATACTTTGACTACAACGAACATATTTTGACCTGAAGAATTCACACATAGTTGAAATGGGTGATTACAGCACAGACAGTAATACTGCTGGCCTCTGAAAAGTAAAAAGTAACACCACAGTAAAGTGTCAGGAAGCAGGAGAGCAAACATCTGTGTATAACAATACACACCAGAACAAAAAGCAATCCCGCACAAGACAATATTGTACCTTTGCTGGGTCACAGCCTCGCTCTGCAGTATAAAGCTTGTCTACCATAAAAGTTAATCTTCTTTCTTATTTTGTGAATCATATCTGTGGCATTGTTTTTGTACTGTGCACATCAAAGAGAGGGTGGGGGTCACATCAAAAGCTTCCATGTCAAAAGACCAAAATAGAATCATACAAAGGGCCATTTAGTCCTGGGGCATGAAACTATGAATGATGGCTGCTGTTGAATGTCTGCATGTTTTGCAGTCTATAGCCTTAAAAAGTAAAAGACAGTTTATTCTCTCTCTGCAGACACACCTGTTTCTCATTCAGGTTGGATGTTAGCTGAAGATGCTCTCAGAGCCACAACACTCACAAAATTCTGTCCAGACAAAAACTGCTGTGTTTCACAGTCCCACAGGGATTATGTGCTTAGCTCTCTACTAGATTCAATCCAGCTGCTTTTTTTCCCCTTCCAAACACACTCCTTAACTTTTCTACCCCACAACCACTTGCAACCTTGTTTACATCTTTCTTCCACTTCCACTGAAATGAGTTAAAGCCAGCCAAAAAAAGACAAACAGTCAGCAGGTCTAACAATGGCGACCACACTCCTGGAGCAGCACAGGTCCTGGCAGCCGACTTTGAGTTCCCTTTCGGTGTTTTGGAGTCTAAACTTGATGACGTTCAGTCTGCAGTAGATGACCACAGCCAGAGCTTACTGATATGATTTAAAGTAACTTGTTACAGAACAAGATATGCTCTGTGTAAACCTAAACAAAGACTTCTTTGCTGGTCCGCTCTGTGAGGTTTTTGGGAAAAATGACCTCCCATCCCCTCCAGAGATTGACAGAGCCTACCATTCACCTACAGCCAAACTAGCTGTGGGATAGATACTGCATCCTATGATCATCTCCTCCACTGCTACCAGGTAAAAAAACTGCTGATCCAGGAAGCCAGGCGGTGTGAAAGGTTAGAGTGATGCGGCCATGTGTTCCACATTGTGGAGGCACAGAGAGGTGATGTCGAAACTTTGCGAGTGCAGACTGAAACAGTTTTTATTGTACCCTGCCTGGCTTTGCATCACCCAAATGGTGAGACGAAATGGCTGAGCTTCGTGGAGGAAGCAAGGACTTTCAGAGAGCTGCCTGCTGTTCAGAAGTCACCTTAAGTGTTTCTTTGGTCGAGTTACCAAAGGGACACCTATAGTCAAATCTTACCAAATGTTATTCAGGTGAGCCGAGCTGACCGGCTTGGTTAATTAACCTTTTATTTACTTTATTCACACCTCCCATTTTTACTCTTTTGTTAGCTTTTTTTTCCTCTTCCTTTTGTCTTTCTTAGGGAAATATTTGTTTGACTTTGTGCCTTCCTCATAAGCTCATGAATATATATATATTTTTTACAAGTATTAATTAAAAAATATGTTGGTAATTTTATTTATTTTTATATTTTACTCACTTTTTTTTCTTTTTTGTCTAATTTTCTCACTTTCACTGAAACAAAGAGGTTGTCATTTTCAAGTTTATATTGTGTTACCTTGGAGTGCTATTTTTACTTATATTTAAGTCAAGGGAGTTTACCTCTATGTGTCACGGCCTCAGGACACAGGTGCGGGGTCGGTTTCAAGGCAAAAGTGTTTATTTATAAACAGCAGGTTGAGAATCTCCACACAGAGCAAAAAGCAAAAGAGCTGCGAAATTCCTGAAGCACTCTCCTCAATTATGGCTGACGAGGGTGCAGCTATGAAAATTATCAAAAAAAAAATAACTCTCCATAGAGGAAAACAGAAGAGCTATGAAAGATAACAAATAAACTCTCAACGCTCTCCAAATGAGGCAGATTTAAACAAAAGACGCTCTCTCAAAAAAAAAACGAGGCACTATGAAACTTTAACAAATAACTTAAAGCACTCCTTTAACAGAGGCACAACAGGTTCACTGAAATATAAAACACAAAATCACTCCAAAAAATGGAGGAATAGAAACAGGCTATAGAACCTACTGTTGTTAAACAAGGGCTAAAGAATAAATTATAAAACAAAGGATATGCTCTGCAGGAGGATCGCTACACTGCAGGCTCAAGGATTCTGTGGCTGTGGATCAAAGGACGCTAGAGTGAGGCTCATAAAAGAGTACACAACACACTGGCACGGGACAGAGGGAGACAGACTATTTGAACACATGAGGAGCCAAGGGGAACAGGTGGAAACACTTTAGGAATCAGGGAAGACAATCAGACGCTTGACACAGGAGGAAGGGTAAGGTACCTGAAACGAGAGGGAAGTTAATATTTCAAAATAAAACAGGAAATGACGAGACAAGACATGAATCAAAACATAATCGTGACACTATGATGTTTTTCTGATGGGAAGAATTAGGTGAAGATACACAATTAGTTGTTTAGGGAGCTTACTACTAGTTCTTTGGGCAGCTTTCCCATTTTGGGGTTGAATAGGGTGGGTGGGTGCAAGGAGAGGGTTGTTTGCTCTCCTACCGGTAAAGCATCAAAATACGTTCTATATATGGCCCATGGTAGTGCCTGTTATAAACACTGATCTGAGTACCCTTGCCTTATCATGCATCATATCATGGCATTATCTTTGACCAGGATATGACATCTTCGTCCGGCTCTCAACGAAGGCGGTCGAATTTCTACTCTCTCCTGATTCTGCCCTCTCCCATATCTCTCCTGCTTCTCTTGTCTTGTCCGATCCTGTCTCAACTTCAGTGCCTCTCTCTGCATTGTTTTCAAACTAAATCATGGAACTGATTGGCTGGTCTCTAAACGCAATTGACAAAATCATTGCTACAAGAAGCTCGGGTCCAGGGGAACCCGCCTGTCCCGACGGAACGTTTGCCACTGGGTATACGAGGGACTCCTGGGAGACGTGGAGAGTCGTGTGCCTGTCGATTCTTTCCGTTGAAGACGTGGAGGATCTATACATATTCGGAACCATGACAACGGGCTTTCTGCTAATTGGATTAGGCATTGCCCTGGTGTATCGCAAAATTCGGAGACAGCAGTCACAGGCCCCAAGCTGTCCGGCATGTTTGAATCGGTGGGCAGAGCTATTGGCGCTCAGACTGTGGTCATTAACCGCAATATGGAAAACATCTTGGTGAAGCTGGTGGCTTTGCAAAGTCGTATGGATCGTTTTTGTGACCAGAATGGACAAACAGAGTGAGTCGTGTCCACTGAAATACGACTACTCGCCCTAACCAACTATCATAATCTAATCTGCATTCCTGCTCTCCTGGCAACGGCCTCGGCCAAGGCCGCTGCTGAAAAACTCTCCTGAAATCACTACTGTGAGACGCTCTGAACTACTTCTCCCCCTCCCTTCTTCTTGGACACCTGGTGATTGTTGACTCCGACTGAGACCCAATCAAGGACTTCTCCATGGCAACCTGCTGTGGTATCACGATGACATCTTGTGAACTGTAACATTGGTTGAGAGCCAGACATAGCAACTCTCTGGGCTTACCCCCATCCCACGCCTTCGGATGTCTTGCGTTTTTTATGTGTGAAACGAGCAAATGTTTGTTTATGTTTTTAGTTTTTATGTTGGATGGTGACTATGTTACCTTTTGATGTGCTTAGGTTTTTTTCCCAGCCCCACATTGTACTCCCTATGGAGTATAGTCTGTGGCTGGGATTGGATTATAATTACAATGAATTGAATTCCAATTGGCTTGAATCGGACTATATTACTTAAGTGCCTTGAGATGACAATTGTTGTAATCTGGCGCTATATAAGTAAAATTGAATTGAATTGAATTGAATTGAACTGTACACTCTCAATGCCGTAAGTCAGCACAAGGTCAAGGGTATGATTAAGGAAGTAAGTAGGTCTGTGAACACTTTGAGAAAATCCAATCGAGTCTAATACAGAATTAAAGTTAATATTTAGGCTGTCATTTTCAACATCTACATGAATATTAAAGTCACCCACTACAATGACTTTATCTGTACTCAGCACTAAATGGGATAAAAACTCTGAGAATTCAGACAGAATAAGGGCCAGGTGGACGATACACAACAACAAATTATGGCATGCCGTTCAGGAAATTAATCTTTCAAGATATGGAATGAAACTTTGAACATATGGAATGAATCCTGAATATATTGAATGAAACCTTGATAATACTGAATGAAACTTGACTGACGTCAGACTTCACGGAAGGGTCTGCGGCCATCGTGTCTAACGTGTGGATACTGCAGCGAAAAGCGAATGACAATGAGTCAGTCCGTTCAATATATTGAACGAATCCTGAATATATTAAATGAATCCTGAATATATTGAATGAAACTGTCATAATTGGCTTTGTTCTTAGACATTATGTATTCATATTCTGTAATTTACTAAATAACCTGTGTACCTTGCAGGTACTTTTCCACTCTATTCATACTACACAATAGATGACCTTAAATGGTCCAAGACTTTAGGATGACATAGCGAGACAAAACATCTCTATTGGGTTAGATAGGTCTGGTACATTAGATACACGCCTAAAACAGCACTCACACACACACATTGTTTATCACATCCAAAGAACACGATGAGGACAGTGGTTGGCCTGCTCATGCCACTAAAAACTGGCCAATTATACTCTGTCAAGTGTGAATACAACTTCTGTGAGATAAAGCTGAATATAAATATGAAATGCTTCCGGATATCGAGGCTCGGCCTGACGGATTTCCTGCGGGAGCTCTGTCACTCCGAGTCCAGCACTGCAGTATACTTTACATGTGATCACTAATAAATACTTTGTTTAATACAAGATTTCTGCAGCTTGTTCTTGGGCTTCCAATGAAAGAATCGGGCAAACAATTTGGTACTATGACCTGGATTGGCGGACTCTGAGACCATGTCCGATCGAGGACTTCCGGAGCTGATTGGAGGGGACCTTTTTTCAGTCAATTCAAGGCCTAAAGCACAAGGTGAGCAGAAAACCTCTTGTATCAGCATGTGTCAAATTTCTGCACATTGGTCAAGCTAAATAAAATTGTTTGACTAAAGATGTCCTCTAATCACTAAATCATAGGACAAAATTACTGTCTGTCTGTCGTTTGGTCTATAAAACGAATCCGCATGTTGCAGTGGGTCTATAATTTTCACCTGTGAGGTGGTTTGACTGTAATTAACTGAAGTAGCCCGCAATCGGCGGTTGGTCTATAATTTTACCCCAATGTGGTGGTTTGACTGTAATTAAGTGTTTATCTCTGCATAAGGACACAGGGTTAAGTTTTTTATATTTCATGAAAATGTGGGGTGGTTTGCTACTTGGTTGATATTTTACTGTGTTAGTGGAAGTGTATCGAGCAGTTGAGACTGATTGAGAATTCCTACACTGACACAGATCTCAAGTGGTTCTGTAAAAGGGAGGCATTGGACTAGAAAATAAAGGGGAATTTAGTTCGGGTGTTACAGAGATTGGTGAATTAAAACGAGTGAAGAGACTGGGAGAAACCCCAGCGATCAAGCGCACAGAGTAAAAGATTCCGTGTAGAAGCTTCTTGGTCGGGTCCAACACTCGGGCATGGCGCCATTCACCCATTCTGATTAACACGTGAAATACCTGAATATGTCACAAACCTTTGTTGATAAGTGGAAAACATGTAAACCCGGCTCATTGGGGTCGGTATTATTTGACACCTTGACCAGATGGCAGTAAAAAGTCCCAAGGGAAGACGAAAAAAGAGGGACAGATAAATTTGTAAGTTGGACGAGAGAAATGCAAGGGAAAGGAATATTTAGAAGGTGTGAAAGTGCTCCACCGAAACTCCGAAGTGATTTCTCTGTTTTCAAAACAGGCAACAGGGAGTAAGAATCAAGCAACAGCAAAGCTACAGGAGGCAGGCTTATTGCAGAGAGCATGGGCAGAAAAAGAAGAGAAAAAAGCAGTAACATTTCTTGCAGACTGTCAGTGGTTTTTAGGAGAATTAAATTCTCTATTCAGACACAGTCCTCTGCACAACTACCACAGCAAGCACCAGACAAGACATCATCTTCTCCAGGGACACATCCTACTACACTAGAAGATAAGACACATCTTGCCAACATCAAGCATGCACAATAACAGAAGCATGCCGTTTATAATATATATTGAATGAATGAAACTCTGAATATATTGATTGAATCCTGAATATATTGAATGAACCTTTGAATATATTGAATGAACCTTTGAATATATTGAATGAAACTTTGAATATATTGATTGAATCCTGAATATATTGAATGAAACCTTGATAATAATACTGAATGAAACTTGACTGACGTCAGACTTCACGGAAGGGTCTGTGGCCATCGTGTCTAACATGAGGATACTGCAGCGAAAAGCGAATGACAATGAGTCAGTCTGCTCGGAATCTTGTAGGAGGAATATTAAAGAATGAGGACATCATTAACACACTGCCCAATACCGTTCTTCTGACGAAGAAGTTCGCTCCCTTTTTGATAGTGGCAGACCTACTACAACAGGCCAGGCAGCAGTTTATCAGGCCAACCTCAGCATGCCTTCCACATCTAAGGACAGCAGTTTATCAGGCCAACCTCAGCATGCCTTCAACATCTAAGGAGTGCCTTAGATATATATGTATGTATATATACTATTCAAGTTTCATTCAATATATTCAGGATTAATTCAATATATTCAGTTTCATTCATTCAATTCAGTTTCATTCAACATATTCAACGTTTCATTCCATATATTCAAGGTTCATTCAATATATTCAAAGATTCATTCCATATATTGAAAGATTAATTTCCTGAATGGCATGCCATAATATATAAATTAAACCCTGGTGTGCCTGTTCCAGGCACGCTTCACCAAGGAAGGTGTTTTTCTTCAGATAAAATAAATGAAAAAGTATCCAATTGAATTATATTTTATTTGTGTTAGTTCATGTTTTTATTGTAGTTCTAAATTGGAAGATTTTTGCGATCTTGAAATATTAAGATAAAATTATTTTATTATTTCTATTAATTTTCGTCGCTCAAAATATGCGTCACACTCGCCGAAAGCTAGTACATGCCCGCCAAAACGCTGTGCATTTATCAAGACTTTCTACCCCAGGTAGGCCAAGTATGGAAAAATTTAAGAAAAGAAAAATATCTGCAGAAAGCCCAAAGGCGAAAAAAAACTTTTACAAGGTTTTAAATAAATGAAAAAAGTCAAAATTACATAGTTAAAATTCATAAAAATATAACAGGGGCTACAACTTTTTATTAAAGATTGCTAATAAAAAGTTTGGGTTTAGGGTTATGATAAAATAGAGAGGATGAATTGGAAAACATAATGAAATATTGACTAAAGTTAAAACTAATAAAAAGTCAATCAAAATTAGCAGGGCTAAAAATGTATAACTGGATCTTCATAGGTATAAAACCAAAAAAATTTAAGTTTAATAATTGGTTAAAAAACTAAGAACTAAATTCTGGAAACCATCCTCTAAAACAACTAATTTAAAGAAACAGGTTCCGGGGATAGAGTGACGAGGGAAGGGTATAAATGTAGCTGAGCTTTTTTTGGGGGAGTTTCTAGTCTTATTTTATTAATCTAATCAGAAGAGTTAGAAGATTTCCACAAAATCAACCTCTTAAGTTCTTTAATAAATGACAAATGAAAGGATCATGTATATTTGGGCTCCAGTACAGTTCATTGCAATAAAAAAAAATAGTGTTTTATCAAATTAATTAACTGACTCAAAAAAACAGAACATGAACTGTTAGCATCTAAATTTGGGTCATATCCATCCATGCACATATGACTGAAGAAAAAGAGAGCTTTGGTATAAGTTTTGGATGCAGCAAGATGATGAGAAACATTTTAACGAGTGTAGGTAGCAAAGTTTTTAACAGCACGTGTGTGATTGTGCTCTTTCAAAACAACACACGGAGAATATAAAAGACAGGCAAATTGTTGGAAGACATGTACAGTTTAATTTCAGATGTAGAATCTTCTGCAGTAAGAACATATTTGAATAAAAACCTAAATAGAAATTAATGGATATCCCCAAGGGCGTAGGAACGAGTTTAACATTGGGGCGTACACATATCGGAAACCTGACAAATATAAAATTATTTTTGGGTGGGACAAATGCGCCTGTCTCCAATATTGGGGGGGGACACGTCCCGGTTCCTACACCTATGGATACCCCCTACCCCTACTCTCTCGCTCTTTCACACAAACACACACACACACACGGCTAACTGCTGATGCTTTGAACTTTGCTGGTTCCGAACTCCACAGTTCATCATTACGCTTGAAAACATTCCTCAGGGGGAGTTGCATTAAGCTGAACATGGAGGAGAGGTTGTGGCACCTAATGAAGCCAGAGGCAGCTGAAACCTCAGGCAGCCTCAGAGTGTGATCTGAATATTAAAAGTGATTTACCCACAAAGCAGCAGCTGAATTCTTAAACTGAATGACCTGATGTGTATGTATACTGTGTCAATACACCAGCACATCACTGTTTGTCATGTGTTACAGGACAACATTATAAACATGAATACAATAGGCAGTGGCATTTGACTGTTGAGAGAGTGAAAACTCATGGAAGACTTGTGTTTAAGATGAGTTTAAGTTTTGTATAGGAGATATAATTCAACCCATAACTTTTCTTGGCACACTGTGTTATCAGAATTTTCTCAAATCAGTAACCTTCGCAATACTAACTTTAAAAATATAAGTGCCATTAAAGGCATGCATTCCCAACATATCCAAAGTTTTCACTTGACAATCTTATCGAGGTGCTTTAAAAAGAAATCAAGCTCTTTTGACAATCTGATACACCTCAGACTGTGTGAGATTGGAACAGTAATATTCAGAGGCACATTTCACCAGAAGAGTGTAACAACAAATGTTTGTCTGAAATAATTCTGGCATCAGGCTGGTCTGCAGAACTTTCTGGAGTCTGCTGCCTCCCTCAGGTCAACTCTATGAACTGCTGCTGAGTCTTCGGCGCAGCAGAGAGGCAGGCTTGCTGTCTGTGTCCTCTACGTCGCTTTCACATTGTCTCTGCAGAAAAGCATAATTTCAGCTCAGTCTGCACAATTTACATTTACATGAGTAGCATGCTGCATTTAAAAATTAGGAGTGGAAAGTAAATGCTGTACATCATTGATTAAGCAGAAAACTCAGCTGCATTGTGCTGTCATAATCAAAGTGTGTGAGTACAAAACTTCTTAGTCCACCAACAATCTGCACGATGTATGTCATGGATTGCAGTGTCAGTAAAGCATAAAAAGGGGGAAAACTTGTGTCCCATGGAAGGTAATGAAACTGAGAGAGCATCACAACAGAAACCTCACTGGCTTTATACAGAGTAGAGGCAGCAATGCTCTTTTGACAAATAAAAACATAAAACAGCACATGCAGAGGTACACTGAATGTTATTAGATAAGGAGCAGCCAGTGAAGAAAGATGGGGCGCAAGTTTAGTGGTAGGATGGCTGGAATCTGCTGACATGGGAAAGTCATTGTGGATCTTTAGCTGTACCATTACAGTCAACAGTCAGAGCATCATATTCATGCTCAACGCTGTGCTTTGAATATGGGCAGCAGATGCTGAGTGGAAGTGTGAGGCAGAAGGTCATTATATTTAGAAAAAGGCAAAGTTTGCATTGAAAGCAGATGATTCATGAAGCAACACACTGTGTTTGACTGACATGTGCCTTGCCTCTAAAACCTTTGGTTTAATGGATCGTAGAACTCTACTGCGCTGCATTCTTTGTTCTATGTTGCAATAAAGGAATATATCATTGATTCCTTGTTAGAAACTATTTACATGACAGGCAGTGAGGACAATAATAAAAATCTAATATTTGTCTGATGTGTATTTAGAATCATAAATATGGCAGCACCAGATTGATTTAGTTCTGTAATGACTGGCCACAGACTGTTCATGAACCTATGCTGATGCAGATTAAATTTTTTAATTACCGTATTTTGCGCACTATAAGGCTCACCTGATTATAAAGTGCACCCTCAATTATGGGGTCCATTTCTGTACTTAACCCATACATAAGGCGGACCTGATTATAAGGCGTACGTATTACCTAATGTTCTCTGATTGGTTTATCGCTGCCAGCACAGTAGTGTATGTATTACGTCCCTGTGTCAGAGGGAAATGGTCCGACGGTCAAGGACAACGTCGTCGTTGGTTTTTAAACTTATAAACTTATAAACTGCACATCGGTCTGTATCACCCATCTCGGTCTGAAGAACAGGCACTCACTGGGACATGGGCAAAAGCATTAATGATGACATGATTCAATCGCTGAGTACGAGCTCGATACATTCTTCGCCCCATTCAGAGTGAATGGCTGGGATCCACCTGACCCTGGATTCACACCGAACGCAAAGCCAGCGACGAAAGTGGCCAGTTGCCATTCTTTTCCAATGTAGGAGAAGAGGCGCGGCAAAAATGAACATGGCGGTGAGCGGCGCGAAGGGAGAGCGGTGAGTGATGCGGAGGGGGCTTAATGCCCCGATAAATGCTTGGTGCTCCCCGCGGTATCCGTGACAGATTTTGGAATCTGATGTACACATAAGGCGCACCGGATTATATGGCGCACGGCCATTTTTTGTGAAAATTTAAGGCTTTTAGATGCGCCTTATGGTGCGGAAAATACAATATGTTATGAGCAGATTGTATCTGAAAAATCTGCCCTACAGTTTTGATTCCTCAAGTTTTCACTATCTTCACTATCGAAAGCTTCATGAGGTCATCCCCTACAGTCATGGAGCTCTCTTACATGGTGAGCACTTACTGTCTGCTTTTAGTTCACACTGTGATCCAACTCAACCCAACCATCTGAATGTGGTTTGGGTTGGCTGAGGTCATCTGATGCAGCCCTGCTTCTCTCTGCTTCTCAGTCTGAAGATAAGCTGAGCTATGCTCACTGTTCAGTCTGATACAAAGCTAGAATCAGGTGTTGCCACAGGTTGTTGTGGTAACCATGCAGACAAAGTATCAAGAAATCTTCAACAGTGCCATCAGCAAAGACCCCTGCACTATCATACCTTCTCCTCTGTACCGCTTGCGGAAAAGCTCACATGCAGTTACCCATTTTTTATCTTCTGTTCATCTCTTCCTTGTTTCATGTTTGGACTCATCAGATCAAAATCCAGATTTCCTTTGATCGAATGTCCAATTTCTGTGTTTCATGGTCCAAGCTATTCTTAGCAGCAGTTTTACTGTGAATGCTTGATTCATGCAGCGCCCTAAGCAGTAACATTGCTGGGCAGCTGTCTGCTTCGACAGGCCACCCACCCCTCATGGTTCTGGTTCTGCTGAGTTCCTCTCTCCACTGCCACCCCATGCATGCTCAAAATGGGGGATTAAATCAGAGAAAACATTTGAAGTGATCTTCTGGTTTCTTTAGCTAGAAATATTTTAAAGAATTGGCATCACATGAATTAGACAAGTGCCTTGAGATGACTTCAGTCATGAATTGGCACAATGTGAATAAACTGAATGGACTGAGCTTGTAATGTGATGGCAGTTTGTTCGAATCACACACTGACATGTCCGAATGTCACCTCAGTTTGAACTGTGATGGCTTAACAAGGACATCATTTTGCACTAATAAAGTGTTACTGCTGTGTAAGAAGAGTAGAAGTTTTCCTGTCCTGCGCTGATCCTCATAGCGGCCACTTTAATCATGTAGTTTGGTAAACCTGTGGTGTCTGTGTATGTGTTGAATTAATATATCTGCAGTTTACTAACATTTATTCTAGTACAACATAACCGATGGTGTCATACACCTAGAAGACACCACCAGTTTTCACTAGTTAGGGTCAACCCACTCCAGGTGATGACTGCATGAATCTGGTTAGGATGCAGCCGATAGTGTGCAAAGACTTCTTCACGGTAAAAGGATGAGGAATCCAAAATATGACACATAATTGGCTTGCTCGTACATAAATATCTTCTCACCTGTAATGGATCTGGATCTGAGCTGCCCTTACACAGCAGTCTCAAATTCACAAGCCGGTTACACATCCACACCATGTTGTAGGACATCTAGAGGGGGTGAGAGTTAAAGAAAAACTGACATTATATGACATAAGTTCAGTATGATTTCCTAAGAAGGTTACCATTTATTCTGTAATGAGGAGAGATGAAGGTCTGAGATCTTCTTGTTGACTTGTGAAGATATTTAGGATTTAAAAAATGTGTTATGATGTGAATTTATTTGATTTTTGTTAAGTCCTGTCCACCCTCTCCCTGCACAGTACTTCTCACACTGCTTTGACCATTGCAGTATTACAGATATACAAATACAGTAATGTGGCTCATTCAGGAAGACAGTTTACTTTTTCTTCCTTTTCTGTGTGACCTCATTGCTTGATGCCTTTACCATAGAATGACCAACCATGACAGTGAGGCTCTGGTCGTTTTTTCTGTTTGTAGGGCAAAGGTAGTTTAAGTATTCCAAGTCTTCGTGTGTTTGTTTCAGTGTGTGTGAAGTGATATTTAGGGATTTTTATAATGAAGATTTATTTTGATGAAAGGTGGTGATCACAGGGCTTGAGAAAACGGGGTCCAGTCGATGAACTGGGCCTTCAACTTGATTTCAAGTACAAATCTGGAAAGTTTCCTGTCTGCATGTTGCACACCTATAAGTGTGTCCACAGGTAGACATGTCAACATATCCACTCCAGCTACAGTTGGTTTCTCTGGGAGCACACTATACAGTGAGGACAGCTGCAGCTGTAATCATCTGTTGAAGTGTACTGTTTATTTTTTTACTGATGGCAGCACAAGAGACTTCATGGTGAACATGCCAAAACTAAGTAGCTTTTGTGGTGGAACGACGCTGACTGCCACCCATCTGCTATTTCCAGCTGCAATAAGTTGATTTTCATGGATATCCACATTAAAATTTTGTATAAGACTGAAAACTTCTTACCCAGCTCTGGAGATACTTTAGTGTGGTAGTGTAATTCAGTGAGTGATTGGACAGTGAAAGGCACCAGCGCAGTATTACAGTCGACTGGAACACACACATGCCTTGTTCTGTCACTGATTAAACAACTGTTGTAATGCTGTATCTAATAAAATTCATGAAGCTCTTCTGATAGTGGAGGAGTTTCAGGTGTTGACTACAAATCACTCCATGTTGTGTCTTCACCTCACCTCATTAGTTTTATTCTCTTGATGTAATGTTCTTACAAAAGCATGAATTGTAGAGAAATATTTCAACATGAATCTAAAGACACACCTTCCATTTTCGTCTGGCGTTGAACTTCTTAAAGTTCTTCATGTTGATTGAGGATCGATTCCTATTGGCTGCCTGTTTGCGTGTGATGGGCTGAAACAAGTAACAACATTTTTACCAATCAGAAACACATAATTACACTCACCAGCAGGATAGATTAAACACAAGAAGCATGTTTGAGGGGGGACTTGTAGTAACCTTAATCCAAGGGTGAAGCAGACACTCCTCAGCTGTCATCCTCTCACTGCAATACACACCAACACAAAAGGAATGATGATCATAATGATCTGTACTCATGAACAGAACTGTGTCACTCTACCACACAGTTCGCACAAACTTTGAACCAAATTGGAAAAGAGCTGGAGAGCTCTGGGGGACATTCAGGGACAGAACACCCATCATCAGCTGCATGATGTCCTCCTCTGCTGCCCCCTCAACTATTTGCTGTTGGTCTTAATATCAGTTACACGCCAACACTGTCAAAAAACTGACTATATAATGTAATACTGTAATAATATTGATATTTCCGTATGGATCAGCAGAGCATCATGAGTGAAAGATGTCAGGCAAGTGTGAACACGAGGCAGGTGAGTTCATATTGTTTTGCCTCAAAGTTAATTTAAAACCACCAGTTATAAGTCTCCATTCAAGCTGCATGACTGTTGACTCAGAACAGTGACAAAGTGACTGTGCATACTCCATCCAGCCATTTTCTATATCCGCTTAATCCGTCGGTTGGGTCGTGGGGGGGCTGGAGCCTATCCCAGCGGTCATCGGGCGAGAGGTGGGGTACACCCTGGACAGGTTGCCAGTCCATCACAGGGCCACACAGAGACAAACAACACACACACTCACAGGACAATTTTAGAGACACCAATTAACCTAACATGCATGTTTTTGGATGGCGGAAGGAAGCCAGAGTACCCGGAGAGAAGCCACGCATACACAGGGAGAACATGCTAACTTCAAAGAAAGGCACCAGCCGGGTGTTGAACCTGGAATCCTCTCGCTGTGAGGCAACTGTGCTAACCAACATACCACCGTGCAGCCCACGGTGCATACTGATGTCTGAAATAATCACAACGTCAGCCTGTGATTCCTGTGATTAAACAACCCTGGTTTGTTCTGGTAAAGACAATGCATTGAGATTCATCTACAGAAATAATACCAGTTTGAACTGTGATGCTTTAATACTTTAATAGCCACAATACATACTTCGGATTTTTCTCCAAGAGTTTCTGGATGAAATCTTTAGCCATGGAGCTGGTCATGCTGAAGTATCGTTCATCAAATTCATATTTCATGGCAATTACATTCCTTAGAGTCTCTTCATCAGTGTCACCTTGGAATGGTGACAAACCACTCAGCCTGCAGACAAAGAGTATGCAGCACAAGTGATACTACATCATGTCCACATCTCACTTGATTCATTCAGATCTAAGTGCTGTCAGTTATTTCAGCCTTGGTGGAAGTTCAACATTAATTTCTTTGGACTGAAGGAGCGAACCCATGCCTTTTCTTTGGGATGTTTGTAATTCTGTATGACGTGTACATATTATCCTATCTGTAGGTATATATATATATATATAATCATAGCTGCTCTAAGCTGCAACTTGTCTTGGACAGGATACTCTTGAAAAATAAATTTTTTAGCTCAAGAGTCTTACATCCTGGGTCAAGGTTCTTCTGCACTGCTTTTTTTTTCACGACAGACACTGTGAGTAACAGACTTGGTATTTTCAGACACTGACTTTATCTTAAGAGTTTATGTGGTGACACATCAGCAGATGTTTTCATACAAACCATTAAACATGTGCAATAACATACAGCATCTCATGCCCGATTATTTACAAGCCATCCAGCATTCAACTTACAGTATGTAGGTAATAACTCCAATGCTCCTAAAGGGACAGAGACACGGGACACAGTCAGTCAGGTCATATGATCAGGGGTCTTAAAATGGAACTTTATATCATGATTCTAATATAATCACAATTTCTCTGTTGTGTTTTGACCTAGTGCATTATTAAATAATACAAAAATACAGGGTTTGACTAATTGGTCCAAGCAAATGTTATTCCTGTTCAAAAGGAGTCCTTCACTCCTGTCAATTCGTGCACGCTCAGGCCGGACGACTGACTCAGTCTCAACTTTGATGTGGCTTCCTTAGCTGGTTTACTTTTATCAATAGGCATCAAAGACATCAAAGAAGCGGCTCTCATTTCTAGAAATATGACAACCCAGGGTTGAGACCAGGATGCAGAGTTGTAGTCTTACACACTTCTCTGCGGCTAGATCTCTCCTTTGGAAGTCTCTGTTAGTGAATGACTTGATCTGTGATCATCATATTGATATATTTTGTCTTACAGAAACCTGGCTGCAGCAGGAGGATCATGTTAGCATTAAAGGGGAACTCCAGTATTTTTAAACCTAGACTTTATTTCTGGCATGAAATACGTTCATCTACTCACCGAAAACAGTTTGGTGAAAGTCGGCGTCCTTCGGAAGATATTTAGATAACTCGAGATCCATATAACGGAATGAACGGGGCTTAGACGATGCAGCCTCTAAATAAGGCATTATCTGTCTTTATTTCACCAATACTTTAAGAAGAATGAATGAATGAATGAACGTGTACTATAGCTCTGTTAGTTCATAGCTGCTGTGTTGTTGTTATTGGCGGCTATCGGGGGGCTTATAGAGGGCTTTCGACACACTCGTCTACTGGATGACGTGCGCTGCTGCAGCACAGCTTATTATTATTCCATAATAATCTGTCTGAAGAGTTTCAGTCAGTTAATATTCATGTAGATGTTGAAAATGACAGCCTAAATATTAACTTTAATTCTATATTAGACTCTATTGGATTTTCTCAAAGTGTTCACAGACCTACTCACTGCCTTAATCACACCCTTGACCTTGTGCTGACTTATGGCATTGAGAGTGAACAGTTAACAGTGTTCCCTCATAACCCTGTCTTGTCTGACCATTTTTTAATAACTTTTGAATTTACATTACTTGACTACACGGTTTCTGAGAAGAATTCTACATATAGAAGGTGTCTGTCAGAGAATGCTGTAACCAGATTTAAAGAGTTGATTTCATCATCCTTTTCTTCACTGCCATGTGCTGATATGACACAGGATGGCTACCTAAATTTTACTCCAGTAGAACTTGACTCTCTTGTTGACAGCACTACAGCTTCAATGCGTACAACACTGGACAATGTTGCCCCTCTGAAAAGGAAGGTAATCAGTCAGAAGAGGTTGGCTCCTTGGTATAATTCACAGCTGCGTGCGTTAAAGCAGACTGCAAGAAAGCTGGAGAGACAGTGGCGTTCCTCTAATTTAGAAGAGTCTCAATTAGTCTGGAAAGATAGTTTAATAACGTATAAGAAAGCACTTCGTAAAGCTAGAACTGCGTATTATTCATTATTGATAGAAGAGAATAAGAATAATCCCAGGTTTCTTTTCAGCACTGTTGCCAGACTGACAAAGACTCCGAGCTCTGTTGAGCCATGTATTCCTTTAACTCTCAGCAGTGATGATTTCATGAGATTCTTCATCAATAAAATTGTTTCTATCAGAGAGAAGATTAATGGAATCCTTCCCATTATTATCACTGATGTATCATCAAGTAGAGCAGCTTTAGAAGTATCTTTCGAACCTGAATTGTATTTAGACAGCTTCTGTCCAGTTGATCTTTCTGAGCTAACAACAGCAATAGTCTCTTCTAAACCATCAACTTGTATGTTAGACCCAATCCCAACCAGACTGTTCAAGGAGGTTTTCCCCTTAATTGACACTTCCATATTGGATTTGATCAATCGGTCTTTGTTGATAGGATATGTACCTCAGACTTTTAAGGTTGCTGTAATTAAACCTTTACTTAAAAAACCTACTCTTGATTCAGAAGTGTTGGCTAATTATCGACCTATATCCAATCTCCCTTTTTTGTCCAAAGTTCTTGAAAAAATAGTTGCAGTTCAACTTTGTGATCATTTACATAGAAATAATCTGTTTGAAGAGTTTCAGTCAGGATTCAGAGTGCATCATAGCACAGAAACGGCACTGGTGAAAGTTACCAATGATCTCCTGTTAGCTTCTGATAGCGGACTTGTTTCTGTGCTTGTCCTGTTGGATCTCAGTGCTGCATTTGATACGATCGATCACAGCATTCTGTTACAGAGACTTGAACATGTTATTGGGATTAAAGGAACTGCATTAGGCTGGTTTAAGTCATATTTATCTGATAGATTCCAGTTTGTTCTTGTAAATGAGGAATCTTCCTCACACGTTGGAGTAAGTCATGGAGTTCCTCAGGGTTCTGTGCTTGGACCGATTCTTTTTACTTTATACATGCTTCCATTAGGTAACATTATCAGACAGCATGGCATAAATTTCCATTGTTATGCTGATGATACTCAGCTGTACTTATCTATGAAACCAGATGAAACCTACAGGTTGGTCAGGCTACAAGCCTGTCTTAAAGACATAAAGACCTGGATGACTCAGAACTGTCTGCTTTTAAATTCAGACAAAACTGAAGTTGTTCTCTTTGGACCTGAGCGCGTCAGGGAGAAATTGTCTAGTTATATAGTTACTCTAGATGGTATTTCCTTGGCTTCTAGTTCTACAGTGAGGAACCTTGGAGTTATTTTTGACCAGAATTTATCATTTGACGCACATATAAAACTGGTTTCTAGGACTGCCTTCTTTCACCTTCGTAATATTGCCAAAATCAGGAACATCCTGTCTCAAGGTGATGCAGAGAAACTAGTTCATGCATTTGTTACTTCAAGATTGGACTACTGTAATTCCTTATTATTGGGCTGTCCCACATATTCTCTGAAAAGCCTCCAGCTGATCCAAAATGCTGCAGCCAGAGTTCTGATGAGAACTAACAGGAGAGATCATGTTTCTCCAGTTTTAGCTTCTCTTCATTGGCTCCCTGTTAAATTCAGAATAGAATTTAAGATTCTTCTCCTCACATATAAAGCTCTTACTGACCGAACTCCATCATATCTTAAAGATCTCATTGTACAATATTTTCCTAACAGAGCACTTCGCTCCCAAACTGCAGGTTTACTTGTTGTTCCCAGAGTTTCTAAAAGTAGAATGGGAGGTAGAGCCTTCAGTTATCAGGCCCCTCTCTTGTGGAATAAGCTGCCAGTAAATGTCCGGGAAGCAGACACCCTTTCCACTTTTAAGATTAGGCTTAAAACTTTTCTTTTCGATAAAGCTTATAGTTAGGGATGGCTCAGGTAATCCTGAAACATCCCATAGTTAAGCTGCTATAGGCTTAGACTGCTGGGGGACCTCATCTGTCACACCTTTCCTCACTTTGCTCTCTTTTTCCCCCTGTTTAATTTCAAAATTGATTTTATGTACATGTGACATTATTGTGGTTATTAACCTATGTTTCCCTGTTCCAACAGATATCCTTTGAATGGCGTTATGGTGTTTTTCCCCCCTCTTTTCCCTCTTTTCTGTCTTCTCAAACCCCAGCTGGTCGAGGCGGATGGCCACCCTTCCTGAGTCTGGTTCTGCCAGAGGTTTCTTCCTGTTAAAAGGGAGTCGTTCCTTTCCACAGTTGCCACAGGCACGCTCAGGACGGGAGATTGGACTGAAGACACATTTCGGTGCAATCTGTTGGTTTCCTTAGCTAGGATATTAATTTTTTTAATTAGCTCTATATGAATTAATTGGATTATGATTACAATGAATTGAATTCCAATTGGCTTGAATTGGACTATATTACTTAAGTGCCTTGAGATGACAATTGTTGTAATCTGGCGCTATATAAATAAAATTGAATTGAATTGAATTGAATCTCCTCTTAGCCTCTGATAGCGGACTTGTGTCTGTGCTTGTCCTGTTGGATCTCAGTGCTGCATTTGATACGATCGATCACAGCATTCTGTTACAGAGACTTGAACATGTTATTGGGATTAAAGGAACCGCATTAGGCTGGTTTAAGTCATATTTATCTCATAGATTGCAGTTTGTTCTTGTAAATGAAGAATATTCCTCACACATTGGAGTAAGTCATGGAGTTCCTCAGGGTTCTGTGCTTGGACCGATTCTTTTTACTTTATACTTGCTTCCATTAGGTAACATTATTAGACAGCATGGCATAAATTTCCATTGTTATACTGATGATACTCAGCTGTACTTATCTATGAAACCAGATGAAACCAATAGGTTGGTCAGACTACAAGCCTGTCTTAAAGACATAAAGACCTGGATGACTCAGAACTGTCTGCTTTTAAATTCAGACAAAACTGAAGTTGTTCTCTTTGGACCTGAGCGCTTCAGGGAGAAATTGTCTAGTTATATAATTACTCTAGATGGTATTTCCTTGGCTTCTAGTTCTACAGTGAGGAACCTTGGAGTTATTTTTGACCAGAATTTATCATTTGACGCACATATAAAACTGGTTTCTAGGACTGCCTTCTTTCACCTTCGTAATATTGCTAAAATCAGGAACATCCTGTCTCAGGGTGATGCAGAGAAACTAGTTCATGCATTTGTTACTTCAAGATTGGACTACTGTAATTCCTTATTATTGGGCTGTCCCACATATTCTCTGAAAAGCCTCCAGCTGATCCAAAATGCTGCAGCCAGAGTTCTGATGAGAACTAACAGGAGAGATCATGTTTCTCCAGTTTTAGCTTCTCTTCATTGGCTCCCTGTTAAATTCAGAATAGAATTTAAGATTTTTCTCCTCACATATAAAGCTCTTAATGACCGAGCTCCATCATATCTTAAAGATCTCATTGTAAGATATTTTCCTAACAGAGCACTTCGCTCCCAAACTGCAGGTTTACTTGTTGTTCCCAGAGTTTCTAAAAGTAGAATGGGAGGTAGAGCCTTCAGTTATCAGGCCCCTCTCTTGTGGAATAAGCTGCCAGTAAATGTCCAGGAAGCAGACACCCTTTCCACTTTTAAGATTAGGCTTAAAACTTTCCTTTTTGATAAAGCTTATAGTTAGGGATGGCTCAGGTAATCCTGAAACATCCCATAGTTAAGCTGCTATAGGCTTAGACTGCTGGGGGACCTCATCTGTCACACCTTTCCTCACTTTGCTCTCTTTTTCCCCCTGTTTAATTTCTCAAATGATTTTATGTACATGTGACATTATTGTGGTTATTAACTTGTGTTTCCCTGTTCCAACAGATATCCTTTGAATGGTGTTATGGTGTTTTTCCCCCCTCTTTTCCCTATTTTCTGTCTTCTCAAACCCCAGCTGGTCGAGGCGGATGGCCACCCTTCCTGGTTCTGGTTCTGCCAGAGGTTTCTTCCTGGTTCTGGTTCTGCCAGAGGTTTCTTCCTGGTTCTGGTT
Source organism: Leuresthes tenuis (assembly GCF_036924035.1). Lineage (NCBI taxonomy): Eukaryota > Metazoa > Chordata > Actinopteri > Atheriniformes > Atherinopsidae > Leuresthes > Leuresthes tenuis. Next base: position 33,559,260 of record NW_027325372.1, on the reverse strand, counting down.
CTGCCAGAGGTTTCTTCCTGGTTTTGGTTCTGCCAGAGGTTTCTTCCTGTTAAAGGGAGTCGTTCCTTTCCACAGTCCCTCAGGCTCAGGACGGGAGATTGGACTGAAGACAAGTTTCGGTGCAATCTGTTGGTTTCCTTAGCTAGGATATTATTTTTTTAAGTGGCTCTATATGAATTAATTGGATTATTTTGAAATCAATTAATTGGATTATGATTACAATTAATTGAATTCCAATAGGCTTTAATTGGACTATATTATTTATGTGCCTTGAGATGACAATTGTTGTAATTTAACACTATATAAATAAACTGAGTTTAATTTAATTTCATTTCATTTAATTGTGGGTGGGAGCAACACAACTCATGCAGTGAGTGGGGCTCAGAACAGGTCTGAACATGCACACACTGTGTGAAAGTGCAGTGAGAACAGAATACTCACCACATATCTGCTGCCGTGCTCAGAGGCTCACAGTTGATCACCTCAGGGGCTAAAGAGAGACACACAGTGAGAAAAATTCCATGGAAAGCTGTGAATGTGATAGAATGAAACTTTTATTTGAGATTTAAAGAACACACAAACCCCTCATGTGCATTACTTATAGATTAAATGACGTTGCAGAAACAACACGTGAACGCAGACTTCAGACTTCAAGTGTGAGCCTGATATTAAACAACGACTGACTATTATTGTCCCCACCAGTTGTCGGACACGCTATCCTCCCCCTATGCTTTTGAGATTTTTGCTCATCATCACCCTCTTTTCCTGTTATTACCTCTGACAGACACCCCTAAAATCACACTGGTGAACAAAGAGGTGTTTTTTCTCAAAATCCCTTTAATGTAAACTTTAGTGTAATACAAAACTAGTCAAGTTGAAAGCCCGAACAGCAATTTCATAGAAGACCCTTCTGGATAAACAAAGGTGTTTTGTCATCTTCACAGATGTGGGGTGAATCTTCTCAATCTGCAACCGCTGAACTGGGTTGCAAGATCTACCACTACTCAGGCTTACAAAGAAGACTCTGATAAACACCAGATCCTTAGTAAACCAAACTTTTATTCTGAGTGATTTTTTTTTCACTTCCACTGGATTGTTTCTGTCTCGCTGAGTATTGTTTGAGTGTTGGTGAATCCAGCACTTTTTCTGAACCTATACTGACAGTACATATTTCAATGCTGAGGATGACCAGTCGAGGAGGAGGAATAGAGAGTGGTTTTACAAAATTTTATTGCAAACATCTTATGATATCGACTTCCTTCTCTAGTTTTCAAATTATTGTGTTCAAGTTAGGTCGCGCCCACCAACCACCTAAATATGATAAACACTTAATTAATGGCTTCTCTGACTTCTTGACAGATATTATGCCTAAATATGACCGCGTCCTCATTGTTGTGGATTTTAATATCCATGTCTGTCGCTCTGATAAGCTGCTGGTCAAAGATTTCTTAACTCTTATCCACTCTTTTAATCTTGTACAGTGCATTATTGGTCTTACACATAAACACAGGCAGTTATTAAATTGGACATTGCTGAAGCTGTGTTTTCTCATCATAATCCTGTTTTATTTGATATCTCTCAGCCTTGCTAATTTAAACCTGTTGCTCCTGCAAGGTGCTGTTGCATGTTTAACCTGTCCACCACTGCTCAGTTTACCACTGCTTTTAATGATAATGTCCACACCAACCTGTGGTCCTCTTAAGTTTTAGTACTGAGGAATTAACATCGCAATTTTATTATGCCTGTAGAAAAACTCTGGATGTGGTGGCCCCACTAAAAATCAGGAACCCTAAAACCTAAACTTCAGCCCTGGTTAAATGATGTCAATTGTGCCGTCTGATGAGACAGAAGGTAAACAGAGCACAGGTTAAAGAAGGATAAACTGCAGGTGTCTTTTGACATAATGAGGGAATGCTGGTAGTGTTTCCAGAGTATTGGAAAGACTGAGTAAAAAAAAAAATATTTCTCTAATATTGTCTCTACTAACCGTCATAAACCCTGTGTTCTTTAGACTATTAACTATTCTTAATGTCCCCCAGTCCACCAGTATGGAAGCCTCTCCTGCAATGTTAGAAATGTATCCACTTTTTTGTTAACAAAGTCAAGTCCACTATCCAGCTATCCTTATTTTTCATCTGGAGCATTGGGGGGTAATCTGAGGTGCAGCATTAGACTGATTTCGTTCCTACTTGACTGTTTATAGGGTTATAGAGCCCTTTTGCTGGAAATAACTGTCTGCTGTGCAAATGATTACACTATGGGAGCAAATAAGATAAAAATAAACAAAAACTGTTATGAACCTGAAAAAAAATATTGACTGCAAATCACCATGAAGCTCAGTTCAGCTAAGCAGGGTGCAGATACAGCAAGAAAGTCTCTGTGGAATAATCTCAACACGACCCATGTCAGAATGTCACACAGCTTGAACACTAATATACTCCTCCAACATAAAAAAGTTTCAGGTGACAGGAAGTGCCAGATGTATAAACCATATCAAAGTACCACTTTACAGAAACGTGAATAACTTCAAGTGTAAAAAACATGTTTTTTTTTTTAGCTTCATCAGAAAATATGCCACACAACAGGGACTAAAGGAGAAAAGCATCCTTTTGGCTAACTCACATTCACAGAAGTGTGCACAGTAAAAATGCTTCAATGACTCCAGAGAAACTTCACAGAGAGACATTTAAAAGCATCCTCACCGACGTACTGGGGAGTACCGCTTGTGCTCCTGTACTCCTCCCCCTGATGGAAATGGTAGGCCAGGCCAAAGTCAATGAGTTTGATATTGGGGTGTGGTGACAATTTGTCAGACAGCATGACATTTTCTGGCTAAAGAAACAGAGCAGAATATTATGATAGATACACATATCTTGCTGTGATGTGAAATTGTCATTAAAATATTGTTGCATAACATAAACACAAATTAGCTTGAGCAACTTCACTGTTACCTTCAGGTCAAAATGAGCAATGTTGTTCCTGTGCATGAACCTCAGCCCCTCCAGGATTTGCTTCATAAACTCAATGGCTTCACTTTCAAGCAGGTTCTCCTTCTCAGCAATAAAGTCAAACAACTCTCCTCCACAGACACTAAGATGTCAAACAGAGGACGGTGTTACTATAAACATGTTCTCACATATCTCATTAACCCTATTCACTGGAGGGATGGTAGCACAACACCTTGCAGGATAATGTAAGGCCTTAGTTGTACTTTTTCACAGATGTGCACGTGGACTGCCATCCCACTTGCGTAGCTGTTCTTCTTATTTTTTTATAAACTCTGCTCTTGTTCCAAATCAGCACATCTCCCTCTACAGTATGCTAATTATTTCATCATCTTTGTAATCTTTTCAAGGTGAATTGTACTGATGCAGGTATTAGACATTTGGGTTTTTCAATTTAGGCACAGAGGCACTACAAATAATAGTGCTGATGGTTCTCCACAAAGAGCCTCGCATGTACTCCCTGACCCTGGTGAGCCCTTCTGTGCTCACTTATGTGTAAAGTAGCATATTACTTCAACAATAAATCGTTTCACATATGAATAGATGTACCCTCCCTCTTCACTGTGCAACTTTTTTTCTTTTAATTGCCTTTGAATGAATTGGACTAATTTGAATTGGATTTGATTGGATTATGATTTTATTACAATGAATTGGATTGTAATTGGCTTGTATTAGACTTTGTATTCTAAGTGCCTTGAAATGACATTTGTTGTGATTTGTCATGTTATGACTTAAACTGAATTTAAATCTAAAGACATTAGTGACATAGTTTTTGCCTTTATCTTCCCTGAAAAGGTTTATTTAAACTAGATGTTTTGTTCTACCCTGTTGGGACCAAAGATATCACACATTCCAAAATGATGATGTTTTCTTCAACTTAAAACAACACAGGAAGCAAGTGCATTCCACTTCAAAACTTCTCAGGCATGAAAACTCAAGTAGATGAACAGCAGAAGCAGAGCAATCTGAAACTCTGAGCTGAGTTTTCGGACAAACGGGAGAGTCACTGCTAGAAGATGATGATCAGCCTATAAGCACAAACTGTCATAATCATGCTTGGTTGTGGTGTATTTTTGGTTTCTGGGTCTCAAACCTGCGGGGTTGAGCAGGTTTTCCAGGAAGCCTGGGGTGGAGTCTGGTTCAGCTCCTTCACTCTCACCTGTTTCTTGTATCTGTGCTCATCAAGATGCCTTCATAAGGATCTGCAGGAGCAACCAGTAGCAGTGAGAACCAGATTGTTCTCACTGCTACAGTGGTTATTCTTCTGCGCTTATTTCGTAGTGAAACGCTCTGTACTTACCATGTTCTCCTATGTTCCTAGTGCCTGTTCCTCCGTTGCTAGTTGCACACTGCATGTCCAAGCTAAAGACACCTGCCTGCTCTGCCCACCGTTGATTCAGTACCTTCTTCACTGCAGCTAGCATCCTCTCCTACACTGTGAAAACCCTCTTGGACTCAGTAAGGAAAAACACTCATCTTCTCTTGGACAAATGACGCTCTCTCCGACTTACGCTAACCATCTCCCTCCCCTCTCAGAATTACCTGTTCACCTGGATCTACTCATCGCTGCTCAAGATAAGTATCTTTTAATAAACCTTGTCTTTACTCAAATCTCTCTTGAGTCTGCATCTGCTCTTGAGTCCGATTTGTGAGTCAATCCGGCTTTCACCGTGACACAAAACAAACATGTGGACTGTTTCTAGGGTCTGCCTGCTCATCAAAAACAAGTGTTGTTCACTCATTTGTCAGTTTTGTAATGACTGACACTGTTCCTGCTGGAGGAACCCAATGTGACTGCTGCAACACTAGACTGAACCTCATGCTGCCTCTTGTGACTGCACTGAGCACTCTGCTGTGACAAATTACAAATCTGCACACTGCATCAGACCTGAAAATACCACCACATTCAGTGGAAGATAGCAAACTACTTACAGCTCCAGGATGAGGACCACCTCTGATCGGCTCTCAAAAACATCTTTGAGGGTCACAATGTTGGGATGTTGAACAGCCTGGAGGATCTCCACTTCTCTCTCCACACTGCTCCTCTCCAGGCCCAGACGGCTGCATGCATTCTTTCGGATCTTCAGGAATTTTCCTGCCCAACAAGTCCCAGATGTCCTCTCACGGACCTGTCGTACCTGACCAAAATGCCCACTGGATGAGGCAAGAATATATTTCACAATACATTCAGTCGGTTTCTTAAAGAAACCTGGCTGCAGCAGGAGGATCATGTTAGCATTAATGAATCAACTCCCTCTGACTATTTAAATGTTCATGTTCCTAGAACCACAGGCAGAGGAGGAGGAGTGGCAGCTATCTTCAGATCAGGGTTACTAATCAGTCCTAGACCCAAGATTAGTTTTAGCTCTTTTGAATCTCTGATTCTCAACTTTTCCCACCCAAAGTGGAAATCACAAAAACCTCTTGTGTTTTTTGTTGTGTATCGTCCACCTGGCCCTTATTCTGAGTTTCTGTCTGAATTCTCAGAGTTTTTATCCCAGTTAGTGCTGAGTACAGATAAAGTCATTGTAGTGGGTGACTTTAATATTCATGTAGATGTTGAAAATGACAGCCTAAATATTAACTTTAATTCTATATTAGACTCTATTGGATTTTCTCAAAGTGTTCACAGACCTACTCACTGCCTTAATCATACCCTTGACCTTGTGCTGACTTATGGCATTGAGAGTGAACAGTTAACAGTGTTCCCTCATAACCCTGTCTTGTCTGACCATTTTTTAATAACTTTTGAATTTACATTACTTGACTATACGGCTTCTGAGAAGAATTTTACATATAGAAGGTGTCTATCAGAGAATGCTGTAACCAGATTTAAAGAGTTGATTTCATCATCCTTTTCTTCACTGCCATGTGCAGATATGACAGAGGACGGCTACCTAAATTTTACTCCAGTAGAACTTGACTCTCTTGTTGGCAGCACTATAGCTTCAATGCGTACAACACTGGACAATGTTGCACCTCTGAAAAGGAAGGTAATCAGTCAGAAGAGGTTGGCTTCTTGGTCTGAGCTCTGTGGAGCCATGTATTCCTTTAACTCTCAGCAGTGATGATTTCATGAGATTCTTTATCAATAAAATTGTTTCTATCAGAGAGAAGATTAATGGAATCCTTCCCACTATCATCACTGATGTATCATCAAGTTCAGCAGATTTAGAAGTATCTATATAACCTGATTTGTATTTAGACGGCTTCTGCCCAGTTGATCTTTCTGAGCTAACAAAAGCAATAGTCTCTTCTAAACCATCAACTTGTATTTTAGACCCAATTCCAACCAGATTGTTCAAGGAGATTTTCCCCTTAATTGACACTTGATTATTGGATTTGATCAATCGGTCTTTGTTGATAGGATATGTACCTCAGACTTTTAAGGTTGCTGTAATTAAACCTTTACTTAAAAAACCTACTCTTGATTCAGAAGTGTTGGCTAATTATCGACCTATATCCAATCTCCCTTTTTTGTCTAAAGTTCTTGAAAAAATAGTTGCAGCTCAACTTTGTGATCATTTACATAGAAATAATCTGTTTGAAGAGTTTCAGTCAGGATTCAGAGGGCATCATAGCACAGAAACAGCACTGGTGAAAGTTACCAATGATCTCCTGTTAGCTTCTGATAGCGGACTTGTTTCTGTGCTTGTCCTGTTGGATCTCAGTGCTGCATTTGATACGATCGATCACAGCATTCTGTTACAGAGACTTGAACATGTTATTGGGATTAAAGGTGTGGTGATTATAACCTTTTGTTGCCATTTAGTTTAGTTATGTTTGTACCTGGGTGCTGGCTGGTTGTCTCCTGTTGTTTTTTCAGGCTGGGCTGTACGGCTGGGAGGAGCGCTCTCATATTCACACCTGTGCCCCATTACCAATCTGGCACCTGTTAAAGCCTGCTCCCTCCTGGCCTGCGGTGTCGGAATATTGTCTCACTACGGCCGAACGCGCATGCTAGTTGGATATCAAGCCAGAGAGCTCTACCCAGCCCAGTCTGCCACCGAGCCAGCCCGCAGCCCAGAACTTCGGAACACGGGAACCACTCGTCCCCCGAGCCTTGCTCGGAGTCACCCGGACGCAAGACCTCCTTCCACCTCACCCGGACCCTGGTTCATTCCCCTCGCCTCCTGAGATCCTTAACTCCCCCCTCCCTTAATAAATCCCTTTTGATCTTCACCTTCTGTCTGCTGTTCACTTTTGGGTCCAGTCCTCTCCAGAACCTAACAAAAGGAACTGCATTAGGCTGGTTTAAGTCATATTTATCTGATAGATTCCAGTTTGTTCTTGTAAATGAAGAATCTTCCTCACACGTTGGAGTAAGTCATGGAGTTCCTCAGGGTTCTGTGCTTGGACCGATTCTTTTTACTTTATACATGCTTCCATTAGGTAACATTATCAGACAGCATGGCATAAATTTCCATTGTTATACTGATGATACTCAGCTGTACTTATCTATGAAACCAGATTAAACCAATATGTTGGTCAGACTACAAGCCTGTCTTAAAGACATAAAGACCTGGATGACTCAGAACTGTCTGCTTTTAAATTCAGACAAAACTGAAGTTGTTCTCTTTGGACCTGAGCGCTTCAGGGAGAAATGGTCTAGTTCTATAGTTACTCTAGATGGTATTTCCTTGGCTTCTAGTTCTACAGTGAGGAACCTTGGAGTTGTTTTTACCAGAATTTATCATTTGATGCACATATAAAACGGTTTTCTAGGACTGCCTTCTTTCAGCTTCGTAATATTGCAAAATCAGGAACATCCTGTCTCAGGGTGATGCAGAGAAACTGCTCCATGCATTTGTTACTTCAAGGTTGGACTGGTATGAACATTAATAACACAATATGTATAAATAAATAAATAAACAATAAGACAAGTAAGAAACATTAAAAGGAAAGGAAAATGAAAAAAGAAGAAAAAATGACAAAATGTTGAAGCATATTGCTACAGCTGTGAGATCACCACCATATCATAACTCCAGCTATACCACTGAAACATCGGTAAATTTCTCTGGAATAAATGGAAAATCCAGTTTTCTGACATAGACAAAAAAAGGGTCCCACAGCTTATAAAATTTACCAAGCGATTCCCTCAATACACATCTGATCTTGGTTGAGGATTTCTTTTTTCCATAATGTATGAGAAGGAGGAGTTTAAAACTTCCACCTAAGCAAAATCAAACGCCATGCTAACAAAGTAACAAATGCTATCAAAGTTGCTTCTGAGGAGGAAAGTGGAATTGTAGAAGGAGGCGTGCTAAATAATGCAATCATAGGGTTAGGCTCTATCACTTTATGTGTAACCTGATATTATGGTCCAAAAATGTCTCTCCAAAGAGAATGTAAAGCAGGCATATGAACATGACTAGCCGGTGCCTGGTAACACCTGTCACAGGTTGGGTCCACATCTTTATAGATTTTAGCAAGTCTGACCTTAGTAAGATGAGCACGGCGGATAATTTTACATTAGCTCAAACCGAATTTTGCACACATGGAAGACTTATGCACTCTATTAAGGGTCACCTCCCAGACCCCCCCAAGGATTTCCTCCCCCAACTCTATTTCCCAAAGCTCCTTGATTGCGTTTAAAGAAGCAAGATGAAGGGAGTAAATATGGGAATAGAAATATGATATCATTCCCTTCAGACAGTGGCGAACCATGAGCACTACAGCTGGGCCTTTGCCTCAGTCATCACCACCAAGAAAATAAATCATCACGGAAAAAAGCAACAGTATGTGAATTGAAAGGGTTTAACAACTGCAATCCTTTAATTAACTATGACAAGAATGTAAACAAATAAACAATAACATTAATTACATTCTCCACAACAAGAAACATTCTCAACATTAACTTCAGAAAACTGGAGACAATTTAGGCTACATAGTTGAAATTAAATAAACATACTCTAATGCCAAAATCTGGAAATATAAAATAAGGTGACCCAGAAAGTCACCCGTGACGTTGCTGATACGGACACGGAGGCTCATTTCATCACCATGGACAGCGCTATGAAATCAAGACACATTACAAATCATTCACACGTTGATGAATAAATTCATGAGCATCATCTACTACACCTCCTTAATTCTCGACGGAGAAAGGGACAGACAAGGGAGCATGGGGGCAATAAAAACCCTCTGAAAACAAAAATCCAACCACACACTCCTGATAAGTTTGATAAGTTGACATATTGAACTAAAGGCGATTTGTGCTGGGATTTTTACAGACAACCTCCACAATAAATACAACTTCCTGAATGTCCACTTGGCCAGTAATATCAATCCCCTGAAATAATAATCAAGGTGGCTTATAACATAGGCCTACCTTACATGTAAGGCTGACAAATCCGCCCCTGACCCAGGTGGATGACTTGTCAATTGTAGAAAGTAAACAACTCCAGCAGTACAGCCTGTTTGTTTTCTTACAGCCCATCATCCATGGATATCGTTGATCATTTTCCGCCTTAAAATGCCTTTCCACTTTTATTAACCTTTTCTTTTAATTCCAGTTCTGGAGTTGGTCTTCCGTTTTTTTATTATTTGAAGTTTTTCTGTGAAAGGCTCCCTTGAAAAGGGCGATGCTATGAAGGTAACCACAACCTCACTCTCGTCTTCTGCCATTTAACTCTGTCTCTCAACCGCTCTCACCACTCTGCTGAGATTCCAATGTTCAGAAGGCCTACGAGTCTTCAGAGCAGGTGCTGGCTTAAGGAACGTGTCGAGGGCTACAGTCACACTGCAGTTGCAAGTGACCTGAATCAGATTTTTTTCGCTCATATGTGACCCATATCCGATTTGCTTTTGACAGTGTGAACAGCACAAGTCGCACTGAATCTGACATTTTCAAATCGGAATCTGGCCACTTTTAAATGTGGTACTGAATCGGATACATAGCTGATTTTTAGGCGGAGTGGCTGGCCAGGTGTTTCATTACTTATATTATTATTAGTGTTGTTGTTAGTGTTGGTCTGCTCAGGCTCATGGGAGACATGCTTGTTTCCTGCTGTTTCGGTAGCGCCAGAGAAATTTGTATTATATATAAATATTTTTTCTTTTCAGCGTGAGAAATACCATGTGTGGCATGTGAGCTTGAGAACTTGTTGAAATGTGTGTCTCATGAGACTTGAGAGCCCTGCTTTTTAGCATTTAGCCATACCGTCCTGCAGTACCGGTTGCCGTTGCCATGGTCGCTTCAGTAAACACCATTGTAGCATGGTCTATGGGCGTGATGTCATCAATGATCAACTGCGCATGTGGGTCACTTCAGGAGCGTGAGCTGTTCACACAGCAATCCGTAGACAGGCCACATTTAAAGAGGAAATGTGAACAGCCCAAAAACCCAAAAAATCGGATTTGAGCAGTAAATCGGAATTGTGCATTAAGACCTGCAGTGTGAATGTAGGCTCGGAGACTCTGTGGGTGCACTGGAAAATTGAGGCAATGTATTGTTGACAAAGCTGCAGATCTGAAAAAACCTGGTGTGTTGGAGGTGTTGTGTAGGTAGGCCAATTTTTTTAGATAGCTATTCAAAAGATGTAAAGAGCTTATTAATATCCAGATTTTTAAATTATTTGATGCCGAGATTAGACCAGATAGTAAATGCCCCATCTACCAAAGATGGTTGAAAAATGTGATTCACAGTTATAGGAGCTGATATAGAATATGTCTGCAGACCAAGGCAGCATCTAAATTGATTACAAATTTTCAAGGAAGTTTTAACAATTGTGTTTTTTGTATAATCAGAGGAGGGACTCTTGATTGGGGCATGAACTAGTGCTGAGAGTGACACCGGGCTGCACGATACAGCCTCCATTTAAAGCTAGATAGGTGGAGAGCAGAATGAGCCAGACTTTATCCAAAACTGAATTGTTCTAAGATTAGCTAAAAAAATCTCAAATTTGGTAAAGCCATTCCACCCAACATCTTGGGTCTCTGTAAAAATTGTTTACGGATCCTAGGGACCTTCTTGTTCTAGACTGAAATAAATATAAAAATTTCGGGTCAAGTATAGTGAGGGCAGCAGGGATAAAGACAGAGGAATTTGAAACATAGAGGAGCAGGTCGTCCGCATAAAGAGAAACTCTTTTCTCCACCCCATTCCTGAAAATACCCGTAATGCGTGAATCGCAGCAAAGCACGATGGAGAGGAGCTCAATGGCTAAGCCAAACAAGAGAGGGCTCAGGGGGCAGCCCTGACAAGTGGAGCGATGGAGAGGAATATATACCGACTGCGTGCTATTTGTCTTGACCGAGGCTACTGGGGAGGAGTACAGTAATTCAACCTATCTGATAACATTTTTACCAAAGCCAAATGCCTCTAAAGTATAAAATAAGAACCCCTACTCCATGCGGTACCTTGGAGTTATTTTTGACCAGAATTTATCATTTGACACACATATAAAACAGGTTTCTAGGGCTGCCTTCTTCCACCTTCGTAATATTGCTAAAATCAGGAACATCCTGTCTCAGAGAGATGCAGAAAAACTCCTCCATGCATTTGTTACTTAAAGACTGGACTACCGTAATTCTTTATCATTGGGCTGTCCCACAAATTCTCTGAAAAGCCTCCAGCTGATCCAAATTGCTGCAGCCAGAGATCAGATGAGATATAACAGGAGAGAGATCATATTTCTCCAGTTTTAGCTTCTCTTCAATAGCTCCCTGTTAAATTCAGAATAGAATTTAAGATTATTCTCCTCACACATAAACCCTCATTTAAAGATCTCATAGTTGGATATTTTCCAAACAGAGTGCTTTGCTCTCAGACTGCAGGGTTACTTGTAGTTCCCAGAGTTTTTAAAAGTAGAATGGGAGGCAGAGCCTTCAGTTATCAGACCCTATCTGTGGAACCAGCTGCCAGTTTGGGTTCAGGAAGCAGACACCCTCTCTACCTTTAAGATTAAGCTTAAAACTTTCCTTTTTGATAAAGCTTATAGTTAGGGATGGCTCAGGTGACCCTGGAACATCCCATAGTTCTGCTGCTATAGGCCTAGCTTACTCGGGGAGCTCCTATAATGCACCTCTCCTCCCTCTGCTCTCCTTCGTCTCTTTGTACATACAACATTATTGTTGTCATTAACTAATGTTTCCCTGTCTCAACAGGTATCCTTTGAATAGAATAGAATAGGATAGTATAGAATGTCTTTATTGTCGCTATACACAAAACAATGACATTTAAAGAGACTATAAAAAATATAATGGTATATATAAATAAAATGGTGTTACAGTGTTTGTTGTCCCCTCTTTTCTGTCCTCTCAAACTCCAGCTGGTCGAGGCTGATGGCCACTCTTCCTGAGTCTGGTTCTGCCAGAGGTTTCTTCCTGTTTAAGGGGAGTTTCTCCACAACTGCCTCATGCATGCTCAGGATGGGAGAATGGATCGATGAAGCTAGGCTACTTTTTAAAAAATTGGCTTTGTATGTATGAATTGGACTAATTTGTAATCTAATTAATTGGATTTGATTAGATTATGATTCTATTACAAATAACAGGATTCTAATTGGCGTAAATTGGATTGTTTCTTTGAAGTGCCTTGAGATGACATTTGTTGTAATTTGGCACTCTATTAATGAATTGAATTGAATATATCGTAACATTTAAAAAAAAAATTGGGGTTGGGGCCTGCATGTACCTGAGGCTGAAACAATACCACATGTCTGCCACAAGGTGACACTCTATAGGAAGAAAACACGTTTTAGCATCTAAATCATAAACCCTACGTTGCAAAATGTAAAAACTTACACCCCCAGTTTCCTTGAATGAAGGTGAATCATATTAAGTAGGTCATGCCTATTTCCGCAGGACATTTTTTTCTATGCTGCTGGATATGCTTCCGAGGTTCAAAACCTGATCGGAACAAAACTTATGCACAGTAATGCACATTAACATGAAATTTCTAACCTGTATTTTCACACCTTTTTGATTACCTGTATCTAATTTAGCCAAAGTCAACTACTAGGGGGTACTTTAAAACTTAGTTTTTAAGTTTTTAATCACCAAAACAGATTTGTATCAAATTTGGTTGACATTGTCATTAGTCAGTCATGAGGCAATTAATAAATGCTGGTAGTGATTGGAACAAAGTGACTTATGAACAAAAAACCCCCACCAAAGTTGTTCTTGTGTCGCTTTAAAAAAAATGCCCGGTTTGTTGTAGGGGGTCAAAACGTTCAGAAGAGATGTCTTCAGTCATAGCAAGCATTTCATTTCCAACCTCTGTTTCTACAATTTTGAGTCCAACAACTATATATTCCTACATGATTAGTCAATTCTTATGAAAATTGGCAAATATATTTTCTGGACAGTTCTTGTGAACTGTTTCAATTTTGGTTCAGATCAGATATTGTACCTACCCACAGCAATATTTCCTATTTTTATGCAATAAGCATTTTGTGCTTAACATCTTTTATTTCATAAAATATTAATCTAGGGTCAAATGCCACAGTTGAAATGACACCAGAGACAATCACTATCAACTTTGGAATTTTACAATTTTTTAGATAATACACATCCCAAAAAATTTTAATTTAGTCAAATATTCAATAGAATATTGAATTCAAACTTTTTCATAGCAGGCTAAACACCATTCCAATCATTCATTTGACTATTTTATCTTATTCATTTCCATTTCTGGGGCCTCGACCAAATTCACACACAAAAACACACACTCACACTTTCTTCGTAAGTATATGTTGGGGACAGACCAAGATAATATCCTCTGTGAGGACATTCACAGTAAGTTTGTCTTGCAAAGCTGAAACTTTTCAGATCACATACCTTGAATCACTCAACAATTTTGGTTTTCTTCTACTAATGCTCCATTTTATTGTCCTTCACTGGCATATACACTATATTGCTAAAAGTATTGGCTCATCTGCCTTTACACGCACATGAATTTAAGTGACATCCATAGGATTTAATATGACGTCGGTCCACCTTTTGCAGCTATAACACTTTAAACTCCTCTGGGAAAGGTTTAGGAGTGTGTTTATGGGAAGTTTTGACCATTCTTCCAGAAGCGCCAGATCTTGTGATGCCAGACACTGATGTTGGTGGAGAAGGCCTGGTTTCCAAAGGTGTTCTATTGGGTTGAGGTCAGGACTCTGTGCAGGCCAGTCAAGTTCTTCCACATTAAACTGGCTCCTCCATGTCTTTATGGACCTTGCTCTGTGCACTGGTGTAGAGGGCTGCATTGGGATTGGGTCCCGTGGGACCCAACTCAAATCTCGCGGGAGCGGGCGGTATGAACTTTGCTGCGGGCGGGCGCGGGCAGCATTTAGCCTAATGCAGCTGTGGGGCTGCTGACGCAAAGCCATGAGTGCCTGTTAGACGTTATTCAGCACCAGTGACTATAGCGACTCAATATACTTGTTATTTTAGTTATGACAGGTGTACGATAATTTCCCTCAAAATACGATCATTTTATGTCTCTGGTACAATAATACTACATTTCCCACCTGGCAACACTGTCAGGATGTATCCTAGCAACAGGATGTCAATAAATGATGTGGAAAGGAAGCTCAAAGAAGGTCTTTACAGCACAAAAACAAAGCAAGTCTGACATTTGGAGAAGTTTCTCAATTGTCCATGAATCTCTTTATTAATAGCCTATAAAATGACGTGTTTTTTCCTGCGGGACGGGAGAAGACACAAAATCATTTATTACATATCTATTACTGTGCGGGCATAAATTCTCAAAGTTTTGCGGCTGCGGGCGGGAGTGGACATACACATTGTGGAGCAGACGGGAATGTAACACACACGTTGCGGGTGTGGGCGGTAATGGTCAGAAATTTAGCGGGAGCGGGATGAAGAAAACAGTCCCGCGCAGGGCTCTTACTGGTTACCTACACTGGTGCGCTGTCATGTTGGAACAGGAATGGGCCATCTCCAAACTGTTTCCACAAAGTTGGATGCATGAAATTGTCCAAAATCTCTTGGTATGCTGAAGCATTCAGAGTTCCTGAATGACCAGACAGTCAAACCATATGATATATGTGAAAATATCAGAATTTAAAAACAGCAAGGCCAGACGGTCAAATGTCAATCAGTTTCTCATCACCTTAAAGCAGTAAAGCTTAGCCTTTATTGTTTTAGAGCTGATCTAAATATGTCTCCTCTGCTTCTTGCTCAGTGATATCACCTTTCAGTCTAACATTCAGGTGCAGATGGTTTTTTAAACCAAGCTGATACTTTTTCTAAATATGAGGTTAGCTCTTCTGCAACAACATCACAAGTTTTACCAGAAACATAAGCAGAAAATGTAGAATTGAACTTATTGATGGCTTTCATTACATCTGATTGATTTTTAAAAAGTATCTATTCCAACATATTTGCATGGGTTTTATTGAACTTAACAAATATGAAGGGAAGAAACACTGTTAGGTGATAATTGATATGCAAACAAAATGGGTAGAAATATTCCCTTGTGTGCACCCAGATGAAATGACAGAAACCAAAGTCTTGGTTAAAGAAATAATACCCCCATTTCGTATCCCAGAAAGAATTTACAGTGACACCGGAACACATTTTGTAAACGTTATCACTGATGGCTAAGAACCTAAATATAGAAATAAAGAAAAAAAAATCACTGCATATCATCCACAAGCAGCAAAATTGATAGAAAGATTCAAAGGAACCATTAAATTCAAACAGAAAAAAAATAGAAGAGAGAGGGAAAAAATGGATTTACTGTCTACCACTAATACAGTTAAATAATAATAATAACTTTATTTATGTAGCACTTTTCAAAAATGAGTTACAAAGTGCTGAACAACAGAGATAAAAAACTTTAAAAACATCCATCTCAACAACGTAATCATACAACAAAATAAAACAAAAGTTAAGAGAAGTGAGTCTTTAGAAGAGATTTAAAAGAAGCCACTGAGCTTGCCTGCCTGAGATTGCAGGGCAGGGAGTTCCACAGGCGGAACCTCGGGACTGAAAGCAAGGCCGTGCCGGTGGATCTCAGGCATCGTTTAGGCTCGTAGGGTAAAAGCAGGTCACGGATATAGGCAGGAGCCTGCCCATTCAGAGCTTTAAAAACAAGTAGTAAAATCTTAAAATCAATTCTAAAACTCAAAGGCAGCCAGTGGAGAGCAGTAAGAGTTGGAGTGATGTGGTCACTTCTCTTTGAGCCTGCTGATCTCAGAGTACAGGGCATTACAGTAGTCCAGCCTTGAAAAGATGAATGCATGGACAACCTTCTCCAGGTCAGTGGAAGAGAGGAAAGAACGGATTCTTGTTATAGCTGACTCAACTACCTAAAACAGGATTGTACTACTTTTATCATTTGAGTATCAAAATATTGCTCTTAGTCTAGGATCACACCAAGATTTCGAGCCTCTTTCTGAATAGAGGGAAGACTGTCAGGGATACTGGTGCTACATGGGGAAAACTGATAAACTCTGTTTTAGATTCGTTTAGCTGGAGAAAGTTGTTGGACATCCATGATTTAATATCTGTTAGGCATGCGAGAATGTGGGAAACATCTAAAGAGCCAGGTTTTAACGGTACATATAACGATGTAATCTGCATATGAATGAAAATTTATATTGTGCCTTTGAATGATTCTCCCCAGGGGTAACATGTAAATGGAAAGAGGAGGGACCCCAGAATTGACCCCTGGGGGACCCCACAAAGAAGGGGAGCATGAGAGAAGCAGGCATCACCAAACAACACCGAGAAGGACCTGTTAGATAATTAGGATATGAGCCACTCAAGTGCCACACCACTGATACCAATAAGGTGTTCCAGACAGTTAATCAAAATATCGTGGTCCACTGTATCAAAGGCTGAGCTGAGATCAAATAGAAGTAAAATTGAGTCAGCCACCAGCAGCAAGTCATTTGTGATCTTGATAAGAGCAGTCTCAGTGCTGTGCTGGGAGTGAAAACCTGATTAGAATTTCTCAAACAGGTTGTTACTGTTTAAGAAGGCAATCAGCTGTGATAAGACAATTTTTTCCAAAACCTTAGATAAGAAAAAATATCCACATAGCACCAACAAGCATAGGTCTCACTCCATTTAAAATCATGTATGAAAGACCTTATATCGCTCCAAAACTGACACCGCTCACCAGGAGAGGTGAAGCAGCTGAAGAAACTCTGGCTGACTACATGTCAAAAATGTTAATTAACAAAAGTGTCCAATCTGCTCAGTTTATTCCAACACAGGGACACGAGCAGCCCACATCTACGGAGGATCCCGGAAATTAGGTCTTCATCAAAATTATCAAAAAGAAGACCTGGTCCAGCCCAAGGTGGGAGGGTCCATATGGAGTTCTTCTCACCACTCCAACCACCTTGAAAATTGCAGAGAGGACCTCCTGGATCCATCTGTCACTCTGCAAAAAGGCACATCAACTAATATCAGCAAAGCCCTCTCAGGTGAGCTGTAAATGTACTGAACTCGCCACCTCAGTAGTGTAAGTCTGAATCCAGAGGGACTGACATCAATAGGAACACTTTGACGCAGGGGGTGATTGGCAAAAGACACACCCAGTAGCAGGACTCAGTGAAGCAACCAACGACAATCTGACGAAATGGAGGGAGAAGAGGCCAACAGAAACTTGATTAAGCTTTGCTGAATTATTTGTTTTAAAATGGGCGGAGTAAGAGGTCGACCCTGAAACCCATTTAGTCTGCAGTCTGGCATGTGTGGCCTAAGAGGCACAATGTGTTGTCTGACAGTTTTAACTATTCTTGTTGTTTTCCCTCTATATAGTTTGAGCTAGAGTAAATGAAAGCTTCTACCTGTAGCAACCACACCCAAGAGGCACAAGCAAGTGACACCAACCTAACATCACCTATGTCATCAGATCGAGCAGGTGAAGCACTTCATAGTAATAAGAGCCCAAGCAAATCCCAACCAAACAAGGGAGACATGGTAACAGTAAAGTTGTTTGAGGGAGACAGCACTACCTTCCTCATTGGCTTATGTGCCACTCACACCTGCAGTGGTCACGATCATTACTATTCTGCAGACAGATGATAGCTAGTCTAGCTATCATATATAGCTCACCTTCACCACCATCTAGACCCATAGTAACGTATATGAATATCTGAATAAAGCTATAGAAAACTGGACCAAAACAAGTCTGTTTATCTTGCGCCACAGCTCGGCCAAGTTTGGGCACAGTCCCATTCCCAGACTCTAACATTGATCCCATAAGCTATATGTTTGTCTTACAGTTGTTTACAAAACCTATACCTCCTCGAAACTGTACCATCCTGCACTACATGTTTCCCCCAGTGGCTTTGGTTCATCCACTCTACCTTTCCCCATATGCTGGCAATTACACCTGCATCCATCGAAGTGGAAATGGGCCAAATGTGGGGAAATGTTTTGGTGCAATGTCACAATAACTCTTGATGATAACTCCAGTCTGATTCAGGATGAGTGGAGTATGTGATGGTAAATTTTATGTCTCAGGACTGACAGACCCTCCAATCCACATTAACCATTTGTATCACCCAGACACGCTAATTGTTTTAAACTATTTACCTCTTAATTAACACTCAAACAAGATAATTGTTTTAACCTCCTGTTTCTTAATTATCATCAAGACTGCATCCTACCCCCCCTGGAGGTGTGGTTACACACCTCAAGAACAAAGCCCCCCTCCTCAGGTATAAATGCTCTGTGTTCCTTTTGTCTGTATCTTTTCATACCATTGCCGCTGAATGGTGTGGACTGATCTTTTTCCTTGCAACGAAGAATAAAAACTTAGCCGGCCGGCAGAAAAAGTAAGTTTCTCTATTTCATTGCTCATCAGAGGTATTAGGAAGGAAGCGATTGAAAACTTCCATAACAGTTTGGCGTTGTAGGGCAGGACCCCGTGAGCAGCCGTTCAGGACGAGGCAGGGAAAGCGACAGGCCATCCTGGAGAAATAGATCATTTCCAGCCTCCAAACCTCAATTAATTTGTGAGACGGGAGGGCTAACCGGTAACACGTCTTGAGTCACTGCCACCGAGGTTCCAAGAACAGAGTTCAGCAAAACTCGTCTGGTGAGTGTTGAAATATTGACTTAAAGCATTTTCTTTCAAATTTGGATTTTAATTAGACAACAATTTAATTTCTCATAGTCTTCACAGTTGGCCAGCTATTTATCTGTTTGTAGCAATCGAAACAGTTAGCTTTATTCGTCATTTGAAGCTGAAATCGAAATGTCACTTTTGCCAGTTGTAGCATAACTAATTGGCTCTCGTCGTACGACCTCTTCATTCAGAATGGGGGAGTAAATTTTCCGTAGAAGCGGTTCAGTCTGCGGAGGGGCCAATTGTGGAAATTATGAAAAAGAGATTTGGGCATAAAAGCTTAAAATATTAAAATTTATGGACAAATGAGCTCAGATTCCCAATAGGGGGGTCCCTTAGTTTAAAAGAAAACAAAAAAAAAAAAAACAAACAAAGAAAAACGGAAAAACTAGAAGAGAAACTGATTTTAAAAAAAAATGTTGCTTTCTAAAATCTGTCCCAGTAACCTGACAGGCAGGAACTGGATGTGTAAATTAAGCCTTTGTCTAATCCCAACCCCAGTTGTCTTCCACACCTCGAACATGACATATGCATATCAATGGCAACTGCAACCACTAACAACCTTCCCTGAGTTTGTTTCAGCAAAAAACATCATTTCAACAGCCTCAACAGACTTCATGGCCAAAGAGGACCTGCAGTGTACCTCCCATCTGTCACCAGAATCTGACGTATCGTACGAGGAAAGCTGGTTAAGGGAGAGGTTTGACAAACTAACACTGACACACATTTTTTGGACAGAACATAAATGCGCTGTGTCAGTCTCTCTCACACCAGCTCAACGTAACATGTACACCATGGACTATTCAGTCCCACACATCCCACTAGCAAAACACACATCAGATAATTTGTCCCAGTTATGAAATTGTGTAAGCCTACAGCCGAAAGGGAACAAACATCTGATAGATCTATTTTTTTCATCTTTTGTGCACACACAAAGAACAGTCAACAGAAAGTATGATGTTAACCTTGTCAAAGATTGTGAAAATGTTGTCATCATTCCAAAATCAGACTTTAAACCTTGCAAGGCTCAATACTCACTTAAACAAAAAGCCATTGATAATATACCACCATTCTTTGAGTCTCTTAAGGCAGCGGGAGTAATTGTTCCACGTAACGATTCTCCAATACGCACGCCTTTGTTTCCTGTCATAAAATCAGAGGCAAAGGCTCTCAGACAGTCTTGAACCCTTTGTTCTCTCCCCAGACACTGCTTTGTTACATTATGTTGATGACCTCATGATCTGCAGTCCGACCAATGAGCAGCCAACACAGACAAACCCTTGAAGCATCTGGTTAAAACTGGTCACAAAGCCAGCTTGTCTAAACTTCATTTTATCTTCTTAGGTCATGTCATCACTTCTGAAAGAAAGACTCTTGATGCAATTCAGAACCTTCCAAAACCCATCACAATTTTCTTGGTATGTGCTCTTACTGTAGACAGTTCATTTCTCACTATGCCATTCTTGAAGCTCCACTCACCTCCCTCATTCATGGCAAAGGCCTGCAAGCAAAACATGAGATCAAATGGACTCCGGAAGCAGAACAATCTTTCATAGAACTAAAACTTGCCTTACAAAGCACTCCAACATTGGGCCTGCCTGACCCTACCAGACCGTTCACTCAAACAGTAGATGAAAAAGATGGATGTATGACTTCAATTTTGTTGCAGGATCATGGAAATAAGCTGCAGCCTGTAGCTTATTTTTCTTCAAAACTGGACCCCGTGAATGCAGATCTCCCAAGATATATTCAGATATGTGGCGGCAGCTGAAAAGGCAGTTATGGCCTCCAGTGATATTGTGGCCTATTCTGATGTAGCTCTCCTGGTCCCACATGATGTGTCCATGATTTTACTTGAACAAAAGACTTCTTACCTCTCCACAGCACGATGGCTACGATACAACAAAACACTTTTAGAAATGTCTAACATCACTGTCAAACACCCTGTGTTAAAACCTGCCACCCTCCTCCCCACACC
Organism: Leuresthes tenuis; assembly: GCF_036924035.1. NCBI lineage: Eukaryota > Metazoa > Chordata > Actinopteri > Atheriniformes > Atherinopsidae > Leuresthes > Leuresthes tenuis. Next base: position 33,538,232 of record NW_027325372.1, on the reverse strand, counting down.
AGATGACAGAACACAACATAACCGTGTTGCTGTCCCCCAACCGGTTTGCTTGTCAAGAAACACCATTAACAAACCCTGATTTGGTTCTCTTTGCAGATGGATCAGTTTCACGTGACCCACAAACGGGTCACAACAGAGTTGGTTTTACTGTTGTCACTAATCATGAAACTCTTCTCTCCAGCTCACTCCCTCCTCACCATTCTGCACAGGCGGCAGAACTGATAGCAATGGCAGAGGCATGCAGACTAGCTAACAACAAAGCAGTAACCATCTAATCTGATTCCAGACACATGTTTGGGTTGTCCAGGATTTTGACACTCTGTGGAAACACAGACAATTCCTAAAATCTAACGGCAAAGCCATTCTCCATCATGACAAAGTCACAGCTCTTCTTGATGCCATTTTACTCCAAAAAGTCAATCTCTGTTTGTAAATGCTTTGCTCACACTAACAACACAGGTCCTGTCTCTCAAGGAAATGCAAGAGCGGATGCTGCTGAAAAAGAAGCTACACTCCTACCCACTATAATTTATCCCTGTCACTATTTCCACCTCTCTCACAACGGTGCAATCTTTTGCCACACCACAGGAAGATGTGTGGCGAGAAACCGATAATAAGCCTTGTCTACCTAAACATTTTTTCCCTCATTTCGCGAAATTGACACATGGATTGGACCATGTGTCAAAAGGGGGGATGATGGATGCCATAACCCAGCACTGGTTCACCAAAGAATTTTCAGTTCATACAGCAGAAGATCAGTCAACCGCGTATGGTTTGTGCAACGCATAACAGGTAAAACCAAAGCAATCACACATATTGCTCACCCATCACCAGACAGACCATTCGAACACTTAAGGATGGATTTCATAGAACTGTCACCAGCAGAAGGAAAGAAACGCTGCTTAGTAATAGTTGACGTGGTCAAAATAGATTGAAGTATTTCCAGCAAAACACCAGAGTAGCCAAGTGGTAGCAAAGGCTCTGCTAACAGAGATTACTCCCCATCTGGGAACTACAACTACACCAAAACTGAGCAGCGATAATGGCTCTCACTTTGTCAATTCTGCAATAACCCAAATTAATGAATTTCTTACCATTAACCTCAGACAACATTGTGTATAGCACCCTGCCAGTAGAGACACTGTCGAATGAGAAAATGGCACTCTGAAATCAAAATTAATTTTGGCAGACCTCCATCTCTGGGAGTAAAACCTGTAACCAGGCCACTCCCCTCCACTGGCCTATGTGAGGATATATGCTACAATATTACAAAAACTTATTCTCTCTCTCTCTCTCTGCAGACTTCCAACCTGGGTGGTGAGAAATGACTTCAGAAAGGAGCACTGGAATTCCAAACGGTGACGAGGTCCATTCTGACAACGCATACCATTGCGAAGATAGCCGAGAGGGCAACGTGGGTGCACGCCAGCCACTGCAGGAAGATCCCCGAGCAAACGGAGGAGCCCAGCTGCCAACCTGATCGACGCGAGGACGGACGACACGAGGACGAGCAGATGACGGACGGTGACGGACGACACGAGGACGAGCAGAGGCCAAAGACGACGGACGGTGCAAGGACGCACAGACGCCAAAGAGGACGACCCGTGGAATTGGCCCTGTGGATTCAACAAACACCAACGAGATGTGTTCCACCAAACTCCACCATGCATTACTTGATTCTGATGCTGTCATGTTTGGCACAGCTGATGGAGGCTTACACCTACAAACCTGCCAGGACTGTCACTTTGACAGAAGGTCAAAGTGCAACATTCACCTGCCTCGTTTACCCTGAAATTCGGCGATCAGGACGGGTTCAGGCATATTATGCCAAGTATGACAAATACCTATGCAGAGACCCCTGTGGCCCACACGATTGGCACTTGATCGTTGCCACCACTGACAAAACCATTGCTCCAAACAGAAATCCCCGCTTCACAATAACAAAACTTCAAAATTCCAACGGAGCCCAGATCACCATCTCTGATGTCAAACCCACTGATGCAGGCACGTATTGGTGTAGAATTGAATATCCAAGCTCTGATCTGTATAGACAACTCACAGTCATAGTCAATGGGCCACCAGACCCACATGACGCCCTACTTAACATGCTGTCAGATGTTAACACGGTCACGTTGACCTCTGGAATTGAAGACAACCACGCCGAGGAATATGAGAACATTACCAACATTATCAAACATATGAAAGATGCCATTCAACTCCCTCCTGTAATAAATGACTCATGGTTCTCTTGGCTGAAATCTTTGGGCCAAGGATGGCCAGCATGGCTTTTAACAATAATAATCCCATATGTAATGATTTTCCTTTTGCTCTGCACCTTAATTCCATGTGTATTGAAATGCCTGTCTAACGTGCTCATGAAAGAGATGCCTCATTCCTCCACACATGTTCAGGTGAACGCCAATAATGCTGATCAAAATTCAACCTCTCTTCATATTGCTGACCCCGATATTTTACCCCAGCTAAGACTCTGACTTTGATAACATTTTGTAAAATTTTATTTTGTTTGTTTTTTTTTGGGTTATTTTGTTTGCTTTGTTTTGTTAGTATTTTCTCTGCTCTAATCAACTACCACGATGATACATTTTCAAATCTGCTTGAAATAGCATACCGGATACTTAAGTATTCTCTTGCATTTAGTTTTCATCCATTTTATTTTTCTTAAGTTTGTTTTCTGTTAGTAATTAATTAATAATCAAAAGGGAGAATTGTGATGGTAAATTTTATGTCTCAGGACTGACAGACCCTCCAATCCACATGAACCATTTGTATCACCCAGACACGCTAATTGTTTTAAACTATTTACCTCTTAATTAACACTCAGACAAGATAATTGTTTTAACCTCCTGTTTCTTAATTATCATCAAGACTGCATCCTACCCCCCTGGAGGTGTGGTTACACACCTCAAGAACAAAGCCCCCCTCCTCAGGTATAAATGCTCTGTATTTCTTTTGTTTGTATCTTTTCATACCATTGCCGCTGAATGGTGTGGACTGATCTTTTTCCTTGCAACGAAGAATAAAAACTTAGCCGGCCGGCAGAAAAAGTAAGTTTCTCTATTTCATTGCTCATCAGAGGTATTAGGAAGGAAGCGATTGAAAACTTCCATAACAGTTATCAATCAAACCACCGCATCCACTAACATTTGGTGGTTCTGCGGAGGGAAGACACTCAGACCTGTGTTGCAAACTAGTCAGAAACATGTGCCCTGGTCCAACTAGTCATGCCATTATTTTTACCATTAAATGACAGTCTCCTGACCACCAGTAAAGTGCTAAAATTATACCAGACTCGCTCTAAGTGGTCTGCTCCTTATGATTAATTTGATGATCATATGTACAGTATATAGACTCAATTAGGGTACGAGGAGTTCCTGATGAATACAAGGTCCCCAACCAAGTGGCCACAGTTTTAGAATCATTCCTGTCCTGGTAGGCAACAATTAATAAAAATGTTGACTGCATTAACTAAGGCGGTGCTTGTAGAATGTTTGGAGATGTGTGCCGTGCTTTCATTTCAAATAACACAGCTCCAGATGGAAGCATTACATGGGCCATCCAAGGGCTGACTGCACTCTCCCAGGAATTGGCTGAAAATTCTGCTGTGGATGATGGCGGTATCAACACCACTATCTGCTCCCAGCAGGACAGAAGGAAATGTCTCATGCATTAACGTGAGCATCCGTCTTCTCGAACCGATAAAAGCTTCCTGAAAACTCTGGATCTTTGAACATTTGCAATATAACCTCTGTATGTAAATGTTCCCTTGCTGCAAGATAACTAAATGTCCTATGCTTTTGGCAGTATTTCAGTCAGTATTCTTGAGTATTCTTATTCATTTTCATAACAGAAAGCCTCCTGGTTGATCTATTGATCAATATTTTCTTTAAGTTTCTTTAAGGGGAACTCCGGTATTTTTAAACCTAGACCTTATTTCTGGCATGAAATACGTTTAGCTACTCACCGAGAACAGTTTGGCGAAAGTCAGCGTCCATCAGACAGTCTATGACTGTGTGACAGAGGCTACATGTTTATTAGCATACAGAGCAGTAACCTGAGATCCAGTCACAAGGTCAGATCGTAATGCCTAGTGAGAACACACGTACTAAGAGGCGTTTAATGTTTACCCAGGACTCATGTTAGCATCAAATGTGAACAGGACGCTAACCATGCTACATAATCTTTAAAAGGTCAAAGAGCAGAAACCATACTTGAACTATGGAACTTGAACAGTTGAAGAAAAATCTGTACCTTCCCAGAACCTCCCCAATTTCATAGAAGTCTTCCACGTTTTCAGGCTTGAAGACAGCCATGTTGACTCTCTTCACTTTGATTCCCTTGGTCTTCTGTTTGTCCTCTGCTGGTTATTAGGCAGTCAGTTTTGAGGGGTTCATAATCCTCCGAAAACTACGAACACCAACACTGTACCTGAGGGTGAGCAACAGAAATGGCATATTACCACAGAATATTGTCTTCAGCACACAGTATGTATACTTGACAGTTAGGGTCAACCTATGAGAGTCAAGAAGTAGTGTCGAATGGCAAGCTAAAAATGATAAAGAAAAGGGTCTTTTGTGTGGTGGTAATCTATTAGGTTAACCTGCTTTTATGTTGAAAGGGTTTGGAGCGGATATACATTGGGGAATGATGAGTGTTCTGGTTGTGTTCTAAAAAAGAAAATAAAGTCGCTGGATTTTGCCCTCATTAAACTGTTGCAGTGATTCCTTTGCCCATAACATGATATGGTGTCTGAAGTGCTGCGGTAGTTATACAAGTATACATGACAGAGGAATAACGTGTTTGGAGGGTTTTCTTTGGCGAGATGGAATGACGACAGCGCCAGCACGTACACCATGCAGCCTCCACAGCAACAGCTACAGTACCGCAGAGCACAACCTTCACCATTCAGCCGCCCAAAGCATTTGATTTTCACAAACCCCTCAACTGGAAGAGATGGATGCGGAGGTTTGAACATTTAAGATTAGCCAGCAATCTTCACTTGAGCTCAGAAGCTAATCAAGTTACCACACTAATCTACTACTTTTATCAGGGTTTTTCCTGGCTTAAAATGAGGTGGCAGTGGTACCTGATCGTGGGCTCATAGGTGCACATGTACTGTGCCTTCAACTGACTCAAGCAAGTGTTTTAGGAGTTTTAATTACATGAATTAGAAAAAAATGACAAGTATTATTTTAAAACAATTTATTTTTTATGTGCTTTGTTTAACATTCAGTTCAGTTACATGGTAACTTAACCACCATTTACTTGCACAAGGCACAGTTAGTGGCAGACTATTTGGCCCTCCTTGGTTTCATCCTGTAAAACCTTCTGATGTAGTCTTTATACTCAAAGACCTCTTGGTTTGGACCATCAATGGCCACTTTACAGCATACATCCAGGTGCCTCTCCTTAAGTCTGTTGTGCAGGGGTTTTTAAAAAAAAAAAACATCTGCTGAGATGTATTGCTTTCGTATCTTACAAATTTACCACATCTCATCAATAACGAATTATTACATTTTAGCTGCCTGTCTTCAGTGTCTAGTCTAGTCTGATGTGACAATACATTTCCCTGCCTAGTCCAGTATAATAATTCAAATTAACAGTCAGACGATGACTACAATTTGACTGTAATTATATAATCTCCTTCTAAAAATCACCAGTTTCACAGATAAAGTAAATGCAACAATTTTCAATTGTATAATACTAGATAAATAAGGATCTCACCGAATTCGGTGGAAGCTGCACATCACTCGTGAAGTTCGCCATCATCCCGCTGACTTACCGCGCTGCACAAGCCTATTTTCAACCTAAAATCTGCTGCTGGGGCACTATTTTCAGCGCCTCAAGACCATAAAAATTCTGCTACACTGATTGGCCAAATATTTATTCATTTGCCCTGGCAACAGTACACGATTGGCTGTTTATGACAGAAACAATATGAGTCTTTCTGTAGAAATGCACTGGTGAATGAATGTCAGTAGGTGGGAAATGTAGTGTATATAATTCATATTGCATGTAGGCACACACTAGTGTGTAAACCGACATTTTTAACCGAATTTGTAAAAATATATTTTACATTTCCCCTCCTATTATCAGGGGCACCAAAAATTCACTGATGTTACGTTTCGCCATACCTGCAAAACTGACATCGTTCACTAATACTGGTAATATGAATTTATGTAGCATGTAACATTAACTTTGTCAAAGGAACTGGACATGTTTGGGTGCAAAATAAACAATACTAACAGTCAACATGTCAAGACAGTCAGATACAATAATGAGGCAGCAAACAGATCTCAAATGAGAGAACAAGAGAGACATTGATGCTGTAACTGTAAAGAAAAAGGTCCAAAAGCAAGCAATACATAAAGTCTCTAATCAAGTAGAAGAAAGAAGAAATGCAACTACATCAAGAGTACCGAGCAACAGCCAGTCATGTTACAGATGTGGAAAGTTTCCCGGCCATAGCAAATCATAATGCCCAGCCAAAGAAGCAACTAGCAACAATTGTGGTAAAAAAAAAAAAAAAAAAGGTCACAACAGCAAAGTGTGTAGATCAACTAAGACAGTGCATGCCATAGGAACAGACAACGCATATAATGTCACACCTCTATTTCCAGGCACAGTTAATGTTGGCACAGACCCTTAGTTTGCAGATTTGACTATAGGGCACATTAAAGTGAGATTTAAGATAGACACAGGTGCAGATGCCACTGTCATTTCAGCAAAGACCTATCGCAGTATAGCCAAGAACACTCATCTAGCCAAACCAGACATAGCACTGCTTGGTCCAGGTGGCAAGCCACTGTCGGTCTTATGCATGTACACAGATGCCTCGAGTAATGGACAGCTAAAAATTCAGGAAAAAGTGTAGGTACTTCAGGACCTGCACATTGTTTTACTAAGCAGACCAGCTAGCGTTAAACTCAACTTAGTATCTAGAATAGATGGTATTGATAAAACGTAGTGGCAGACTCCTACCGAAAATTGTGGCAAAGTTTAGGTTCTTTGCGGCAGCCAAACACCATCAAGCTGGAGCTGGGTGCCACTCCCTTCTCCTTAGCAACTCTAAGATGGGTTCCTATCCTATCCCCTTATGGAGAAAGTGAAGGTAAAACTTACAGACATGGAGAGTCTTGGTGTAATTTACAATATCGAGGAGTGACAGAAAAATACTTATTCTTCATGGCCTTGGTGTTATCAGCACCATTGTCTGCTCCAGAAGGGCAGAAAGGACTATCCCATGACTCATATCAACAAAAATGCAAGCCTCCGTCCACACCATCACCATCAAGAACAAAATGTTTAAAACTAGATTCAAGTTTATTGCTGAATAAAGATTTAAAAGCTCTCTCAAAGAGTTAAAGTTCAGAAGATTTCAGATGAACAGGAAGAGAATTTCAAATATTTGCTCCTTTCACTGAAAAACTATCTGAACAAAAGATGTTTTACACACTGAGACTTTATTCAGACAACAAGATGGCAGTGCGTGAACAACGCAAGGCTCAGCGTCTCTCCAGATTTTGCTATTTAGTAGTTTTCCACCTACTTTTGAATGGACTATTCATCCAGAATTGTTCTCTGGCAAACAAAATGGATGAAATACGGTTCTCCATCACCAACAACAGACGGATTATGGACTCAATTGTCATGATCTTCACTGAAACATGGCTAAACAACAGCTGCCTGGACAATGCTATGGAGTTAGCAGGGCGCCACACACACCAAGCCAACAGGATAGCAGAGGACTCCGGCAAGACCAGAGGTGGAGGTTTGTGCATTTATATCAACAAAACTTGGTGCACGGACTCTGCTACTACCGAGAGACAATGCTCACCTAATGTGGAGTTTATAATGGTCAAATGCAGACCTTATTGGACTTCAGTTATCAGGCCCCTCTCTTGTGGAATAAGCTGCCAGTAAATGTCCGGGAAGCAGACACCCTTTCCACTTTTAAGATTAGGCTTAAAACTTTTCTTTTCGATAAAGCTTATAGTTAGGCTCAGGTAATCCTGAAACATCCCATAGTTAAGCTGCTATAGGCTTAGACTGCTGGGGGACCTCGTCTGTCACACCTTTCCTCACTTTGCTCTCTTTTTCCCCCTGTTTAATTTCACAATTGATTTTATGTTCATGTGACATTATTGTGATTATTAACCTATGTTTCCCTGTTCCAACAGATATCCTTTGAATGGCGTTATGGTGTTTTTCCCCCCTCTTTTCCCTCTTTTCTGTCTTCTCAAACCCCAGCTGGTCGAGGCGGATGGCCACCCTTCCTGAGTCTGGTTCTGCCAGAGGTTTCTTCCTGTTAAAAGGGAGTCGTTCCTTTCCACAGTTGCCACAGGCACGCTCAGGACGGGAGATTGGACTGAAGACACGTTTCGGTGCAATCTGTTGGTTTCCTTAGCTAGGATATAAATTTTTTGAATTGGCTCTATAAGAATTAATTGGATCATGATTACAATGAATTGAATTCCAATTGGCTTGAATTGGACTATATTACTTAAGTGCCTTGAGATGACAATTGTTGTAATCTGGCGCTATATAAATAAAATTGAATTGAATTGAATTGAATTGCTAGGCCCCCCATCTCTGCTTGCAGCTATATTTGTAATTCTCTTCTTTTCGGTCTTCCACATAAAACCCTTCAGAAATTACAACTCGTCCAAAACTCAGCAGCCTGTATCATCACACACAGCACTTCAATTCATCATATCACACCTATTCTACAACAGCTCCATTGGCTCCCCATCACACATATCACATCAACTATAAAATACTCCTCCTTACATTTAAAGCTGTCCACAACCTCGCCCCTCCATATCTTTCCAAACTCCTTCACATTGCACCCGGCCGCACCCTCAGATCCTGTTCCTCCATCATCTCACTTTCTTTTATAATATTACTACCATCCCCAAGCCATTTCATACAATAAAGTTGACTGGATATCAAAACCCACCAAAAATCTGCAAAAATAGTAATATATATCAACCACCAACATATTTAGAAAATTGGACGCCATTTAAATGGGATTCACACATTGCATTTAAATCTACTGTTTTAGATTAGCAATATGGTAATATTTCCTTTTCACCTTCTTAATGAACACAGGCCCCTGGGGACTCTTCTAGCCTATACAACCTGAAGAAGACAACAGAAGAGGTAAAAACATGCACCACATCACATGATTTAAAAGTAGACACCCCACTGAAACAGCCCTTTTGTGACAGAAACCTGAAAAGAAGCCAGAGCGACAGCTAAGTCAGAACTTATCCTTCTCGACTTAACGGTTACATTTGACACTGTCAACCATTGTATCCTTTTGTCCATATTCTCTAGCATGGGCATCACAGGGAGAGCACACTCCTGGTTTGAATCATACCTCACTGGTCGGTCATTCAAAATATCCTGGCTTGGTCACACTTCTGCAGTGCATCCACCTCGCCACAGGGGTCCCCCAAGGCTCAGTACTGGGACCTCTTTGCCATATACACCACCTCACTGGGACAGATCATCCGATCACATGGCTTCTCATACCAACGTTAAGCTGATGATACCCAGCTCTATCTATCATTCCCATCTGACGACCACACGGTCTCAGCACGAATCTCAGACTGTCTCTCTGACATATCAAAATGGATGAAAGCCAATCACCTCCAACTAAATCTCTCTAAAACTGAACTGCTTGTCTTCTTAGCCAAACCATCATACACCACAACATCCGCATCCAAACTGAATCTATCTGAAACTATCTCTTGCTCCATCAAAGTTAGCTATAAACTTGGGTGTCATGATTGATGACCAACTAACCTTTAAAGATCATGTTAACTCTGTTGCTCGATCATGCTGCTTCGCATTACTAAACATAAGAAAGATCAGACGATACCTATCCCAACACGCCACCCAGCTCCTGGTGCAGGCTATGGTCATCTCCTACCTTGACTACTGCAATGCTCTCCTAATTGGTCTCCAGCCTGTAAAACCGCTGCAGATGGTCCAGAACGTGGTGGTGCGTCTGGTCTTCGATCAGCCAAAAAGAGCACACATCACCCCTCTGTTCATTGAACTCCACTGGCTACCCTCAGCCACCCACATCAAATTCAAGTCACTGATGTTAGCCTACAAAGTCCTTAATGGAACAGCTCCCATCTACTTGAATGCTCTTGCAAAGGCTTGTGTCACAACTCGGTTGGATAAAAGCGTCTGCTAAATGCATAAACATAAACAAACATAATGTACCGTAAATTCCGGACTATAGAGCGCACCTGAATATAAGCAGCACCCTATAATTTTAAAAAGAAAATCCATTTTGTACTTGTATAGGCCGCACCGGATTATTAACCTCGGATGTCCACATTATAATACGAGATATTTACACAGAAAGATGTTACACGTAAGGATTTATAAATGTTTAATTAAATGCCTATGGTAACATAAACAAATACACACTGCAAATACTTTTTCTTCCCGAACAGTGCCTGTAACACTGCTGTTAAAAAAAAAAAAGATTTCTACCAGCAAAAGTGATTGATCACCTTCTTCTTTGTCCTCCTGCACACTAAAACCATCAAAGTCATCTTCTTCAGGGTCCGAATTGAACAGCCTCAGAACTTCGTCACTCACTTCAGTCTCTTGGTTGTCGCTCTCACAATCTCATCACAGAATGATCACCTTTCATTTAAAAGCTGCATCATATGCATTTCTTCGTTTGTTTTCCACGTTGAGGGTGAAAATGACGGATTTACAATAATTTAGTAGTGTAAGTGTGTTTGATTTATCGTACAATTTCATTGGACCACTACTATTCGTTAATTCTATTGGTCTAATGTTACGAGGCAAAAAGTTTTTTGGTGGGATGAAAAAGAAAACAACATGTTAGCCGCACCGTATTATAAGCTCCGGTCCTCAAATCCAGGGAAAAAAGTAGTGGCTTACAGTTCGGAATTTACGGTATATGCAAATGCCATTCTTACAAACATAATTTCAGACTGCATCATACAAAAATACTCCTAATTGGCACAACTAAACCTTCCATCTTAAAATTAATTCTTTCACAGGCTTCCATCATTGCTAGCTGAGAAGGAGCTGTCAACTCTATGTCATTCTGTGTTTGCACAGTCACTGGACTGGTATCCATCCACCCATTTTCCACACTCTTATTCTGGTCACACCCAATTTAAGATTGCAGGGGGCCTATCCCAGCTGGCATCTGGCAAGAGGCAGGGTACACACTGGACAAGTCGCTATGGCCAATTTAGAGTCACCAATTAACCCAATATGCATGTTTTGCATGCGAGAAAGCTAGAGGACCCAGAGATAACCCACAGATGCACAGGGAGAGCATGCAAACTCTACATAGAAAGACCCCAGCAAGGAACCTTCTTTCTGTGAGAGGACAGTGCTAATGACCACACCACCGTGCACCCCACCGCTGATACCAGAGTGCAAATTAAACATACAGTATCTCACAAAAGTGAGTACACCCCTTTACATTTTTGTAAAGATTTTATTATATCTTTTCATGGGACAACACTGAAGATTTGAAACTTTGATACAATGTAAAGTAGTCAGTGTACAGCTTAAATAACAGCCAACCAAGATCATACAGCAGTTTAACAGGACAGGTGCCACTCAGAACAGGCCATGGTCGACCAAAGAAGTTGAGTGCACATGCTCAGCATCACATCCAGAGGTTGTCTTTTGAAAATAGAGGTATGAGTGCTGCTAGCATTGGTGGGGGGTCAGCCTGTCAGTGCTCAGACCATATGCCACACTGCATGGCTGTTGTCCAAGAAAGAAGCCTCTTCTAAAGATGATGCATTAGAAAGCCCGAAACAGTTTGCTGAAGGCAAGCAGACTAAGGACATGGATTACTGGAACCATGTCATGTGGTCTGATGAGACCAAGATAAACTTATTTGGTTCAGATAGTGTCCCATGTGTTTAGCGGAAACCAGGTGAGGAGTACAAAGACAAGTGTGCCATGCCTTACAGTCAAGCATGGTGGTAGGAGTGTCATTTTTTGGGGCTACATGAGTGCTGCTGGCACTGGGGAGCTACAAGTCATTGAGGGAACCATGATTGCCAACATGTACTGTGATATACTGAAGCAGAGTATGATCCCCTACCTTCAGAAACTGGACGAGAGGGCAGTATTCCAACATGATAACGACCCCAAACACACCGCCAAGACAACCGACCACTGCCTTGCTAAAGAAACTGAAGGAAATGGTGCTAGACTGGCCAAGCATGTCTACAGACCTAAATGCAATCGAACATCTGTGGGGCATCCTCAAACAGAAGGTGGAGGAGTGCGAGGTCTCTAACATCCACCAGCTCTGTGGTGTCATTATGGAGGAGTGGAAGAGGATGCCAGTGGCAACCTGTAAAACTAGTGAACTCCATGTCCAAGAGAGTTAAGGCAGTGCTGGAAAATAATGGTGTCCACACAAAATATTGACACTTTGGTCACAATTTGGACATTTTCACTTAGGGGTGTACTCACCTTTATTGCCAGCGGTTTAGACATTAATGACTGTGTGTTTAGTTATTTTGAGGGGATGGCAAATTTATACTGTTATACATGCTGTACACTGATTGCTTTACAGTGTATCTTCAGTGTTGTCCCATGAAAAGATATAATAAAATCTTTTTAAAAAATTAAGTGGTGTACTCACTTTTGTGAGATACTGTATACAATGCCTCCCCTGTGAATAATCATTGATATATTATTACAAATACCACTGAACCTTAAAAATTCACAAAACTAAGTGTAGTAACAATATGACAGCGTAGATCTACATACCACTTTTGTCTATGTTCAGTGATACTGTATGGACATCACACTGACACAACAAGCACAACAAGAAACACATTTTCACAGCTGACTAGGAGCTGTGCCTGCTGGCTCTTTGCAATATCACCTCAGTACTTTCATTTCCCACTTCCAGGTGACTGCTGCATTCAAGCTCTGTTTTCACTTCTAATGTTTCTCAGTGTAGACAATGAGTTTTTCCTGCCTGAGAATACAAATACCCAATGAAATCATAGTTTAAGAACCATACAATTATCCAGTTCCTCAAGAAGCCCACAAATTTTCCAAAAATACTCCATTTAGGAGACAATTCAGAAAACCAAATGTTTTCTTGTGTTCTTCAGATCAGAATTATGAGGAAAGGAAGACAACTTTATATTCAGAGGATGTTTAGATTTATCACATAGCATCAGCAAGAGTAATGTACACATCTTTAATTCAAACAGCCTGTCATTAGGATCTGACTCCTGATATATCTCCAAATTCGAAAGATATGTTAGTAATCACAATAGGAAAATGATATTGTAACAATATCTGTCATTGAATGAAATAAACTATAAACACGGGAATCATATCATTACTATTCTGCACTGACTGTATTTACAGTTCAACATAGCAGCCATCTGTACATACATTCAGAGTTTTTAAAATGTTTTTTTATTTAATCAAAATACTAAAATATTTTATTATAATCATATTTTACATATAATTTCTTTCTATTGTTTCTATTGTTATTGCTCGGACAACAATTTTCCTTGAGTGACCAGTAACGTAGATTTGGTCTTTACTGCTCGCTGTCTTGCTGGTAATTGTGAAGTATATGCATGTAACATGTAACGTTCATGGCACTCCTGTGCTCCTGATACATGTCTAAACCTGCAGTGACATGTTGCAAATTCACAATTAAAGCCCCGAGAAAAGGGAGGAAACTTTCTACTTCGAGGCGAACGGAGGATACAACATCTGAGACACTAAATGCGGAAAGACCACTGACCGTCAACATGAACGTTTAGATGTCACGGCAGGCCAGTCGATAAGAGCCAGCTCGGCGAGTGTAACAACGCAGCTTCCTGCTCGGATGGTCCTGACCCGTCGGCTCGTTTATCCCATGGATGTGTCCAGGAGAGTGTCTGTAGGCAGGCAGAGAGAGAATGCGGAAAAAAAGCCACATCCACAATCTGATGTCATGTCCGATTTACTGTAAATACAAAGGGCGTTCACGATCCCTCCTACCACGTCTCATTTTCTCCGCAACATCCTTTACAGGTGATCAAAAACACAACACAACTTCCGGTTTATATGATTCTTCAAAGTAAAGGCGGAAATGTTTCAATATAAGAAATCCAGTCAGCTGTTTGAGTTTTGTTCGATTCACTGTCACAATGCAGTCCGACATGATACGATACAGTTTTACTGTCGGTTTGAAATTTAATTTGTTTAGGATAATTAAGGCCAGCTTTGTCCAAGAGGTGAAAACACACCTACACAATAACTGCAAAACACGTGCATGGACAAGATTTCATGATCCAAGATTTCAAGTTGATGGGCTTGTGCATATCTTACTTGAAGAGAGGTTCACACCACCAACTTCTCTGAGGCAAGCAGGTTAATTAACATTTAATTGTTTGGTATTTTTGGAAAAAAGTCCTTCTCAGTAGAGAACACAGCCAAGATGTTTAGTCTGTCCTGTCCTGTATCAAATCCATTAAAGCAATGATTTTGGTATTTGTCCTTATGTGTTATTTGAATATCAGTGGTTCAGTGCTCTACTGTTCAGTGTCTTGTATGGCTGACTGTGTGTGTTGTACGGGTTCCTAGTTGGCGAATGTTGTGAAGAAAAGAGTAGTGAGCTTCACCTTTGCAGCATCTTATGGGGAATTTATTAATAGGAAAACATAAAAACCTATTACATGACAGCATACACAAAATTTCCAACAACAACAGTTTGTGAGATCCTCTCATATTTCCTGATATCATTCTGTGCGTACGTGGCCCAAACCCAATCTCTGTCAGGCACCGCTGTGTCTGAGATTGCTGCAACATCTTCAGTTATCACCTTGACAGAGAACATTCTGACTCTTAATAATATGTATATCTGTAGCAGTAGGTCACAAGGAAGCAGCGAGAGCAGAGACCAATCAGAGGAGACAGGAACTGAGGAGAGGCTGATTAATAGCATGTGTGACTCAGAGTCTCACTCTCCTCAGATCCTTTGTGTGTACTTTCTGTGACTGTTGACTCTGCCCTGCGGTAAGATGGACTTTTAGCATTCTTTTATAATCAGGATAGTATTTAATTGTTAGGGTAATGTAGGGATGCATGCGTTCCCTCTAAGGTATGTGTACTGTGGTGGAAATTTAGTAACGCACAGAGTCAGTTATTTTCTTCTGAGGAGATAAGAGGCTTTAATAATAACATCTTGCAAGAGAGAACAACACAGTCAGAATACAGAGTTGCTCTGACCACTGAGGCAAAGACACACAGTTATATTGCCCGCTTATCACATCATCTCTCTTTGGGTATAGTTGATTGTTCTTCTAACTTTCCTCCCCAACCATCAGTTGAGGTTACCCAGACACAGTCGTAAATACCAGTCTCAGCCTTGTCCCCCTTAAAGTGCAGCTATCTCATTATAACAAGCCCACCATTGTAAAGAGGAATTTAAAAAAAACAGGGTAGGGTGGTACCTTGCAGCTCGGTCATTTGCAGGTCATACACAGTAACACTCAATACAATGCATATAAGAATTAATTTTCCATTACAGTATTTTAATGATTTTAATTTTGGGTCTGTCATTTGTTTGTAGGACTGAACCTTGACTGTTTTAAGTACAGAGGTATGCAAAATATCAGCATTTTATCCTCACATAATTATGTCCTAAAAACTAACAATGCTTTCTTTGTTTTTTAGGCGTAGCATTAACTGCTGTTTATTCTAGTTTCGTATTTTAACATTCTGTCTTCTTTTGTTTCTAGCGTTGCGGCTGGTGGGGTCCTCCTTTCACCGGTGTGGTTTCCGGTGCTGGGAGTTCACTTTAGATGGTGATATGGTTTGTGGTTTGATTGAATTAGATTGAATTAGATTGAATTAGTGTGGTGTCTTTATTTGAAGTATGTTGGGTTTGTATTTCTTTTTTATATTAAGTATACTCCCAGTGTCCTAGGCAGTGAGTGGTTGGTCTCTCAGTCATGATCGTACTGTCTCTCCTCTTGTTTTCATTGACCGTTTTTTAGAGTTTTACTCATTGTACAATAAATGGCAGATGATTGACCCACACTGACTGTTGTGGCCTCCTTAATTGAAGCCCCTGTGCGTTCTCAAGGTTACATATATAATCTTTATTTAACCAGACCTCTTTCACAAGGGTGACCTGGCCAAGAAAGGCAGCAACGCACACCATGGTGGTCAAAACAGACAAACAACATTAGCACACAACCAAAACCACATTTAAAATCTTAAAAAGCAAGAAAATAAGAAAAAAATAAAGAGCAGAAGTTGTAGATGCAGCAGCAATTTAATAACATAGGCACTGGTTAAAAGATTTCCATTGTCTTTTTTAAAATGGAGCGGATTGCTTTGAGAACAAGTTCTAAATAAGTTCTGCTTGAAGAGCATTCCCAGAGGATGGGGCAGAGAAACTGAATGCTTTTTTTCCTGATTCAGTTTGGACTCGAGGAGCAGAAAGATGCAGAATGTAATTTGAACATAGTGCATAATGGCTTTCGGTTCTCCGAAGAAAAGTGCATAAAAAAGAGGGAAATAGGCCAAGAAGAGCTTTATACTCAAGAGTCATTTAGTGTGTGATTGAGATTGAAGGTTGATGAATTTGAAAAAATCATTCATTTGGATTTATCAGCATTTAAAACTAGTTTCAGTTTCTCCAGACGGATCTGCACTGCATCAAAGGTGGACTGTAAAAATTGAAATGCCTGAACAATTGATTGTGAGCAACAATAAATTACAGTATCATCCGTAAAGGTGGTATGAGGCATTTGACATGTTTGCACACAAATCATTAATGTAAATTGTGAACAAAATGGGTCCTAAGACTGAGCCTTGAGGTACACTTTTTGTGATCACATGAAATGTGGAGCTAACTCAAGCCATCTGAAAACATTGTGTCCTACTGGCCAAATAATCGGCAAACCAAGAGGCAGTTTGTTTGGACACACCATTCTTGGAGAGAATTTTTAACAAAAGATTGTGATCCACAGTGTCAGATGCCTTAGACAGGTCAATAAACAGAGCCACCAGAACTTTTTCGAGTCCAATGCTTCAAACAAACAGACTAATTTTTCAAATACTTTTGCCAGAATACATAATTTAGAGATAGGCCTGTAATTATTAACAACAGGTTCAAAATGAAAATAACAATCAACAGGGGGATGGCTTACAACAGAAAGTTCATCAGTTAAAGCATGGCTTTCAAGATTACTGTTAAAAGAATCAAATAAGTGCCCTGCTGTGATAAAATGTTCATTAAAATAATTTAGCATGGCAAATTTATCTGTCAGGTTTACAGAATCTTTAACCAAGAAGTTTACTAATTCAGTAGGGGATTTAGCTCCAGAAGCAGATCTCACAACATTCCAAAATTTCCTGGGATCATTTAGGTTTTTAATGGTTTCCGATAAATAAAATTCAGATTTAGCCTTCTTAATTAAGGAGGTACATATGTTGCGTAGCTGACGAAAAATGATCCAATCAGCCTCAGTTTTTGTTTTTTGTGCTCTGCCCCAGGCATGATCTCTTTCTTTGAAGAGGTTTCCAGTTTCAGTGGAAAACCATCGATTGTTTCGCCCTCCCAACCAGATGCCCGAGCCCCCTCATCTGACTCCTCTCAATGCGGAGGAGCAGCGGTTCTACTCCGAGCCCCTCCCGGATGACTGAGCTTCTCACCCTATCTCTAAGGGAGAGCCCAGACACCCTGCGGAGGAAACCCATTTCGGCCGCTTGTATTCGCGATCTCGTTCTTTCGGTCACTACTGTTATGGAAGTTTTCAATCGCTTCTTTCCTAATACCTCTGATGAGCAATGAAATAGAGAACCTTACTTTTTCTGCCGGCCGGCTAAGTTTTTATTCTTCGTTGCAAGGAAAAAGATCAGTCCACACCATTCAGCGCCAATGGTATGAAAAGATACAGACAAAAGCAATACAGAGCATTTATACCTGAGGAGGGGGGCTTTGTTCTTTAGGTGTGCAACCACACCTCCGGGGGGGTAGGATGCAGTCTTGATGATTAAGGTTAAAACAATTATCTTGTCTGAGTGTTAATTAAGAAGTAAATGATTTAAAACAATTAGCGTGTCTGGGTGATACAAATGGTTCATGTGGATCGGAGGGTCTGTCAGTCCTGAGACATAAAATTTACCATCACAATTCTCCCTTTTGATTATTAATTAATCACTAACAGAAAACAAACTTAAGAAAAATAAAATGGATGAAAACTAAATGCAAGGGAAGGGGAAGAAAAAGTAGTCAAGTAATCAACTTAAGTATCCGGTACGCTATTTCAAGCAGATTTGAAAATGTATCATCGTGGTAGTTGATTAGAGCAGAGAAAATACTAACAAAACAAAGCAAACAAAATAACCCAAAAAAAAACAAACAAAATAAAATTTTACAAAATGTTATCAAAGTCAGAGTCTTGGCTGGGGTAAAATATCGGGGTCAGCAATATGAAGAGAGGTTGAATTTTGATCAGCATTATTGGCGTTCACCTGAACATGTGTGGAGGAATGAGGCATCTCTTTCATGAGCACGTTAGACAGGCATTTCAATACACATGGAATTAAGGTGCAGAGCAAAAGGAAAATCATTACATATGGGATTATTATTGTTAAAAGCCATGCTGGCCATCCTTGGCCCAAAGATTTCAGCCAAGAGAACCATGAGTCATTTATTACAGGAGGGAGTTGAATGGCATCTTTCATATGTTTGATAATGTTGGTAATGTTCTCATATTCCTCGGCGTGGTTGTCTTCAATTCCAGAGGTCAACGTGACCGTGTTAACATCTGACAGCATGTTAAGTAGGGCGTCATGTGGGTCTGGTGGCCCATTGACTATGACTGTGAGTTGTCTATACAGATCAGAGCTTGGATATTCAATTCTACACCAATACGTGCCTGCATCAGTGGGTTTGACATCAGAGATGGTGATCTGGGCTCCATTGGAATTTTGAAGTTTTGTTATTGTGAAGCGGGGATTTCTGTTTGGAGCAATGGTTTTGTCAGTGGTGGCAACGATCAACTGCCAATCGTGTGGGCCGCAGGGGTCTCTGCATAGGTATTTGTCATACTTGGCATAATATGCCTGAACCCGTCCTGACCTTCTGTCAAAGTGACAGTCCTGGCAGGTTTGTAGGTGTAAGCCTCCATCAGCTGTGCCAAACATGACAGCATCAGAATCAAGTAATGCATGGTGGAGTTTGGTGGAACACGTCTGGTTGGTAATTGTTGAATCCACAGGGCCAATTCCACGGGTCGTCCTCTTTGGCGTCTGTGCGTCCTTGCACCGTCCGTCGTCTTTGGCCTCTGCTCGTCCTCGTGTCGTCTGGCACCGTCCGTCCTCGGCCTCTGTGCGTCCTCGCACCGTCCGTCCTCGCGTCGATCAGGTTGGCAGCTGGGCTCCTCCGTTTGCTCGGGGATCTTCCTGCAGTGGATGGCGTGAACCCACGTTGCCCTCACGGCTATCTTCGCAATGGTATGCGTTGTCAGAATGGACCTCGTCACCGTTTGGAATTCCAGTGCTCCCTTCTGAAGTCATTTTTCACCACCCAGGTTGGAAGTCTGCAGAGAGAGAGAGAATAAGTTTTTGCAATATTGTACCTTTTGTCCTCACATAGGCCAGGGGTGTGGCCTGAGACATAAAATTTACCATAACACTACCCACAACTCGTGACCATAGGTGAGGATGGGAACGTAGATTGACCAGTAAATAGAGAGCTTCTTCTTCTGGTTCAGCTACTTCTTCTCAACGACGGGTCAGTGCAGAGCCCGCAACATTGCAGACGCTGCACCGATCCGCCTGTCAATTTCACGTTCCATTCGTCCCTCACTCGTGAACAAGACCCCGAGATACTTGAACTCCTCCACTTGGGGAAGGATCTCATTCCCGACCCGGAGAGAGCATTCCACCCTCTTCCGGCTGAGAACCATAGTCTCGGATTTGGAGGCGCTGATTCTCATCCCAGCCGCTTCACACTCGGCTGCGAATTGCTCCAGTGAGAGCTGAAGGTCACGGCCTGACGACGCTAACAGAACCACATCATCCGCAAAAAGCAAAGACCCGATTCTGAGGTTGCCAAATTGGACACCCTCAACGCCCTGGCTCCGCCTATAAATTCTGTTCATAAAAGTTAGGAACAGAATCGGTGACAAAGGGCAGCCCTGACGGAGTCCAACCTTCACCGGAAACGTATCCCACTTACTGCCGGCAATGCGGACCAAACTCTGACACCGGTCATACAGAGACCGAACGGCCCCTATCAAGGGGTCCGGCACTCCATATTCCTGGAGCACCCCCCACAGGACTCCACAGGACATGGTCAAATGCTTTCTCCAAGTCCACAAAACACACGTAGACCGGTTGGGCGAACTCCCATGCATCCCATGAACTCTTTAATCCCCCACTATGACAAACTCACTGGAGTTTAACTCTGAGACACCGTTATTTAAAGAACTTAAAGCCTCACTGCAGGCTGAGGGAGACCTATAACAGCCCATATATACATATATATATTGTAACCATGTATAAAGATATCCTGATCTGAGACAGATTTATTTAACCAAGTTTTGCACAACACAAGTATATCGGTTTCAGTTGTCTGTACCTAAACCTTATTTCTGGCATGAAATATGTTCATCTACTCACGAGAGCAGTTTGGTGAAAGTCGGCGTCCTTCTGAAGATATTTAGATTCCTAGAGATCCATATAACAGAGTGAACAGGGCATGCAACCTCTAAATAAGGCATTATCTGTCACCAATAGCTTATGACGAATGAATAAATGAACACCTATGCATCTCCTTGCCGCCATGTTGAATCCCCAGAATGGTTGATTTTAGTTGAGTTGAAGCGATCTTGCATGCAAACTAACCAAACTAACCCGGCACATTGAACATAAGTCACACGTTGTTTAAGGTCTTTGTTAACAAAAACTGGACACAGACAGGCATTTGAACATCCTGCTCTGTGTGGTCTCTATGGCTACGGTCACAATGCAGTTGCAAGTGTCCTGAATCCGATTTTTTCGCTCATATGTGACCCATATCCAATTTGCTTTTGGCAGTGTGAACAGCACAAGTTGCATTGAATTTGACATTTTCTAATCGGAATCAGGCCACTTTTAAATGTGGTACTGAATTGGATACGTATCTGATTTTTTTTAATGTGACCGCAGTCTGAACAGCCAGATCGCATTTAATGCGACTTTGATGTCATTCTGACCCGCGCTGCACTGCTCCCGTCAATCGCACCCCTACCCCAGGAGCACCTCCTGGAGATCGTCTCCCTGGGGTAGACTAATATAGTCAGGCATGAGGAGCTGGTGCACAGCTTTGCAGAAGTCATGCACAATAGCGCAAACAGAGGACTTTGCGATGCCAAACAAGTTGGCCAAGGTGTGGTAACCTGCCCCCGTTGCTACCCAATATAGCCCTCTCCCACTCGCTTTCTCAAGGGGATGGATTTCCTGAACAACGTGTCTCCTCTTGAAAGTCTCGGGGAGAGGTGCTGACAAATGTGATGAAAGGCATTCCTCGACATTCTAAAGTTCTGGAAGAATTCCTGCTCTGTGTAACCAGCCACAACCTGATCCCACCACTCCTGGCTCCAACGCCACATCCAAATACTTCACTGTGTGGATGTTGCGGTTATTGCTCATCATAGAGCCATCATTAACATCTATTATTATATATATATACTATTATACTTTTTTTTTCAGCGTGAGATATACCATTTGTGGCTGTGAGTGTGAGAACTTGTTGAAATGCGTGTGTCTCGTGAGATTTGAGAGCCCTGATTTTTAGCATTAAGCCATACAGTCTGCAGTACCGGTTGCCGTTGCCATGGTCGCTTCAGTAAACACCATTGTAGCATGGTCTATGGGTGTGATGTCATCAATGATCAACTGCGCATGTGGGTCACTTCAGGAGCGTGAGCTGTTCACACATCAATCCGTAGACAGGCCACATTTAAAGAGGTAATGTGAGCAGCCAAACAAAAAATCGGATTTGAGCAGTAAATCGGAATTGTGCATTAAGACCTGCAGTGTATCATGCTGTAGCTTGTCTGTTGTTCACTTTTACATGCTGACAGACAAAGAGCCTAGAGATCTCCAGTTAACATGTGGGCTACATGTCCAGCATTATTGTAGCTCCTCTGGCTAACATGACTTACTGAGCATGTGGTCGCGGCTGCCATCTTGTACCCTCTTATAACATGATCACGGCCACCATTTTGCCTCATGGTTCCTCCCTCTTCTCCCATACACGTTCACACGTGTGCAAGACAATAGTGTTTATTGATGAAAGTATTTAATCATTGTGACAGCTTTAATAAATTGTATTGTACTATTTCAAAGGAGAAGTTGTTTGTGGTCATTGTGTATGTTCATTTTGATAATTGCTTGTTGTAAAAGTCAATGCTCGGATTATTAGCCTTCATATCTGTTTTGTTTGTGTCATATCTGTCCCAGATTTACATGTATAGACCAACATATTTTGAGACCGATACTAGGTTTTAGTTATTAGCTTCTGATTTTTATCAGTGGTGCCTCGTAGATAATAAGCTTCAATAATAATTTTACTGAAAAGTAATAACTGTCCCTGGATATTTAATATTGACTAATAACTGATTGAGCTCCTCCTTGACCCCCAACACCTGCCATCAGCTCTCTACACAAACTAGTTTGCATACAGAGCTATAATAGTTCTGTGGAGGACGTATTGGCACAGCTTTCCATGCTGCCCTATCCCACCTGGAGCGGCAGGGGGGCAACACAAGGCTGCTCATTGTGGATTTCAGCTCAGTATTCATCACCAGCCTTCCCTACAGACTGGTGTTCAACCTTACTGATCTGGGTCTCTCAACATCCATCTGCCACTGGATCCTAGACTTTATTATATGATTCCCTTCTTTATAAATGATCAAATCTATCCATGTCCAAAGGAGTTTGATGGTAAACCTATGACATTTGCTGTTGATAACAAAATAATTCTATTCATGATTCCCTTGAGAATACACTATGTGGTTTGTGGAACTAAAAGGAAATCTTTGTCAGTTGAAGGAGGTGGTGGTTGACAGTTACCTGACTATTGAACAGGTAACCTTTGTCTTCATAACAACATTCACGTCCCCCAGAGAAATTTCTCTAAAGCCGCCAATGGTTTTCACATAATAATAGTAATAAGAATAGACAAATATGTATCTGTCTAAAGAAGAGGGTCGGTTTGATCAAGCACATCAACTCACTGTTTTATATGTTAGTCAAAAATAAAAGATACTGTGGTAAATTTAAACTAAAATAATAAAGTTTAACGGAAGTGTCGAAGCCAGGCGCACATTACCCATCCATCACTCATCTCAGAGTTCAGCTGAAGTTTGCTGCTTTCTGTTGACAATGTGTTCAAAGATGTCCTTGGTACTTTACCTGTCCATAAGGAAACGGAACTGGCTCCCTGGCATGTCCACTTACTCTACTGATGGGATGAGCTAATGTCCACTAGTGTGTTCATCAGAACAGATATAGGGATTGTGCTCATTACCTTTTTGGTGGAAGTTTGACTGGAGAAGTCTATGGGTACCTGAAATAATGCAATTCACTGGTACACAATTTCAGATGACCAAAAAAAAAAAAAAAAAAAAAAAAAAACTGAAGTCAAGAGCACAGCCCCCTGGAAGCTGAATCTCACTTAATGTACAGTAGCAATCCTCTTGTCATGAGTTGGTCTAAAAGTCTGAGATGAACCAGCATATCTGGCAGTCAGCAGCAGTTGAAACAAGGGAAGATGACATGCTTGCTGTTCAGTCTCCGACAGTCAATGCTTCTTTTTCCCTGGTTCACTTCTTTTATATCTAATTTTATAAACATTAAAAAATGTATGTGAATTAGAATTGGAAGTACTTTTAATATTAAAAAAATTCTAGAAAGACATTTTCTTTTCTCATCTAGTTTTAAAATGTACAAGTAGAAGCAAGGCAAAGTACTGCACACATCATCCAGATCCCTCAGAGCTACAGCTGCTACAGGTTATATGCTTGCTCTGCAGCAGAGAAGCAGCTTTCACAGGTTTTCCTCTCGGCAGCACATACAACCCACATAACCAATATAAAACGGATATCGGAAAAGCTTCAGTACACAAGATGAATTGAAATCAATAATACTTGATCATCAATGGGAAATTCTTTTGCAGCAGTATAAATTATTAAAGATGTGTTATGGTTATAAATGGATAACAAAATAAAAATCAGCTGATAAACATACAGACAGTTAAGTAAAGCAGAGTGACATGAAGCAGAAGTCTTCAGAGACCATCATCAACTGATAAGGGTTTTGAGACGCTCCTTCACACCGACATTACACCATCTGTGTTCACAAACCCTGTAATCCTCCTCCTTTACCTCTCTGTCTGTTTATTTAATCCGAAAGCTGAGTAGAGAGGTGTAAGGGCAAGTTGATCCTCTTCATTGGTTTAGCTCTAAACCAACAGCTGATGTTTGACGGCTTCCTAAGCACAAAACATTCACATATAATTTATGTGTTTTTTGACATACTAAAGACACCTATTTCATGTCTTTAATGGCAAAATACTGCCTCCACAGTTAAGGATGAAAGTATTTCAGAAGGAAATTAATGGCTTCTACGAAGATTTGTGGTTTGGAGCTGTCAGCATTTTCCATCTGTCAGCACTGCCCAGGGGTCTCTCTGTTCTATCACTTCCTTTCTGCCTCTCAGCTACGCCGACATCTTCCAGGCTAAAAATTCACTGTTTCCACTTTAAAGACAACCTAATTAGTTTCTGTAGTTTCATGCAATATAAAAAGCTTGCAAACTTCAAAAATGAGTCAGATTACAAAAACAAAAACATTTATTGATGTAATTTGAAGTTTAACAACTGGCTACAAATTTCACATCTGAATTCAGGCCATTAGAGTGTTTTAAACAACTGTTAGAGCATGAATAGCAGATGCCATGCTCTGTCACATGAACCTTTCTGCAGACATGAGAGAATGATCAGTAGCTGTGAAGTTCCTGTTCTGTAACCCCTCTGCTTTTTTTTCCTTTCCTTAAATCAAATCATGTTCGTTGGTCACTGAATTTTCACTGTCACTCCCAATATGGGTCATTAAGCCCTTCAGAGATCCTGTAACCCTTAAACCTCCCAGAGCTTCAAACCCAGCAATAGCTCCTCAGTTCTTCTTGGCCTTTGGCGAGTCATACTTTCTCTTGCTTGAGTACCAGAGAAGCAGAGGAATGCCGATGGAGGGCAGAGTCATCACACCAAACGCAGCCCAGTCCAGCTAGAGAGGGAAGACATGGAGCAGTGAGTCAGGTACCAAGAGACTGTTCAAACATGAAAAACAAAGGTGATTGGTAGAAGACTCATCTACTCTCAGGCAAATACTAAAATCAATCGAGAATTTATTTCTGATTAGATACAACAGCAACATCAGAAACGGCACAGTACAAAAAACAAAGATATAAATCCAACTAGTCCGATCTAAACTTTAAATTGCATAAAGTCAGTAGTAGTCTTGTGTTTTCACAGCACACAAATGCAAAGTACTTAAACTTTTCTTTTTGCATTTCAGTTAGGAGCAAGAAATAGTGCGTTGCTGAAACACTTACATAGTGTGGAGAGAAGCGCCGATCAAACTCCCTCTGAGCCAAGATGCCACCCTGGCCTGGGGCACTGGTGTAGCCCACCTTCAGGAAGACACACACACAGAAAAAGATCAGCTTCCCTCACCTCAGAACACAGAGTTTCCATCCATGGACATGACCAGCTGCTCTTACCACAACTTGTCCGCCCTCTTGGGCCAGGTAACTGACAGAGGCCGAGGTGAAGTTAAAGTAACCAGCCTTCAGGGGCCGCAGCACCACTGTGTGAGAGACATTGCTGGCTCTGAGTTTCATTGTTAAAGATGACAAGCCTGTCCATGTACATCTGAAATAAACTCGAGAAGAGCTCTCACATTGGAGCCTCGCTGTAGTCTCATTCCAACAGGCCATGTTTTCAGTGATGTCTTTCTGTGCCGTTTTACACGTTTCACCTGGTGTTTTTCTGTTAACACTTAAACTTCTAACCCCAACACAAACATGCATTACCAGCAATAGACTTTATCCAATATTCTTTCTATACCCCAAATAGCATGCAGATGCTGGTATTTTAGGCATGGGTATACCCGCTTAAAACAAGTAGATAATCCTTTACCACTGCTAGCAGCAGGATGTTTAACCTCTGCTTCAAAAGCTGCACATGTATTCCTACAACCATGTTCATTTTCTGTCATTAAACTAGTATCAGTGCACTAAGCAGAGTTGCAATAACATTTTATTTCAAGGATACGGTGCAATCCTGTCCCATTTAACATTCAACATCCCGGAAACGATTCCGAAGTCTTCAGGGGGAAACGAATCATCGGACAGTTCTACCTCCAGAGCAGCACTGCAGAGACAGATAAGACACCAAATTACACAGGATTCCTACATAATCAGCAATGCTGAAGTTATCTGACTGAAAGAACCTTGCATCTGGGGGATTCAATGTAAAGCTTCTGAAAGTGTCTTTGCGCCATTATGACTGACAGTCAAAGTCTTCATGCTGCTCTACATCAAGTCAATGAAAAACAAAAGCCCACCACACCAAACGACAGCACTGACACCATGTCAATTGGATAGTAATTGGTTTGAATCGATTTGCCTTTACAGTGACTTAAAATGACATTTGTTGTGATTTGGCACTTTATAAATAAAACTGAATTGAACTGAAAACTGAGTCTTCCTTTTAGTTATGTGGTAGGCTTATTATAGCACATATTCACATCTACCTAAAATGCTTTTAAATAGCTCTAACTTTGCCATTTATACCACTCAAATTTAATCTCCAAAGAAAAATCATTTTGCTGCAGTATAGAGAATAGTATAGTATTAACTTGTTTCCCTGTTCCAACAGGTATCCTTTGAATGGTGTTATGGTGTTCCCCCCCCCCCCCTTTTCTGTCTTCTCAAACCCCAGCTGGTCGAGGCGGATGGCCACCCTTCCTGGTTCTGGTTCTGCCAGAGGTTTCTTCCTGGTTCTGCCAGAGGTTTCTTCCTGGTTCTGGTTCTGCCAGAGGTTTCTTCCTGGTTCTGGTTCTGCCAGAGGTTTCTTCCTGGTTCTGGTTCTGCCAGAGGTTTCTTCCTGTTAAAGGGAGTCGTTCCTTTCCACAGTCCCTCAGGCTCAGGACGGGAGATTGGACTGAAGACAAGTTTCAGTGCCATCTGTTGGCATCCTTAGCTAGGCTAATGCTTTGTTGTTGTTGGTTTTTTTTAAATTGGCTTTGTATGTATGAATTGGACTAATATTGAATTTGATGAATTGGATTCTAATTGGCTTGGACTGTATCATTGAAGTGCCTTCAGAAGACATTTGTTGTGATTTGGTGCTTTATAAATACACTGAATTGACGTAAATACTGACTTATGTGCCTCTTCAGCATCAGATCACATGCAGGCTTCATGGGATTCTCTACCCGTGTGAAAGCTTTGCAAAGGATATAATAAACATTTGTTAAAAGACAACTCCAAGCTTTCAATCTTAATTTGTTTAGGATTTCCACCACCTTTTGGAGGCATCGCTTGGACTGCTTGTGCTTCTGGACTCTGGTCAGACAGTGACAGTACATCTTCAAGAAATACCTCACCTCCACAAAAAGGATGTGCAGAGACAAAGGAGCGGCAGCCCAAGCCTGGAATCTTTCACTACCGCAGAACTAAAATGTGAGAATCTGAAATATTCTTCTTATTCGATTCAGAATAATGCCTAAATTGTTTGTGGTGCCATCAGTGGTAATCCAACAAAGTAAGGGCTTGTAGTTTGGGTTTTTAACCAAGGTTATAACAGAAACCTGGATTTGAGCACATGACCTCATTTTGAATTACACATCATAACAGAGACTTAATTTTTAGTCTTGGTGGTGTTACAAAAAAGGAAACGTGAAACACGCAGAAAATAGAGACTTCTGATTGATGCACTGCAGAAAGAAATGGGTACATTGTCACAGTAAGATACAAAGTGACAAAGTTGTTGATTGAGGAGCTCCACATGTAATGTATATGAAAATTAATTGTGGCGAGAAAGCATTAAAGAAATGACCATATTGGGTAAAATAATGTGGGTTCCCAAAAGGAGGAAGTTTTAGTAATTGGAGAACTGCACTGCAACCGTGCCAGAGAGACCGTCGGGCCTCATGGCACTTGAAGGATGCAGAGATTGCAGCCATTTGGTGACATTGTGAAAACAAGTCAATCAGGGATGGACTGAGACAAAAAGACAGACTGGCATTTTGGCCAGACCAACTCACTGCATATGATCATGCGTACCACTCATCTTGATGCGCTCTTGAATATGTATATCAGCAGTGCTGTTCCTTAAAACCTCTAAAACCATAGATAGC
Source organism: Leuresthes tenuis (assembly GCF_036924035.1). Taxonomy (NCBI): domain Eukaryota; kingdom Metazoa; phylum Chordata; class Actinopteri; order Atheriniformes; family Atherinopsidae; genus Leuresthes; species Leuresthes tenuis. The sequence goes on along the minus strand of NW_027325372.1, from coordinate 33,509,739 downwards.
AGTATCAGCGAAAGTGGACTAAATAAAAATGTATACTTCATACACAGTGAAGACTCTTGAAGCAAAATTCATCCTACTGTGTATGTCTGTGTGTTTGATAAATCATTTTAAAGAACAAGTGATGGAATCCTGTCAGAGAGGGAGAGGCTCAGACTTAAAGGAATCATAAGACAACTGTTACATTGCAATGAATATTTTCAATTATTTCAAGAACTTCACCTCAACTTATTAACCTGCAAGAGCATCTTTCTGAATAATTCCCTTTTCTCAAAGCCCCCATTAATGACTGTGTCTGTGTCCAGTGCCATGAGGATGTCTTTCTCAGTGGCAATCAACAGAAACGCCTCCAGCTTTTTGCTGACAGGTGGCTTTCAAGTCTGCTTTTGATCAATTTGACTGTTGAAAGCATTCTTTCACAGGCCACCTGGATCAGGAAAAGGGTCATTAAGAACTTATATGAAAGTCTAAAGAGATGATAAACAAATAGAATTAATGCAGCAATAAAGGCCCTCGCACCTAGGCAGCGGTTGGGCTAGTGGCACATCAAAGGGGCCCGGTGACCACGCCATCTAGGCTTCTGAGTCCCAGCTAGTTGGGTATGGTGCTTGTAGGATGGTGAGAAACTTAACGAGTTAATGTTGGCATGTAAACATGAGCAGTCCAGCACTGTTGGCAATCATGCAAAATAAGAGCCGTGTAGGACAGTGTACTTCTGAGTAACATCAAATTTCATGATGAAGGACGCTCATTTAACGGGAAGCATCATACAAAAATAATGATAATAGGTAGACTGCGCTATATAACGGCTGGGCGATATGGACCAAAAGTCATCCCGATATATTTAGATATCGATATAAATATATTTTTAAAAAATTCTATTTTTTCCGCAAAGTGAAACAGACTATTTCAGTTGAACAGTTGCAAAATCAAATGAATAAATAAACTGGTTTCTTCACGTGGTTCATGAATAAATGCTCAGCTGTTTAAATAACAATAAAATGTTATAAACATAAATACTGTATAACAACGGGAGTCTTTTTTTTTTTTTTAAATATAAAAATCAGAGCTCTGTAAAGTGCACATTTAAATGAAAGAAAATCTTAAATAAAAATATCCTGTAAAATAAAATAAGCCAATCATTTCTGAAATAAATATATTTATATGAACAAGTACAATAAAATTTTTTTGTTTGACAACTGGTTTTTAAAATCAAATTACATGTTTAGTGTGTAATTTGTTGTTAGCGAGTTAATTTGTTTTTGTTACGTTAGGGAGGCTCTGCCTGACTTCTGTGTACATTTGTGGCAGTGCTTCTTGTGCAACGTAGTTGCAGTTGGGAAGCTCATATCTCGGGTTCATAGTCTTCAGTAGCTTTTTGAATCTGACTTGTTACAGAGTCGCAACAGGGACCATATCTTTAGCAATGTGATAGGTCACCGCTTTAGTTATAGTACACCACTTGTCACTTTTTTTTCCCCCAAAAGAAACGCTGCAGGAAAATGAAGGTTGCAGTGAGCTTTGTTTTGGAGCTGGAGCTTTTTGGGGTTGTGGATGGCTTGCAGCTGGGGCTTCTGCAGCGCAGTTTCACACACTCTTGGTACTGCAGTTTGTGCCACTGTTGCAGGTGGTGAAAAAGATTTGTTGTGCTTCCACCCCTGGCTGTAACTTGTTTATGGCACTCGCTACATGCAACTTGATTTTGTAACTCATCTGATACTTTGAACCTGAACCATCTCCAAATTGCAGAGCTACTGCTTTTTCTTTTAGTAACCAATTCCTGCGCATGCTCTGCAGACGTTGCTGCTTCCTCCATGTTTGTTGAAGAGTGCCTGTTCCTGCCCGCCACTCCTCCTCTGTGCATGAAAGAGGAGGTGCGGGGGCGCGGGGTGCAGTTCAAAGAGCGCCAGCTCAGCAGCTTGCCAAGGATCACAGCGCAAATTTCAACTATTATCAATATAGTCTAATTCCATATCACATTTAAAAGTATATCGATATATCGCCCAGGCCTAAGCCATATTGAAAAAAATGTGGGAACTACTGACCAAACTTTGAAATGTATGTTTTGGAGTGGCTTTATAGTTTATGTAATAGTTCAAATCATGTGGTTCCTGTTCTGGCTGGGTTTTGGTGATCAAACAGCATGACATGTGGTTGTGTTCGGGACTGTGATCATCAGTGACGGATGGTGGTGATACTGACTGGATGGGCTAACATGCACATTATCAAAGACAACTGGTTACATTTCAACAACAGAAGTACCACAATTTACAAGCTTTAGCAACAACAGCTTGTTTAATTTAAGGCAGTGGGCAAAGGTGAAACCCATCCTTTTGAGACAGCACTTTGAATCAGCAATCCATGCCTTCATTATGTCTCAGATGGATTACTACAATGCACTTATTTTGGAGTCAGTCAGTCTTACGTCACCAGTTGGTTCAGAAGGCAGCTGCACATCTTTTAACTGGAGCACGTAAGAAAGATCACATTACACTAGAGATGCAACTAACAACTATTTTGATAGTCGACAAGTCGTCGATTATTGAAATGATTAATCGACTAATCGGTTAATTACTAATTAAAATAATGTAAAACTGAAAAAGCCAATATTTTATCTTGACTTTTAACACCAACTGAAAATGCTAAGAAGAGAGCAGCTGTAATGCACCAACAGTCAAATCAATACCAAAAAGTGAACAAGTGAAAAAGAATACAGCATGATTGTAACATGACTGTGAAGTTAAATGATGCAATTTTAATGTCGCACTTTAATGTTAAAATCTAAGACAACTCCGCTTATTTATAGCTAGCAGGCTACGCTAACAAGCTAAATATCTTACCATGGTGAGTCCGCATCTCCCAGAGCTCCAACATGCTTCCTCTTCAAATGTACATGCATGACAAACGTGCTCCCGCGATAAGTGAGGTCGGCTTTATAAAACTTGCAGGTAATCTCTTTTTTCTGGGTGTTGAGGGTGACATGCTCCCATACCCTGGAAACTTTTGGATGAGAGGACGGTAATTCAGCCGCAGCCATTTCCCTATGTTTATACAGGTCATCTCCCGCTATTATTTACTATAACTGCATGCATCTCTAAGCATAGATAGGTAGGAAGTGGGATGACCCACTCCGTACGAAAAATGATGTTCAGCTCGACAGCGTGAAAAAGACGTGTGATGACGTAACCAACAATTAAATACATCTGCAACTAATTATGTTCTTGATTTTTGTCGACAAATCATTGCACCCTTACATTACACCCGTTGTGGCTTCGCTTTACTAGCTGCCTGTGTGTTTTAGAGTTAATTTCAAACTAGTTTTATTTGATTTTAATTCCGAAAACCGTACCCAATAAATCCAAGAGCAAAACGTGTGACTTCCTGTTGCCAGTGGGCGGGGCTATGACAAGGTTATTCTGTTCAGAAGCCGAGTTTGATCATATGTGATATCTGGTGCATGTTGGACCTAAAATGTGACAAATGTGTCAACTTTCTGTTTCATCCCAGACCGAATGGTTTATAAAAAAAGCTTTTAATAACTTTCAATCACATGTCTTTTGACCATTTGGATCAATTTTCAGACCTCTATGATTAAATATGTTGGGGGAGTTCATTAAAATGTTTGTAAAATTCCAAAATTACATCTTTGAACAAAAATGGCAGACTTCCTGTTAGGTTTAGGACGTTACTCCAAAAGTATTTTATATTAGATTAGACTTGTTCTATAAGATTGCCCAGTTATATGAAAACGTAGCAGTTGTAGTTACAGGGTTACCTGGTTACCACGCTGGTGAGTCACCCCCCCTAAAAAATAGGCAATTGTATGCATTCCCTTGTTGGCATGCATAAAATTTCCTGAATTTTTGAGCATGTGTTTTTTTTGGGGGGGGCTGAACAATGGGCATTTGGACTGCCTTCGGGGCCTAATAAAATGTGATCATGTAGGTTAGGGTTTAACTTCACCATGATACTGAGATTCACAAAATAACTTCAGTTATAATATCCATCCAGTTATAAGATAAAAACAGAGCAAACCTGTAGTATGTTAGTATTCTAACGTAATTGACCAGTAGTGTTGTTTTGTTTTCATGACATCATGTAAGGTACATCAGTCTCCTCTATGCAGACCCTGATGACTGACCTGGAGCCCACGTTGAAGATGTTGTACTGCAGGGTGAGGTCTCGGCCCTCCACAGCGTAGCGGTTCAACAGGGATTTGGAGGCCAGCAGACGGGCTCCCTCCTCTCCTGAGCCCAGTATGAGCACAGCAAGCAGCACACACACGCGCAGCATCATCATCATGGTCATCTGAAAACAGCAATAGTTTTACAGACTTACCCAGAAATTACAACGTATGTGCACATTTCTGGTTTAAACGCCCAGGTGTCCATTAACATTTGGTGGTAAAAAATTAATAACGGTAAAACGACCAGCTGGAATACATCACCCGCACATTATTTGGATATACAGTGGCAAAAAGTGACAGCATTCGCGTTCGATTTGACGCTGGTCCAAGTGAAACGCTTACGTGGACCAGACGAGTCTTCTCTGCGGTAAATACTGAGTATACTCAGTCAGAATGAGCACAAAGGTTAGCGCTCGCTATCTACATAAACGCTACAGACATTATATAAGGAATGCTTACGAAGTTGAAGAAAAATTACACTTATAGAAGGCAGAAATGACAGAGATAGACTCTTACCGTGTTATCCTCTTCAAGACGCAGAAAGTGAAGACTTCCGAGACGCGCATGCTCATACTATGAAAGCTGCTGTTTGCATGACGTGTACCGCGGGGGGGGGTTGGTGGAGCGGAAGAAGGCTGAGGACTGCAGCGCCCCTGCAAGCTTGGCGGAGAATAGCTCCGGCCAAATGAATTAAGGAAACACGAGGAAATGTTTTCCACTGTTGTCTATCAGAGCAACTTCTATGAAGCTGAGGCAACACATACAGTTAAGAGAGCTGTCACTTACTTTTGAAACTGAAAAAGAATATATTACTTACAAATACTCGGTCAAGCCAGCCACCGTTCAACTTCGAGTCTAATTTAGCTGCGCATATAGACCATGCAGTCCGAGAGGGGTGCTATGGCTTCCACAGAAGAAGAAAAAGGACAACAACGTTACAATTTGGACATTTGTACAGTTTAAAGCTATCAAATGCCCTCTTTGTCTGAGCAACACAATTACTTGCATTCCATGACATACAAAGTCAATGTATATAAATAAAACTGAACTGAATGTTTACCGATAACAGGTGTGCAGATTTTGGAATTCTGTGGAAACAGAAAGCTTATTCTGCATGGACAACACATGGTTGTCTCCCAAAACAAATAACCATTTTTAAGTGCGATGCACATGTAACATAGTTAAAAAGGTTCAGGTTAAATCCAGCTAAATAGAATAACCATGACACCTAGGTGTACACAAAGGTGTACCTGCATGATTAGTAATATCAAAGGATTATGGGCAATCCTCAAAGCAATGGAAGATTTATAATTGTTTGGCAGGTAGTCAATAATCCAGGCGGTTGTGGAGGCATCCATCTATATTTTGTGCAGCTTCTTACATAAATAACACAGGCTGAATTTTATCCAAAGCACTGGAGAAATCAAAGATGATGATCCTTACTGTGCTGTGCTTTGTCCAGATGAGAGTGGGATCACTGAAGCAGGTAGATGATAGTACCATCATCATCAACCCCAGGATGATAAGCAAACTGTAGTGGGTCCTGAAAGGTGTTTTCTTGCTTACTTAACTGAGCCAATAACACAACGTTTGTGATGTGAGATATTAGGGCAACTGGTCTATAGTCGATGTGGGCCAATGCATAAGATTTTTTAACTTTCTACCGATTCAGTCTAAGGTTGAAGAGGTACTGTAGAATCCTACATAACTATTCTACACAGTCATTCAGGACCATGGGGTTGAAACCATCTGGACCTGCACCCCTTGCTGTGGTAAAGATTCTCAAGGTGCTTCTTAATTTAACTACTAGCAAAAGACAGGCTGGAGCAGAGGACAGAAGAGGTCTCAGTGATTCCTGTTGTGGGAAGAGATTAGATCTTTTCGGGTTGCGATGCACCGGCCATAGTGGCAGCAAATCTTGTTCATCGTTGATGTAATTGTTATATAATTTTAGTTCTAATCTAAATATTTTTATTTTATCAAATCCAATCAAATTTTATTTATATGGCACCTTTCATACTTTAAAAGCAACACAAAGTAGCTCACAGAGGCTAAAAACAAAAATGTTAAAACATACCAACCCTCCCACCCCCATTAATACCCAGAGAGACACGGAGACAAACACACACACACACACACACACACACACAGGCTCAGACCCACTGCACCTATCGGACAGAGACATGGCCGGGCACCCAGACCTAAGGCAAGGAAAAAGCCACCTTGGGGACCAACCACGCTGAGAGGGCTCCTGGGCCACAACCACAGGGAGCGCCGCCACAGAGACAGTCCCAACCCGGGCAGACAAGAGGCCCCACACCAAGGTGCCGAGTCCTCCAGCCACCCGGGCCAGAGCAGTCCACAGAACAGCACCCCGTCAGTGGACCAAAAGCAGCTCCCAGTGTGGTAGGCCCCCATGAGGAAACACTGGAGCTAAAAACTGAAAGACTAAAACAGTTAAATGATATATAAGGATGTAAAATGAACAAAATAGATAAAAAGCTTGGACTTAAAAATGGACTTTAAAACATATAATCAAAATAATATAGAACAAAAATTAAATATGATAAATATTGATTAAAAGGAATAACGAAAATCAATAAAATCAAATAAAAGCCTAATTAAAAAGGTGAGTATTGAGCCTCTTTTTAAAAACATCAACAGTTTCTGCGGCCCTGAGGTTTTCCGGCAGGCTGTTCCACAATCGGGGGCCATAATAACTAAAAGTCGCCTCCCCGTGTGTTTTAGATCGAACACGTGGTATTGTTAAAAGGCCAGTGCCGGAAGGCCTCAGGGTCCGTGAGGGCTGATATGATAAAAGTAAGTCTGATAAGTAAGAAGGCCCGAGACTGTTAAGAAATCTAAAAAGGAGTAAAATAACCTTGAAATTGATCCTGAAACGTACGGCGAGCAAATGGATCGATTTTAAAACTGGTGTAATCCGCCCCCTGGTCTTTGTCAGCACTCGTGCAGCTGAATTCTGGAGTAGCTGAAGTTTAAGAATACTCTCTTTTGGAAGACCAGAGAGCAGGGCATTACAGGAATCTAAACAACAAGAGATAAAAGCATGCATCAGCACCTCCATACTGGCCTGAGAGAGAAACGGGCGGACTCTGGCTATATTCTTAAGATGGTAAAAACCTATCTATGTTATGTTTTTGATATGTGGAATAAAACTGAGCTCAGAGTCAAAAATCACGCCATATTTTTTTAAATTTTAGATGGTTTAAGATTTTGTAATTTTGTGAAAAGTTTCTCTCTCTGACCTTCAGGACCAATGATTAAAACCTCAGTTTTGTCCTGGTTGAGCTGTAGGAAGTTTGCTGCCATCCATGACTTGATATCTAAAATACAGTTAAAAAGGGCATCAAGTGGCCCTGTGTCATCAGGAGACACGGCAATGTACAATTGTATATCGTCAGCATAGTTATGAAATCTGATGACATGCCTCCTGATGACATCCCCGAGGGGAAGCATGTACAGATTAAAAAGAATTGGACCTAAAATTGACCCCTGGGGAACCCCACATTTGATCTCATGGGTCTGTGAGGAACATGTATCCATACTTACAAAGACGTATCGATCTGTGAGGTAGGAAGCAAACCAGTTAAAAACAGTACCAGAGAGGCTGACCAGGTTTCTCAGTCTGTTTAATAAAATGTTATGGTCTACTGTATCGAAGGCGGCGGTAAGATCCAGTAGTACAAAGACTGTAAGTTTATGATTATATAAGTTGCATCTGGTATCGGTCAAAATCTTTAAGAGAGCTGTCTCGGTACTGTGGTTCCTCCTAAAACCAGACTGATACTTCTATAAAATGTTTTTCATGTTTAAAAAAATCATTTACTTGGTTAAAAAACAGTTTTTCTAATATTTTACTTAAAAATGGTTAGTTGGATACAGGCCAGTAATTGTTAAGAATGTTTGGGTCTCTTCAGAAGGGGCTTCACCACCGCTGTCTTAAAAGAGGTGGGGAAGACACCCATCTGGAGAGAGCAGTTCACAATGTTTAAAAGCTATTCCTCAAAGAATCCATAAAATGTTTTTAAAAAACATGTGGGAATTTTGTCTAAAATGCAGGTTGTAGGGTTTTCCTGGGAGAAGACTCGACCAAGTGTCCTTGCATCAACCAGGGCAAAACTCTCCAGTGTTTCCTCAGGTAAAAGCAATGATCCAGGTGTGGTGACGGCTAAAAACTGTTGAGATAAAAGACTGGATCTGATGTCATCAATTTCACTCCTGAAGTGGTCTGCAAAGTCCTCACAGAGAGTACCTGATGTTGTTTTGTGGGATCTGCTAAAATTAATGTAAGTTAAAAGATCATGGTGGAGAAGAGAAATTCAGTATTGTTTTTATTGTCAGAGATCAGTTTTTTTAAGTGGAAAATTCTTGCCTGTTTCATTGCATTATTGTAGGTTTTGAGTTGTTGGTGTAAAATTTTATAATGAATTGTTAGTTTTAATTTTCTCCATCTCCTTTGAGCACTCCTGCAGTTTCTTTTCAGTTTCTTTGTTTCCTCATTTCTCCATGGCGATGTAGGTTTTGTCTTAATTGTTTTTGTTAAAAGAGGAGCCACTAAGTCCAGCGTTGACTTAAGATTGCTGTTAAAATTGTCAACGATAAAATCACAAGGTGCTGATAAAATCTCTGCAGGGAGTGCTCTGTAAAATCTGGATAAAATTTGCAGCCACTGCAGAAGTTAGGTAGTGTTTCCTCACCGTTCTCACTGGGGCCTCCTGCTGATTAAAACTGGTGATGTTAAAAAACACACAGTAGTGGTCAGACACAGCCAGGTCCACAACAGAGGACACATCCATGGACAGGCCAAAGGTTATGACCAGGTCCAGGGTGTGTCCTCTGCTGTGGGTCGGCTGTGAAATATGCTGTTTAAAATCCAAGCAGTTTAAGAGGTTTGAAAATTCTCTGGACACTGGGTCTGAGGTGTTGTCAACGTGTAGATTAAAATCACCAGTTATTAAAATCCTGTTGTAGGTGGTGTGAATGATTGATAGCAGTTCAGAGAATTCACTGATAAAAGATGTGGAATACTGGGGTGGTCTGTAGACCATTATACAAAGAATAGCAGGGCTGCTAAAAACAAAGGCATGATGCTCAAATGATGAGTAACTGTTAAAAGGAACTTTGTTTGAGGACATTGTGGTTTGTGTTATTGATGCAGTTCCTCCCCCTTTTTTTGCCTCCCCTAGTAGAAAATAGAAAGTTAAAATTTGGTGGGGAAGCCTCAGTGAGAACAACAGGTGCATCGGTGCCAAGCCAAGTCTCTGTAAGGAGAACTGTCCAGGTTTTTCTCTAAAATTAAATCATTTATGATAAAAGATTTGTTTAAAAGAGAGCACACGTTCAGCAAAGCCATTTTGATGTCAGTGCTGAACATGCGGTCATCGTGGCATTTTAAGGGAATATTAAAAACACTTTTGAGTTGAAAAACATTTCTGGGTTTTAACTGTCTATGTGAAATGATAGTTTTGATAGTGTGAATGTCCTGAGATTCTGGTGGCGCAGAAGGGTCTACTCAATGAAAGGAGTGTATGGTTGGTGAGGATGAAACGTGTAGTGGCGGAGGGTGGGGGTGAGTGAGGGGGCCTATGTGCATGTGAGTTAGCAGTTAGTTAAAATCTGTGGTAGTTAAAAGCTGTGGTACAGGACTGGACAGTCAGATTTAAGTTAACTGATAAAAGCCATGAACCCTCCTGATTTGGGTGGAGGCCGTCCTGGTACGGACCTGTTTAAAAAAAATGCAAAGTTGTCAACAAAAGGGATACTTTTGTTCAAACAGTATCCCTTCAGCCACAGGTGCAGCTGACGAAGGCGGCTGGTGGTGACGTCACCGTAGCAAGGTGGGGGAAGCGGGCCGGAGATACTCAGTCGCTTCCCCCTATCCAGTAGGCGATCCACGAGGCAGATGAAATCCTGTTTGAGGACCTCCGACTGCTGATTTTTGATGTCATTAATTCCGGCCTCCAGGACCAGCATGGAGGCCGAGCTGTGCTGTGCACACAGCTTGAGGGCGGAGGATGTGACCTCCTTGACGTGGGCTCCAGGGTAGCAGAAGGTCCGGCTGCCGTGCACGTGCCTGACCATGGAGGTCCCAAAAACCAGCACAGATGGGGTGCGCCGTTCCGTTGGCTGCCAGGAGGCTATGAACCATAACACCTTTCAAAGGATACCTGTTGGAACAGGGAAACACAAGTTAATAATCACAATAATGTCACATGTACATATTATCATTTGAGAAATTAAACAGGGGGAAAAAGAGAGCAAAGTGAGGAAAGGTGTGACAGATGAGGTCCCCCAGAAGTCTAAGCCTATAGCAGATTAACTATGGGATGTTTCAGGATCACCTGAGCCATCCCTAACTATAAGCTTTATCAAAAAGGAAAGTTTTAAGCCTAATCTTAAAAGTGGAAAGGGTTCCCGGACATTTACTGGCAGCTTATTCCATAAGAGAGGGGCCTGATAACTGAAGGCTCTGCCTCCCATTCTACTTTTAGAAACTCTGGGAACAACAAGTAAACCTGCAGTTTTGGGAGTGAAGTGCTCTGTTAGGAAAATATCTTACAATGAGATCTTTAAGATATGATGGAGCTCGGTCATTAAGAGCTTTATATGTGAGGAGAAGAATCTTAAATTCTATTCTGAATTTAACAGGGAGCCAATGAAGAGAAGCTAAAACTGGAGAAACATGATCTCTGCTGTTAGTTCTCATCAGAACTCTGGCTGCAGCATTTTGGATCAGCTGGAGGCTTTTCAGAGAATATGTGGGACAGCCCAATAACAAAGAATTACAGTTGTCCAATCTTGAAGTAACAAATGCATCAACTAGTTTCTCTGCATCACCCTGAGACAGGATGTTCCTGATTTTAGCAATATTACGAAGGTGAAAGAAGGCAGTCCTGGAAACCAGTTTTATATGTGCGTCAAATGATAAATTCTGGTCAAAAATAACTCCAAGGTTCCTCACTGTAGAACTAGAAGCCAAGGAAAGACCATCTAGAGTAACTATATAACTAGACAATTTCTCCCTGAAGCGCTCAGGTCCAAAGAGAACAACTTCAGTTTTGTCTGAATTTAAAAGCAGACAGTTCTGAGTCATTCAGGTCTTTATGTCTTTAAGACAGGCTTGTAGTCTGACCAACCTATTGGTTTCATCTGGTTTCATAGATAAGTACAGCTGAGTATCATCAGCATAACAATGGAAATTTATGCCATGCTGTCTGATACTGTTACCTAATGGAAGCATGTATAAAGTAAAAAGAATTGGTCCAAGCACAGAACCCTGAGGAACTCCATGACTTACTCTGGTGGTGAGGATGATTCTTAATTTACAAGAACAAACTGGAATCTATCAGATAAATATGACTTAAACCAGCCTAATGCAGTTCCTTTAATCCCAATAACATGTTCAAGTCTCTGTAACAGAATGCTGTGATCGATCGTATCAAATGCAGCACTGAGCTCCAACAGGACAAGCACAGAAACAAGTCCGCTATCAGAGGCTAAGAGGAGATCATTGGTAACTTTCACCAGTGCTGTTTCTGTGCTATGATGCACTCCGAATCATGACTGAAACTCTTCAAACAGATTATTTCTATGTAAATGATCACAAAGTTGAGCTGCAACTATTTTTTCAAGAACTTTAGACAAAAAAGGGAGATTGGATATAGGTCGATAATTAGCCAACACTTCTGAATCAAGAGTAGGTTTTTTAAGTAAAGGTTTAATTACAGCAACCTTAAAAGTCTGAGGTACATATCCTGTCAACAAAGACCGATTGATCAAATCCAATATGGAAGTGTCAATTAAGGGGAAAACCTCCTTGAACAGTCTGGTTGGGATTGGGTCTAAAATACAAGTTGATGGTTTAGAAGAGACTATTGCTGTTGTTAGCTCAGAGAGATCAACTGGGCAGAAGCCGTCTAAATACAAATCAGGTTCTAAAGATACTTCTAAAGCTGCTCTACTTGATGATACATCAGTGATAATAGTGGGAAGGATTCCATTAATCTTCTCTCTGATAGAATCAATTTAATTGATAAAGAATCTCATGAAATCATCACTGCTGAGAGTTAAAGGAATACATGGCTCAACAGAGCTCGGACTCTTTGTCAGCCTGGCAACAGCGCTGAAAAGAAACCTGGGATTATTCTTATTCTCTTCTATCAATAATGAATAATAAGCAGTTCTAGCTTTACGAAGTGCTTTCTTATACGTTCTTAAACTATCTTTCCAGACTAACTGAGACTCTTCTAAATTAGAGGAACGCCACTGTCTCTCCAGCTTTCTTGCAGTCTGCTTTAACGCATGCAGCTGTGAATTATACCAAGGAGCCAACTTCTTCTGACTGATTGCCTTCCTTTTCAGAGGGGCAACATTGTCCAGTGTTGTACGCATTGAAGCTATAGTGCTGTCAACAAGAGAGTCAAGTTCTACTGGAGTAAAATTTAGGTAGCTGTCCTCTGTCATATCTGCACATGGCAGTGAAGAAAAGGATGATGAAATCAACTCTTTAAATCTGGTTACAGCATTCTCTGATAGACACCTTCTATATGAAAAATTCTTCTCAGAAGCTGTATAGTCAAGTAATGTAAATTCAAAAGTTATTAAAAAATGGTCAGACAAGACAGGGTTATGAGGGAACACTGTTAACTGTTCACTCTCAATGCCATAGGTCAGCACAAGGTCAAGGGTATGATTAAGGCAGTGAGCAGGTCTGTGAACACTTTGAGAAAATCCAATAGAGTCTAATATAGAATTAAAGTTAATATTTAGGCTGTCATTTTCAACATCTACATGAATATTAAAGTCACCCACTACTATGACTTTATCTGTACTCAGCACTAACTGGGATAAAAACTCTGAAAATTCAGACTCAGAATAAGGGCCAGGTGGACGATACACAACAACAAACACAAGAGGTTTTTGTGATTTCCACTTTGGGTGGGAAAAACTGAGAATCAGAGATTCAAAAGAGCTAAAACTAATCTTGGGTCGAGGACTGATTAGTAACCCTGATCGGAAGATAGCTGCCACTCCTCCTCCTCTGCCTGTGGTTGGAGGAACGTGAACATTTAAATAGTCAGAGGGAGTTGATTCATTAACGCTAACATGATCCTCCTGCTGCAGCCAGGTTTCTGTAAGACAAAATATATCAATATGATGATCACAGATCAAATCATTCACTAACAGAGACTTCCAAAGGAGAGATCTAATATTCAGCAAACCACATTTAATAGTTTGATGTTTTTGTTCAGTTAAAGTTTTTGTTTTAATTTTTTTTTGCACAAGAGGATTTGCTCCTTTTGTGTTTTTTGATTGAGGGGGGGTTAGCATCAGGTGGGAAGCCGCAGAGAAGTGTGTAAGACTACAACTCTGCATCCTGGTCTCAACCCTGGGTTGTCATGTTTCTGGATGACTAATAAATTCGTCCATATTTCTAGAAATGAGAGACGCTCCTTCCAAAGTGGGATGGATGCCGTCTCTCCTCATCAGACCAGGTTTTCTCCAGAAAGATTGCCAATTATCTATGTAGCCCACGTTGTTTGCTGGACACCATCTAGACAACCAGCGACTGAATGAGGACATGCGGCTAAACATGTCATCACTGGTCAGATTTGGCAGGGGTCCAGAGAAAACTATAGAGTCCAACATTGTTTTGGCAAAATTATACACCGATGCAACATTAATTTTAGTGACCTCCGATTGGCGTAACCGGGTGTCATTACCGCCGACGTGAATAACTATTTTACCGTACTTACGCTTATCCTTAGCCAGCAGTTTTAAATAGGATTCTATGTCGCCCGCTCTGGCCCCTGGAATACATTTGACTATGGTCGCTGGTGTCGCTAATGCCACGTTTCTGACTATAGAGCTGCCAATTACCAGAGTTTTGTCCTCAGAGGGTGTGTCGCTGAGTGGGGAAAATCTATTTGAAACGTGGACAGGTTGATGGTGAACCACGAGCTTGACTTTAGGACTATGACTCCTCTTCCTGACAGTCACCCAGCCACTCTTAAGTCCCGGCTGCTCGGGGACGACTAACAAAGCGAGCTACGCTAGGTGGCTCCGCACTGACTAAAGGGGCCTGGCTCGCTATCGGGTGGTTTTCAACAGTGCAGAGCCGAGTTTCCAATTCAGATAACCTTGCCTCCAAAACTACAAAAAGACTATAGTTGTTACATGTACCATTACCACTAAAGGAGGCAGAGTTAACTACGCAAGATGTGTAAATTATATGGAGAAATAAGGTGATTATTAGTTGTTCAAGAGAAGCGAGAACTGTCACAGTGCACACACATAGCAACAGGAAGTGATGCAATACGTCTTACTGCAAAGCAAAGCCGTCCCGCAAAGCAAAAAGGAAAGGTTTAATTACAGCAACCTTAAAAGTCTGAGGTACATATCCTGTCAACAAAGCCCGATTGATCAAATCCAATATGGAAGTGTCAATTAAGGGGAAAACCTCCTTGAACAGTCTGGTTGGGATTGGGTCTAAAATACAAGTAGATGGTTTAGAAGAGACTATTGCTGTTGTTAGCTCAGAGAGATCAACTGGGCAGAAGCCGTCTAAATATAAATCAGGTTCTAAAGATACTTCTAAAGCTGCTCTACTTGATGATACATCAGTGATAATAGTGGGGAGGATTCCATTAATCTTCTCTCTGTTAGAAACAATTTTATTGATGAAGAATCTCATGAAATCATCACTGCTGAGAGTTAAAGGAATACATGGCTCAACAGAGCTCGGACTCTTTGTCAGCCTGGCAACAGTGCTGAAAAGAAACCTGGGATTATTCTTATTCTCTTCTATCAATGATGAATGATAAGCAGTTCTAGCTTTACGAAGGGCTTTCTTATACGTTATTAAACTATCTTTCCAGAGTAATTGAGACTCTTCTAAATTAGAGGAACACCACTGTCTCTCCAGCTTTCTTGCAGTCTGCTTTAAAGCAGCTGTGAATTATACCAAGGAGCCAACCTCTTCTGACTGATTACCTTCCTTTTCAGAGGGGCAACATTGTCCAGTGTTGTACGCATTGAAGCTATAGTGCTGTCAACAAGAGAGTCAAGTTCTACTGGAGTAAAATTTAGGTAGCCGTCCTCTGTCATATCAGCACATGGCAGTGAAGAAAAGGATGATGAAATCAACTCTTTAAATCTGGTTACAGCATTCTCTGATAGACACCTTTGTTTTGGAGGCTTACTAATTCACTACTGTAGACTGGCTTCTCTTTATTTGTAATCGCGAAGTGCGCGTCTGTCAGGACACAGTCTATAAGTTCCCCAAGACTTAAATGAACAGGCAGGAAGCAGTCAATCCCTTTCACGGTGTTTTAATCCAGTCTACACACTTTCAGGTGTGATATGTGTGGATGTGTGGTTCTGGAATAAACCAAACAATAATAGCCATCAATAAACTACTTACAATATGTTTAACCATAACACACAATCCAAATAATGATGTAATTAGCATGAACAACACATATAAAAGGAATATGCATAAGATACTATATCACATATTGAATTGGCAACAAGAAAATGGTCAGTGACATTCAGATAGCATAACATAATTACTTTGAACCATTAGCGAAGATGCTGGAAAAACTCAACTAGCAGACTTATAAAGATTACAACAAGAGAACGCCTCCAGTAAATAAACAATAACACTTACATTTCTCTGGACGCACACTGAACCACAAATGGCATATCAACCGACACAAATAATAGCCTTTCTAAGTAATTACAGCTTCGTCCACGTTATTCAGCATTTCACTGTATTCTGTCTCTTCTTCTCTCACACAATCCGCGACATTCAGCCTGATCGAGCGCAGCAGCGCCCCTGGTGGCTACACCCGCTTAAATTCCCCGTTCTATCATGCGACCTTCAGAACAGCCGCCCCCAAATTTGCACCAGCACATTTGCAGTATTCAGGCCATCACTGGTCATTCTCTTCTGGTATAGCAGGGAGTCTAATAAGACGGCTTACAAGTCAGACATAGGTGCGGTCCCGGACTTTAACCTCCGCTGTGCGAATCAGACCATCAGCCCCAGGGAACACCTTGTTAATTCTCCCAACAGGCCACGATGCTCTAGGCAGTTGAGGATCGACAATCATCACAATAGTGTCCAGCTGAAGAGGGGATGTATCTGACTGCCACTTGGACCGGGTTTGCAGTGTGGGCAGATAGTGGCGCAGGAACCGCATCCAGAAGCGATCAGACAGCACTTTAAAGGCCCTCCATTGACGACGGCTGATCAGCTCTGAGTCGTGATATATTGCCTGAGGTAGCGAAGGGTCTGGCCGCCCCATCAGCAGCAGGTTGGGGGTGATCGGGTCTGGGTCTGCTATGTCGGATGATACGTAGCCGAGGGGGTTAGAATTGAGGATACCCTCAATCTCAATCAGGACGGTGGTCAGCACTTCGCCACTGACAACTTGTGAGCCCAGGGTAGCAGTCAGAGCAGCCTTGATAGACCTCTTGAATTTCTGCGATACGGGTTCCTACAAACACCTTAAAGCGGCAAGAGTCAGACCAGATCCAGGTAAGAACAGTTGTGGAGTCAGTCCACATAACTACTCTGGATATCTCTAATGTGAGCTCACGGGTTAGCACGTTTGCCAGCTGAGCGCCTGTGAGTGCAGCACACAGCTCCAACATGGAGAGCTGACGCTTGGGGGCCACTCTAGACCGGGCTGTCAAGAATGACACCTCCACATGCCCTTCTGTATCTTCTGTGCGTAGATAGCCTACACTGCCATAAGAGCGTTCAGACGCATCACCAAAGATGTGGACCTCCCGCTTATTGGTTGAATGGTCCATGGCTATAGTAACATAGCAGCGAGGCAGTCTGATGCTGTCCAGGTGTTATAGCTCGTTTTCCCAGTCTTGCCACGCGGTGAGCAACTCACCCGGCAGTAAAAGGTCATCCCACTCCCACTTCTTGTCCCATAACTGCTGAACAAGCACCTTTGCCCTCGTGGTATATGGCGTGAGGAAGCCTATGGGGTCATATTGGCTAGCCAATACCTTGTAGATATTCCTCATGGTGGGAGGAGAGCGCTCCAGTGGCCTTGTCTTATACTGAAGCGTATCCGAATGGCATAACCAACGCAGCCCCAGAGCTGGTTCTTGTGGGTCCATGTCTGTGTGGTTTAGCAACTGTTCACTACTCTCTGACCTGATCTCCCTGGGCAGGTGGCTGATGACATCTGGCATGCTGCTGGCCCACTGTCGTAGTTCAAAGCCTCCTTCCATTAGCAGCCCTCTCAGCTTGTCTGCGACAGCTTTGGCTACATCTGGAGTTGGGAAGCTCTGTAACCAGTTATCCACATAGAAGTGGCTCTCTATGGACTCACGCTCTGCGTCCCCTGGATGAGTGTGGTCATATATGTGCCTCTGTAGTGCATATATGGCGCAGCATGGGGAACAAGTACTCCCGAAAGGTAGGACCTGACACTCATACACACTAGGTTGGGAGTCTCTCTGTAGGTCACGCCAAAGAAAGCGCAGAAGAGGCCGATCTTCAGGCAGCAACCTCACCTGGTGGAACATTCGCTTAATATCGCTGCTGACAGCAATGGAATGCTCCCTAAACCGCAGCAGGACACCCAGGAGAGATGCACCCAAGTTTGGGCCGGACAACATTAGCTCATTGAGGTTCTTATCTCTATAGATATAGGAACAGTCGAACACGATGCGATTTCTTTGGTTGTGTGTCACCAGGTGATGAGGAATAAACCATGACTCCTTCGAATTCTTCACATGCTCTTGACTTATTCTGGAGGCATAGCCTGCTTCCCTCAGCTTCATCATCTCTACCTGATATGCCTCTGACTTAACTGGGTCTCTGCCAAGGCTCTTCTCCGTACTACGTAGGTTGGGAAGTACCGCTTCAGGCTGTGCTGTGAGTACAGGCATGTTACTCACTCGTAACAGTGGGGTAGCGTATCTGAGGACTCCATCCACCTCCACTCTCCTAGTCTTTGTCTCTAGAAGGTTCAGGGCCTCTTTGTCTCTCCGTGACCTATTCACCAGCTTTTCATTTCTGTATGGCAGGGTGTCCAGTTGCCAGAGCTTCTCTACCTGATTAAATAATTCAGCAGCAGGGGAGGTCATGGACATGAACAGACACTGCTGTGGACGGTTGCACTGTCGGACAGACTTAACTGGCCCTTGAAGTGTCCAGCCAAGCCTGGTCTTCACTGCAGCTGGGCCCCCAGGCGGGCCGAGACGGACAGGTTTGATAGGAGTCACCAGGTGCGGACAGTCAGAGCCTATCAAGAGGAGTGGGTGGACGTCTGTGAACGACTGTAAGGGGAGTGTCCTGAGGTGCTTATATTTGCGCTGAAGTCCCTTCACTGGGTAAGAGTGTTCAGCAAGACCTAGTCCGTCTGCAGTGAAGGCTCCCTCAATTGTGAATGTCTTTGTTGGCTGACTAGTCGGAGAGATTTTGAACGTCACACATGAACCATGTAAAGTTCTCACATCCTGCCGCACTGTTCTTAGGGTGAGGCTCTCTGCAGTTCTCTTAAGCTGCAGCCTCTGAACTACCTCCTGGAGGAGGATTGTCCTCTCTGAGCCATCATCTAACATGGCGTATGCCTCCAGACTGTGGTTGCCGTTACGCAGTAGCACCTTAATAACCTTCAAAAGGACCTGATTGCACCCGGCGCGTCGATCTAGGTACAAAACATCTGTGGCTGACTTCAACTCTGCACCAGTCCCATTTCCCGTGGCGCGTTCATTCCTGCCAGGCCGGAGATTCACCTCATGCAAGGCCTCGAGGTGCTTCCCTTTACACGTTCTGCATAGGACTCTCAACCTACACTGGGCGGCCTGATGATGCCGTCCACAACGCCAGCAGCGATTATTGGACTTCACCCAAGTCATCTTCTGCTCCTTAGTTAGTAGCGTGAAGTTCGAACACTGATCCAAGAAGTATAGCGTGTTGCTGCAGTAGGGACAGTAGGCTTTGGGCTTGTCCATGGTATCTTGGTGATTGGAGACTTCCACTTGACCTGCATGGGGGGTTGTGTCATGGGCGGTACCATGCAGTACATTCATGGTCTTCCTGATGGCTCTTTTATCTTTGTCATGCTCCTTCTTTGCCCAGTTTCTCACTCTCTGCGCATCCTCTATCTTATCGAACCGATCTCCATCCTCCTGGATTTCCAGCTCATAGTCAAGCCACTCCGCGAAGTCCATCAACGATGGGATTCCCGCCTTCCAAGAGTGAAGGTGACGTCGGAAGGTGGCGCGGAGATCCTGTGGCAGTTTCTTCAATAATCTGGCCACATGAGACCCACACTTTAACTCTATGTGCCCATCTTCACCCAACTGCTCCAGTTGGGTGAAGATGTTCATCTGGAAGAATGTTATAAAGTGCAAGCTTCAGTCTAGAAAACTCTCTGGGGTCACCCCGTGTGAACTCAGGAATAGATGGTGCCGGACCCCTATATGTCCTCTCATTGCTGTTCGGCAGTGTTACTGATGAGGTTATCTTTTGGGGAGGTGGGGTTGCAGCTGACAGCAGCACACTATCATATCTTGATTCTGCCAGCATAGATGGGGCTGGTGACAGTCGTGCTTCCAACTGATGCAGACGTTCTCTCAGATTCTCAACAATATCAGCAGACTGCCCTAAGGGTGTAGGCTGCACCCATGGGGGGTCATAATCGTGATCGGAGAAGGCTACTGGTGGGGGAGGCAGAGGCCAATCATTGTCTGCTATATCCCTGTCCTGTACTGCAGGCGGGCGGTATAGCTCCCTAGCTGGAGGTGGCGGTGCGGTCTGCAAGGGTGGTGGTGACACAGGCCGGCTGTACTGGTCTCCAGGCTGTGGATGACGTGTTCTCGGTGGTGAATGGAGCATGGGAGGTTGGGATGGAGAGGACACCAGGCTCCCCTGGTGTCCTCTCCTCCGGTAGGGTTGTGACTCTCTTGCGGATGGTGCAGCAGTGCAGGCTGTAAACAGGAAGGGGCTGCACCACTCCTGTCCATCTGACGTCTCATGTCCATCAACATCAGCTGCAGCCTCCTGTTTTCCTCTTGTATTTGCTGCAGCACATCCATCATGGCATGTGGGTCCTGATATGGCTGTGCAGGTGCAGTGACTCCAAGGTGACTGGGTGATATCTCTACGAGCTCAGCAGGGTGATGCTGGAATAGGCACTGTGTGAGGGGTGTCATCTCGGCAAATCCCTCTCTATATCTCCATTCAGTTTCATCCATCGCAGACGGGATTTCTGTGGGGTAGCTTACAGCCTGTGGGCGGGTGTAACCATCATAATCTTCCATCCATCTTTATTGTCGCGCTCGTCGTCGTGGACGTACGTCTTCACTTGGGGGAACATGAGCCATTTTCACTTCGTAATTACCTTAATCCAGTTTGAAGGACCATATGTTTTGGAGGCTTACTAATTCACTACTGTAGACTGGCTTCTCGTTATTTGTAATCGCGAAGTGCGCGTCTGTCAGGACACAGTCTATAAGTTCCCCAAGACTTAAATGAACAGACAGGAAGCAGCCAATCCCTTTCACGGTGTTTTAATCCAGTCTACACACTTTCAGGTGTGATGTGTGTGGATGTGTGGTTCTGGAATAAACCAAACAATAATAGCCATCAATAAACTACTTACAATATGTTTAACCATAACACACAATCCAAATAATAATGTAATTAGCATGAACAACACAAATAAAAGGAATACGCATAAGATACTATATCACATATTGAATTGGCAACAAGAAAATGGTCAGTGACATTCAGATAGCATAACATAATTACTTTGAACCATTAGCGAAGATGCTGGAAAAACTCAACTAGCAGACTTATAAAGATTACAACAAGAGAACGCCTCCAGTAAATAAACAATAACACTTACATTTCTCTGGACGCACACTGAACCACAAATTGCATATCAACCGACACAAATAATAGCCTTTCTAAGTAATTAACAGCTTCGTCCACGTTATTCAGCATTTCACCGTATTCTGTCTCTTCTTCTCTCACACAATCCGCGACATTCAGCCTGATCGAGCGCAGCAGCGCCCCTGGTGGCTACACCCGCTTAAATTTCCCGTTCTATCATGCGACCTTCAGAACAACCTTCTATATGTAAAATTCTTCTCAGAAGCCGTATAGTCAAGTAATGTAAATTCAAAAGTTATTTAAAAAATGGTCAGACAAGACAGAGTTATGAGGGAACACTGTTAACTGTTCACTCTCAATGCCATAAGTCAGCACAAGGTCAAGGGTATGATTAAGGCAGTGAGCAGGTCTGTGAACACTTTGAGAAAATCCAATAGTGTCTAATATAGAATTAAAGTTAATATTTAGGCTGTCATTTTCAACATCTACATGAATATTAAAATCACCCACTACAATGACTTTATCTGTAGTCAGCACTAACGGGGATAAAAACTCTGAGAATTCAGACAGAAACTCAGAATAAGGGCCAGGTGGACTATACACAACAACAAACACAAGAGGTTTTTGTGATTTCCACTTTGGGTGGGAAAAACTGAGAATCAAAGATTCAAAAGAGCTAAAACTAATCTTGAGTCTTGGACTGATTAGTAACCCTGATCTGAAGATAGCTGCCACTCCTCCTCTGTCTGTGGTTCAAGGAATGTGAACATTTAAATAGTCAGAGGGAGTTGATTCATTAATGCTAACAAATTATATCAATATGATGATCACAGATCAAATCACTCACTAACAGAGACTTCGAAAGGAGAGATCTAATATTCAGCAAACCACATTTAATAGTTTGATGGGAGATGTGAGAGAGATGCTGTAGAGTCGCGAGATTGTGTGAGACTATCGGCAGATTCAAACAAGGCGCGCCTCAAATAGAGCAAACAATATAGTAAGATTATAATTACGCCAATAATTACTGTTTGAATATATTATCGGGTGAAACAAAAACAAAACACTGGAGTACAGTGAAGAAAGCCTGGAGAGCCTCACGGATTTCATCGACGAGTGTTTTGACAGGATCGTCATGGGGAAAACTAACCAAACCCCATCTGCTAGCAGCAAGGCTTCAACCTCAAAGAGAAGTCGTAATGAAGAGTCACCCGGAGCGACTTCTCCAGCTGGTAACGATTCTACGGACATTTTGACATCAATAGATAAGAAACTATCCAGCTTCGACGCCCGTATGTCTCTGTTAGAAATTCTACACAGAGAGTTCCAGGCATTAGTCGTTGGAGTTCAGCCAGCAACAGGTGCAGACGCTGGCTGCAGAAAATGCAGCCCTCAGAGGATCGGTGAAATCACTCAACGAAGGAATGAGACGGATCTCTGATGAGAACAAGAGGATGAAAGAATCAATTATTGATCTCCAGGCTCGTAGTATGAGGGACAATCTGGTGTTTTCTGGAATCCCGGAGCAGGCAGACGAGGATCCTGAACTCGCAGTGAAAAACTTCATCCAAAATCAGCTGAAACTTCCAGGAGATGTAGTGAAAAACATTACTTTTCACCGAGTCCACCGCCTGGGAGGGAAGAGACCTGATGCCCGCCGACCGAGACCGAATGTGGCCAAGTTCGAGCATTTCCAACAGAAGGTCCAGGTGAGGGGCCGCGGCAGGGAGCTGAGAGGAACGGACTTCAGCGTCAACGACCAGTTTCCCAAAGAAATCCTGGAAAGACGCAGAATTCTGTTCCCCATCCGGAGAAAGTTCATGGAAGGAGGCTCCCGAGCTGTCATCACGGTGGATAAATTATTCATCAACGGACAGCTTTACCGCGACCAGGAAACCACTCCTTGGCTCTTCTAAACTCCAGGTGATCTGTATTCGTTAACTTGTATGAATCATTTCACTGTAGATGACATATAATGAATATATATATATATATATATATATATATATATATATATATACATATATAATGAAATAATCTATCCAATTCACAGTTATCTATCAAGGGTATGTTTTTTTGTTTTTGTTTTTGTTTTTTCTATCTCACACTTCCACTCTTTTGCACTGTTTTTCTATTCTGTCTTTCTTCCCCAACCCGCTGCGTTTCCACCTTAATAAGTAATGTTAAGAAGCACGGCGCACGTAGAGTTTTGAGCAGAGCACATAATCAAGTTCCACACAGCATCGACAGCAAGTACATATTGTAGCAAGCTCATACTGACAACTGAAACACCAACAATGGCATGTTCATGGAAGCATATATGCACACACACGCACGGGATGCTTTTAGCAAGCATCCAGCACTCACTGCGTTAGTCTGAGCATGTCCACACTGAGGTTTATCTCATGGAATGTGCATGGAGCTGGATTAAGATTAAAAATCTCCAATAAATTGAAGGATTTACAGGCGGACATTGTTTTATTACAGGAGATTATTGACTGATGTTCTCACCACAGCACAGTTTCCTCATGTGTACTCAGCCTGTTACAACTCCAGACAAAGAGGTGTAGCCATTCTGATAAACAATACAGTTATAGATCCAGAAGGTAGATTTCTAATAGTTAATTTATCTATTCAAAATATGAATTTATGCATTGCAAATATATATGGTCCAAATGTGGATGACCCCTCATTTTTTCACTCCTTTTTCACTTCACTCTCTGATCACTCAGATAACACACTCATCATAGGAGGGGACTTTAACATGGTATTAGACTCAGGAGTAGACAGACTCAGTACTTCAGGAAGTCAGCGGAACTGGCAGTCCACGAATATTGTTAAACAGTATATGAAAGATTTTGGTCTTTGTGATGTTTGGCGCTCCCACCACCCCACTCTTAGAGAATACACCTTCTTGTCACCGGTACACCACTCATATTCAAGAATAGATTATTTCTTAGTTAGCAGTTCCTTGATGAGGGATATTTCAGACACCAAAATCCACCCCATCCCTATCAGTGATCACGCTCCAGTTTCTCTCACACTGAAGAATAACAGAGTTACACCACCAGCTACGAATTGGAGATTTAATGCATCATTACTAAAAGACCCTGATTTTATTAATTATTTCAAATGGGAATGGTCTGTATATTTAGAAAATAATGACCTGCCAGGAATGTCAGCTTGTACTCTCTGGGAAGCCGGAAAAGCAGTTATGAGAGGCAAAATAATCTCTTTTTCATCAAATAAGAAAAAGAGGGAAAGTTCAAGGATATCAGATTTAGAACTCAGGATCAAATCATTAGAAGTTGTCTACAGTACCTCCAAAGAGGAACACACACTGAATGAACTAAGAAAAGCTAGACTTGAATAAAACAAAATTATTGATAAATAAACACAGTTTCTGATACAAAGACTTCGCTTGGAGAACTTTGAGCACGGCAATAAATCTGGAAGGTTCCTAGCTAACCAACTAAAGAGAAACAAAGAGAAAACAACAATCACTTCTGTTAAAGACTCAAAAGAAATGTCACTGTTAGAAAAATTCTCTGTAAAATTAGGCTCAGAGTCGCTGGATACGATTAATTAACACAAAACATTTATTTCTTGCAAGAAAGAGACAAGTCCGCACAAATCCACACAACCTGTCGGGAAGATCGCTCAGAGTTGTCTCCCGACAAAATGGTGCTCCAGCTATTTATGTTGCTTATGCTTGCTGATCACACAATGTTATGCGAAAAGGCACTTTTCTCACCATTCCTTGTTATGGGAAGGAACATTCAATGTTATGCGAAAAGGCACTTTTCTCACCATTCATTATTATGGGTAGGAATATTCAATGTTATGGGGAAAGGTGCTTCTCTCCCCATTCCTTGTTATGGGAAGGAACATAAGAGGTGCTTCTCACCAGTTAATATTATGGGAAAGACTAGTACCAGAGTCAAAACACTTTTGCTTGAATCATAGAAGGTGAACAGATGGAGGGACTCTTCTGTCATAGTATAACTATATAATTTTTCCAACACACCCATGACCCCGATGTAATCAACAATGCTTTTAGGGACTTCTATAAAACCTTATATTCATCACAAAATGATCCATCAGACAGTAACATAGATCAGTTTCTTAGTAATATCAACCTTCCAAAATTACAAACCGAACAGGCAATGGCTCTGGATTCACCTCTTTCAATGGGAGAACTCCATGAAGCCCTTCAACATATGCCTAGTAACAAAGCCCCAGGACCAGACGGTTTTCCAGCAGAGTTCTACAAAGAATTTTGGACTGTTTTGGCACCTGCATTTCACAAAATGGTATTACAAGTTAAGTAGAATGGTAGATTATCCCCACACATGAACTCTGCTAACATTATCTTGCTACAGAAACCAGGAAAAGACCCCATACTTCCATCCAGCTACCGCCCAATATCTCTAATAAATGCAGACCTCAAAATAATTTGTAAAGCCCTTGCCAAAAGAATGGAAAAAATAACTCCACTTATAATATATCCTGATATATATATATATATATATATATATCACAGGTTTTATAAAGAGTAGACACTCATCCACTAACACTCGCAGGCTAATTAATCTCATAGACTATTCTACCATCAACAACCTGGAAACCACAATAGTCTCTCTAGATGCAGAAAAAGCATTTGATCGAGTGAACTGGAAATTTTTATTCACAGCATTAAACAAATTTGGGTTTGGGTCACACTTCATCAACTGGATAAGGATATTATATAGCTCCCCAAATGCGTGTGTCAGGACAAATGATCAAACCTCTCCAAGCTTCAGTCTGCAGAGAGGTACAAGACAGGGTTGCCCACTTTCTCCCTCACTTTTTGCTATTTTCATCGAACCTTTAGCAGCTGCTATCAGACAAGATAGAAATATTAAAGGCATCCAACCCCAAAATATTGAGCATAAAATAAGTCTTTATGCTGACGATGTTTTACTTTTCCTTCAGAACTCTCACTCACACAATCACACTCATAAATAAATTCTCAGCACTTTCTGACTACTCTATCAATTGGTCTAAGACCACAGTTCTGCCCATTAACTGTAGGGTCCAGAATATACCTGCGATCACTTTACAGTCAGGAAATATTAGATATTTAGGCATAAACATTTCCTCCAGGCTCTCAGAGCTAACAAAGCTAAATTATGTGCAATTATTAAAGACAGTAGAGGACGATCTCTCTCGTTGGAAGTCCTTACCTATATCACTTATGGGGAGAGTTACAACCATTAAAATGATGATACTACCAAAAGTTAATTATTTGTTCTCAATGATCCCCATAAAACCATCTGCTACTTGGTTTAAGTCACTAGATTCATGCATCTCCAAATTTCTGTGGAAAAACAAACCACCACGTATTAGTTTCAAAACCCTACAGAAGACAAAGGACTGTGGTGGATTAGATTTGCCTAATTTTCAGCACTATTCCTTAGCCAATAGGTTACAGTATATATCAAAATGGTTTAAACCTAGCCCAATAGATGAACCATGGATAAATATAGAACAAGCATTGAGTGATAATCTGGAAATCTCTGACCTGCCACTTATTAGTCAAAACGTAAAAAATCACAAATGTTTCAAAAGCATTAACATCAGCACCTCTCTGACAGCCTGGTGGGAATTTCTTAAAATAACAAAGTCCTCACTTGTCCCGTGTAAGCTTACACCCATCTGGAACAATCCTGACATCCTGCAAAACAAAAAAATGCTAAACTTTACTCTGTGGAAGATCAAAGGAATCAAACATCTGGAACATATAATCCAAAATGGAAATTTTGTTTCATTTGATGAGCTCATATCACAACATGAGATAGGCAGCAATAAATTCCTAGAATATCAACAACTTAAGTCTATAATAACAAAGAAATATATCCTCCACCAACCAGACTTACAACTCCCGACTAGGGTAGCAGAATTTCTAAGCATCTGCACCCCAAAACTACTATCAAAAATATATAAATTATTGTCTAAGATAGATGACACAATGTCTCTTCCATCCTCAAAATGGGAGGCAGATTTATCCATCAGTTCTAGTCATAGCTTCTGGCCACAAATATGTTTGAACACCTTCAGAATGACTCGAAATCCTAATTTACAGCTCATACAATACAAAAATGCTTCATAGAACACATTATACAGGACAAAGGATGTTCAGGATGGGTCTAACACACTCAAACATCTGCTCACATTGCACAGATAACACACCTGATGATTATGCACACGCTTTGTGGTTTTGTGCGCCTGTCCAGAAGTTCTGGCTTGAAGTCTGTGAGGACCTATCAACATGGCTAAAGTGTAGCATCCCTGCATGCCCCACACTGTGCATACTGGGTGACTTAGACAACATCAACATGGAAATTAACTCAGCACACATGGTTCTCAAAGTGTTATGTATCGCAAAGAAAACTATTCTCATGAACTGGAAAGCGAAGAACAATCTGTGTATTAACCAGTTTAGAAATTTTCTTTTAGATTATATTAGCATGGAAACAATGTCTGCCTCCTCAAAACATCAGTTGGCTGAATTTCATTCTCTCTGGTCCCCTCTGATTAGCTTTATCACATAGTGGTGGTGGTGGGTTGCTGTCCCGTCGCTCTGGGCGGTTGGGTGTGTGCTGGGGGGGGGCTGTGTGGCTTCGGGCGTCTGGTGGTCTCTCGGGTCGTGGGGACCGGGTTGGTCATTGCTGGGGGGGACTGTGTGTCGGGCTTGGAGGGCAGTTTTGGGGGCTTGCGGGTGGGGCTGTCATGCGGTGTGGGGCGGGGTCCCTTAGGGGCCTTGGGGTGGTGGCTGCTGGCTCTGTACCGGGTTGCCGGGCCGCTATGGCGTGGGTGGTGGTGCTGGGCCTGGGCCCTGGTGGCTGGGCGCTGCCTTGCACCCGGGGGGGGGCCTGCCTGTGCCTGAGGGGGCTGGGTTGCCCTGGACACGCCACAGTATGGGTGGGTTGGTGCAGGTCCTGGTGCCGGGCTTGTTGCTCTGGGACCTCCAAGGTGTCCGCAGATGGTTGTTTTTTTTTCAGGGTGTTGGGGCATGCGGTGGGGGGGGGGGGGGGGGGGGGGTGCTTTTCCCCTGTTGGGGGGGGCCTGGGTGATGGTGGGTCTCAGGCCCGGGCTGCTGCGACTGGTGTGACCGGGTGGTTTATTTGTTTGTTTTTTGTTGTTGTTTGTTTGTTTTTTGTAGAGGTCCTCCGGGGTGGGGTTGGGTTGAGTGGGGTGGGGCGGGATGGGTATCTTCTGGGGGTACAGTAGCTCCCGGAATATGGTCGCTGCAGGCCCCAAGCCTGGTGGACATCAGGCCCTCCTGCCCTGTGTTGGCTCCCAGGTAACGGGGATGCTTATTGCAGCCAGTCCCTGGCTGCCCTCTCCAAGGGAGAGTAGCTCCCCCGGTGTATATCCCCATACCCCTCTCCCTTCTGGCTCCTGTACACAGCACACACTCACATATGAAGGGTTTTGGGGGCGTGTGTGTTCGGTGGGGTGTAGTGGATGGAGCCACGTAGGTGTTCCCCTTTGGTTGAACTCTGCAGTTCCCCGCCCCTGTTTTAATTACACCTTAGACATTACTACTTATCAAACACACTCACACACACACATTAGGTCTTGGGGGGATCTTGGGGCCATCTGGTGGGCGGGGCTCTTTGGGTATGTAGGCTGCCCAGAGGGCCGCGCTCTCAGTTCTACAAGTTTGGCTGCCCCTCAATTTTAATTGCTCACTATTAGAAAATATTGAAGAGCCAGAAGGGTGAGGGGAGGGATCTTCTTCCCACACCCCTGCTTCCTGGTTGCTGCTCGGGGCGGGAGGGGCCAGGAGGATTAATTAATTGTTCTGCTGGTTCGGGGTCTGTGGTGGCTGGGGGGCTGCTGGCCCCCTGGTGTGCCCGCTGCACTACACCCCAGCGGAGTCGAGGGAGGGAGGACGTGTGGATGTGTGGATGTATGGGACGTGAAAGTGTGTGGTGATGATTGGGCCTGGATCTGGGACTTGCTGTTGCCTGGCCTGCCTGTGCTTCTCCCGATGGGGGGGCGGCGTTGCCTCTCCCCGCTGCTCGCGACTTCACCCACCTGTAGGCACGTCTTGACTCCCAGGGCACTTGGCCAGGGGCACTGGGGCAGGCGCTGACCCACTGCGTGGCTGTCTGGGGCGCTTGGCCCTCCTGGGTATTGGGTGGGGCCTCTGCCGGGGGGTTTGGGGGCGCTCGGGCTCCTGGGGCCCGGGTTCAGTGCACAGCCCATGTCTGGGCGGCTGGGACCTGGCGGGGTCGGTGGGCTGTTGATCCGGGCTCCCAGAGGGCCTCTGCCCTATGCTTATGGGGGCTCTTTCCGGGGGCTTCCTCTGCAGTCTTCTGGGTGGATGCGTGGTTGCCCCTGCGGTGGGCTTCCTGGGTTCTGTGCTCTGTGGGGGATGCTGGTGGCCTGGGTCTTGTGGCCCTCTCTGCCTGCTTCTGATTGCTTGGGGGGGCTGTGGATTGTGGCCCTGTACGCTTATACACTCATAACTAAGCACGGTTATCATGTAGGTCCTGTGCCATGGGTGTTGCATGTTCTCACACACACACACACACATTCATTAGTCCAGTAGCATGCTCGCTAAGCAGTTGATGTATTATCATGTTGTCTCAGGTCATCTATATCCACAGCTGTGTTGTATGCGATTGCCGCTTCTTGTGCTTGTTTTTGTTTGTTTGTGTGTTTGTTTTTTCTCTGCTTGTCTGCTTTCAGGTGCTCCTGGTGGCGCTAAGACTGGATTCCCCTCAGAGGCCATGGATTGTTGTCTGTTTTGTTTTTACAGGTGTAGCAGCTGGTTGTCTGGTTTTTGTTTCTATTTTTGTTCTGTTTCCTCTTCTTTCCTCTTCTTCTTTCCTTGTCCCCCGGTCCGGTACAGTTCTATTACATGTCATATATTGTAAACAGAAATAAATAAATGGGCATCAAGGGGAGCTTTACATTTATAAAACTTCCCTTGGCAAAGCAAATCTGTTTGGCATCAAATGTATTCAGACTACAAATCTGCTGCCATAATGCTGAACAGGACAAGGGGGAAAAAAAAAAATAAAAATAGTTTGATGTTTTTTAACAATGTGCGAAAGGGTGTAAAGACACCAGTGGGACGCATTCCAGTGCCAGAAGGACCCTTTAAATCATTGGTCATAGACTATGTAGACATGATTAAAACTGCACATGATAAAAAACACATGCTTGTGGTGATTGATCGTTTCAGTCGATGGGGAGTATCAAAGGATTTGAGAGCTGAGACACTGGTAAAGTTTTTGGTAAGGGAAGTGATTCCCCGGTTTGGCATTCCATCAGAGATTAGCTCAGATAATCACTCAGCGTTTGTGCAGAAAGTTGCAAAGGGCATTTTGCAGCAGCTGTGGATCAAGCAGCGCTGTGGGGCTGTGTATCATCCACAGAGTCAGGGGAAGGTAGAAAGAATCAATGGA
Source organism: Leuresthes tenuis (assembly GCF_036924035.1). Taxonomy (NCBI): domain Eukaryota; kingdom Metazoa; phylum Chordata; class Actinopteri; order Atheriniformes; family Atherinopsidae; genus Leuresthes; species Leuresthes tenuis. The sequence goes on along the minus strand of NW_027325372.1, from coordinate 33,479,201 downwards.
ACCTTGAAAGTAAAACTGAAAAATATCTGTGCTTCAACTAAACTAAACTGGGTGGATGCTTTGCCTCTTGCACTAATGAGCTATTGTGTGCATACCCATATGGTCACACATCTAACACCGCATGAAATGCTAACAGATCGACCCATGCCAGCAACTCAGCTGAGGGGTACCTTTAAAGGGCCTGCACTTGAGCAGTTGTAAACAGAGTTGAAAGCTTATATGAAACAACTAACTGCTATCCATAGAACAATCTATCTGCAGGAGAAGGCCAGAAACTTGAATCTCGAACAGCTGGTTGAGAAACCAGTGATACCAGGCAACCAGGTGTACATCAAAATGTTCTGGAGGAAGTGGCACGAGCCAAGACGAGAAGGACCGTACACAGTGGTGCGAGCAACGCCAACGGCAGTTCAAGTGGAAGGTAGCAACACATGGTACCACTTGAATCACTGCACTGAGGTTCGGACTAAAAACACAGGCAAGGTTAAGTCTGAGGGACAGGATGAACATAATGGATGTGTTAAGATCTCTGACACTTAGGGCTGGGTACCGAACTTCAGTTCTTTTAAGGCACCGAATTAAATGCTTCGGTAGCACCAAGTATTAAAACATGCCTCGTCTTTCGGTGCCAAGTTTTGGTACCCAGAGATAAATCACGTGATCAAGACCTGATCATGCTACCCTCGATTGGCTGTATTCACGTTACACTTTGCCGCATGCAGGAAAACATGGTTATGTCCACAGACGGGGTTCACGTGTATCTGCTTTGGGAACTGTAGTTGCGTGTGTATGTCGAAGCGGTTAAACAATGCCACCAAGGTCTAAAGCGTGGCTTCATTTCACCAAGATTGATGCCAATAGTGCGCAATGCAACATCTGCCAAAAAGTCATCGCTGCTAAGGCCAGCAACACGACTAATGCACAAAATCAATTTAAGAGCAGAAAGTTGCTCCGTGTTTGACTGCAAGAAGGCTGGACCGCAACCATCCTCCTCTCAGCATTCAAGTCAGCCCGTGGAAGCTACAGAGCCCGAGCGGCATAATTTTAAATCTCCACCACTGGACTCCGCTTCATCTAAGAGTACAGAGGACAGCGCAGTGTGTGGGATTATAACAGGTAAATTAATGTTCAGCGAAATCCGGCAGTAATCTCAATGTTACTGCAGCTTAATACGTGCAGAAAGCAGACATGTAGATTTTTCTGAAGGAAAACTGCTAAATGAAAAGTATCCTCAGTGTGTAAGATAGTATTAGACACCAACCTGCCACTTGTTTGCAACCCACCGAACAAAAAAAAGACGTCATGGTATGCGTCCAAACAACGTCTACATTTGGTTGAAAAGTGAAAGGTGAAAGGCGAAACTTTCAGACCGTTGAAAAAAAGATGTCTTTCAATGACTATTTTTGGACTAAATTTGGACAAGATCAGATGGACCAAACACAGCCCAATTTTCAACGACTATTTCTGGACTAAATCAAGACTATGACGGACCGACCAGATTTAGCCCAAAAACCAACGTTCAAATGACGTCTGGTGTTCGGTGGGAACTGTTTTGCACTGGAAATTATTTGTTGTTCATTTTTTCTGTAAGAGAACTGCTTGGATTGGAAAAATACTGAGCTGAAAAATAAAACTGAAGATTTTTACTGTTATGTGTATTGTAAGAATTGATATTATAAAATTGGTATAGAAAAAAGTATCACTCAGGAACCGGTATTGAAGTGAAGGTATCGGTATTGGTACTGGTATCAAAACATTTTGATTGATACCCAGCCCTACTGACACTGATGAGCATCCAGGTGTGGGTGTTGACAAACAGCATTCGTCCAAGAGAGCAGAATCTGGAGATGACGGACAGGATCCCGCAAACAGGAGGGGCTGGAAGGGGTCCCATGATGAAGCCACCCCAAAGGGGAAGTAGCCAGACTGGGTCAGATGAGTATGATACAACAATACACCCCCACTCAGACCATGACACATCAGAAACTTTGCCAGCAACATGAACTAGAATTAAATGTGAAGACCTAGTCTGAAAAGTTTAAATTACTGTACATTAATGGGGAGGAGACGTGGGTCGTGGTTCCAGAGGAGGGGACGACCAAACCACCGCAGAGCAGGACAGAGCAGTCGGGTCAGAACTTACATGCACGTGCATAGACAGAGAGGGTTATGGAAGAAGGCAGCACAGAATATGTAGTATAGATGGGCATGGTACACTACATGAGAACTGACATCGACAGAGTGTCTCATATGCGCCGACGCTCCAGAAGCGTTGCCTGTTGTTGTTCCAGAACGAGACACTTTCAGGGACTGTGCGGCGGTCCAACAAAGGACAAGAAGGTAGGTTCAGGGTTTTGTCATGGTTTCCACATGCGAATATGAAGCCTATATTTATCAGAAAATTCGGCTCCTCTGGATCAAAAATATGAAAATGTTAGGATGACGATTCCGACTCTATTCCCTTTTGGAGATCAGACACACCCAATAGCTGACAGTTACTGGATGTGTTGAGATGATATTTTGTTGACCGTGTTGCCCGATAGGTGGATAGGTCTTTGTGCACTTGTGAGGATGAAGACATCAGAAGTGTTAGTGTATGACAGAGTAAACGAGATGCAAGGATTGGAGGGTGAGAAAGGGAGAGTTAAAAGATCTAGTGGTAATTATATCATCGATAAGCGCGTTTACGTGGATGCAATAGGGCAGCCGAGAGCGATTCCTTTTGAGTTCAAAGCACGCAGCGAGGTGGCGGCAGTATTTCAGTCTATGTTTCCATGGACCACAATTAACCAAAATGTGGATTGGATTACCTACATATACTACAACCAACAGAGAATTCTTATCTACACAAGTGAAGGGCTTATAGCTTTTGGAGAAGAATTACAGGAGACAGGTAGGATGGCTTGGCAGAACAGACAAGCCTTAGATTGGATATTAGCAGAGAAAGGTGGCGTTTGCCACATGATTGGGGAAAAATGCTGTACATTTATACCCGGAAACACTGCACCTGATGGGAATTTTACAACTGCTATGAATACAATCAAAGATTTGAAAGGGGAGCTGAAGGAAAATTCTGGTGGGATTGACTGGTGGTGGAGTGATCTGGATGGGATTTTGGGGATTTGGGAAGCGAGGGCATTTGAGATGGGAATGACTGTATTGGCAATACTGATAATGATCTCCCCATTGGTGTGTTGCATTATACCCATTCTGAGGAGGTGGTTTTGCAATTGATGTTCAGACAGAGAGTGGAAGCAGCCAGACTCGCCTGGGCTCGTGAAGACAGGCTCAGATACGTGCTGCTGGCTGGCTCGGTGGCAGGCTGGGTTGGGCTGGGCACAGATCTCTGGCTGGGTGAATAGAACTGGCATACGTGTACATCCGACGTGAGACAATCATCCGACACAGAGGGCCAGGAGAGAGCAGGCTTTAACTGGTGCCAGATTGGTAACAGGACACAGGTGGGAATGGTGAGAGTGCTCCTCCCAGCCGTACAGCCCAGCCTGAAAAACAAAAGACAACCAGCCAGCACCCAGGTTCAAATATAACTTAAAGAAGGCAACAAAAGTAATAATCACCACAGATGATTGTTCATTCAATATTATTGGTACGAAATGAGGAGCTTTTACAGTGTCTAATTTTTTGATTCGAGGTGTAAAACTCACACTTAATACGTTTACCAGTAATTTTTAGTGGAATTATTTAATTTTTCATTCATTTTATTATTCATTCATTATTAGTGTGATTTCCTTGTTTTAGCATTGCTTTTGCTGAAGGCATATATATACATATATCTTCCCTTTTGCAATACTTAAATTTATTCGGTAGATTCTATTTCATTCTGTTATGGTAGATATGTTTCAATTGATCATTTTTTGGATCATTAGTATAATTTCGTTAAAATTTTGTGATGCTTATAGTTTTTTTAAGAGATCTGCTCATTGCAGAGTTAACAGTCAGTTGAGTAATGAAGGTTGAACTATTCTGGGAAAGAGGTTCTGTTTCGAGCATCATGATGAACACTCCTGATTTAGTAGATTTAGCTAATTAGGGCCTGAGCAGTGAACTGCGAAGGCTCTATTGTTCTTGAAGGCGTTATTATTAGCTATATACAGCTATATACCTAAAAGTTCAGGAAGAAAGAAAAATAAGTTAGTACCATAGTGGGACGAAAAATGCAAACAAGCAATAATTAGTATAAATAAAGTGTATAAGGTAGTTAAAAGATACCATAACTTTCAACATATGATTCAATGTAAGCAAGCGCAAGCAATGATAAGGAAAAAAACAATAAGACAAGCAAAGAGGTCATATTGGAGTAAGTTCTGTGGATCGATTGGGAGCAAAACGAAAATAGGAGAAGTATGGGGAATGTTGAGGAAAATGGGTGGAGATAGGAAGGATTGGAATTATCTAATCCTGAGTTCTGTAGATGAGGTGGCTATAACTAATAAAGAAATGGCAGAATTAATGGTTAAAACCTTTGTTGCGGGACTTCCAGGAAGATGGTGCATGAAGCAGACGCTTAGTTGACCTCTCTCCAAATCTGTTATCACCAAACTACCTTAAAATACTTCAACTCGAATAACAAGAATGTAAGTATGGGTAGGGGGAATGAACGAAGAAGCAACACAACTAACCAGAAAAACTACCTGAAACAAGCTCTGAAAGCAAAGCAAGTGAACTTGAAGACAACATGGCGGAGAAAATGGAGGCCCAAGACTACCGTGAGATGTTGTGAGCGGGTCTAGTTACAATTAGCAAAGACATAAAAGATTTCAAACAGGAGCTACGACACAAACTAACACTCCTAAAAGACAAACTGAAAAAAGAAATGAAAGAAGAAATTACTACTCTCCAGCAAGAAAAGGCTAACTATAAACATGAACAAATGTAAAGCAATGCAACAATTTTTCAGGGGGGCAATTTTAAACAACCAAGGGTCACTGGATTCAGTGAAAGCAGAGATATGGGCAGGCCTTCTCCACTGCATGTCAACAGATGAAACACCATTGCATACTAGGTGCAATCCATCTTGGTGTTGGTATCGGAGGGCAGAAGACAATGGTGAGACCCCCCAAAAGCCACACAGGACATGCTGCAAATTACCTATCCCGCAAGGTGGGCCAGAAACGTCTCCCAATTTATCACCAATTTATCATGTCAAGCAACAGCGTCCAGCAAAGAATGCAGCATGGTGGCACACAAAATGCAAACAAGTGCTCAATTCTGTAATATGGGCCCGCTGCCCCAAAACTGTTTTTGTAGGCAAGAACAGGGTCAAGGCAGCAGCAAGCATGGCTATCTCCTCTTTTAATGAGGGTACCTCAGCTATGCTCAATGTGATGGCAAACTTATGGCTGGAAAGCACACTTATTAAAGTTAATACCATCAAGTAGGCAGACCTGCACAGGGTGGCCAAAGTGTAACGGAGTTGAGGTGTAGTGTGATTCCACTTGCCATAAAAAAGACTCATCACACAACACAAACCTATTAGTCTTATGGTACCTGAATGCAGCACCACTGTGGGTTAGGGTCGTGCATCCCGGGGGAGAGCAGCAGTCGAACCTTGCTGTCTCCCCGGTAGGTGCACGAGTATGAGCTCCACGTTTGTTTTATATGCTAGTGTGCATGTTGTTAGCTAACCTGCACTTTCTTTTCATTTTACTTTTTTTCAGATGTTTATTGTGTGTGAGGGAACTGCGACTGACTGTATTAATCTGCTACCAGGCATATTACATGTTGTTAAGTTATTTGGTTTATTTTACTACTAAATGAGCAGTCGGACCTTGCTGTCTCCCTGATGTTTATTGTGTGTGAGGGAACTGCGACTGACTGTATTAATCTGCTACCAGATGTCCAAAATAGACGGCAAGTTGACAACAGTGAAGGCCTTTTTCTATGAAGTACACAACGCAACGAGAGAGTAAAAAAAAGGCTACAAAAGCAAACGCCAAGTGCAAAAAGAAAAAGGAAACTTGTGAGCACAGCCAAGAAAGTGAAAAGGCACCAGCGAGAGATGTCAGAGGGAACTACATATGGTGCTGGAATGGAGAATTAGAAAGATGTGACATCTACTGTGTTTATACTGTTTATCAACTTTTGTTGGCTACTTCTCGCATGATACGCCAATGTTAGTTATTTGAGTTACAGCAGTTGTAGGTCTTACATGCCTGCCATGTTATTAAATAATCAATTTATGAGCTTGTATTCTATATTAATATTGTTCTATTATTCTATATCATTATTACTAATGGCCTGAGCATTTATTCTGTTTTTGAGCAATTGTTTCCAATATAAATGTTTTAAATGTTATAAATTTAAATCTTTAAATGCCTTTTTCTCAAAATCAGTTTTTTGTATTTTTCCAGAATCAATATCTCAGCCTATGTAGCACCTATTCACACCAAACTTTCCAGTTATACACTTAGCAGTATTCTGAAGATATTTACAGAAGGATTTGTTAATAAATCATTCCTGGCCTGATTTATGTGACATTATAATAACAAAATATGGCAAAAATAAATTTTTTAAAGGCTATCGACAGTATATTTTGATTTCCTAGGTAATGAAAACAGACATCCTGAAATCCTTCTGAAAAATGAAAAAAGAATTTTGCACCTGGCTTTATCATATTTTCAGATCTATCTATCGGAAATATATGCAAATTTGCACATATTTAATTAGATAATGCCTAATTTGCATAATTAAACATACATACAATACATTATTTTCATACTTGTGTAAGTAATCAACTGAGGAAGTTTCATGGTGATATCTATTATTCTAAAATGTTACCCTATTCACCTGTAGTGTCTTACCTTAAAAGAAAAAGAATACCGGTAAAAGAATAAAATTATAGCCAAGACTAGTGGAAAGAAGTAGAATGATTTAAAAGTAAATAAAGCAATAAGCAGCAGGAGGAAGCAGAGACGTGTCTGCACTATTCAGCACTTCAGGCAGTGGAAAATAACGAATAAAACCAATCTTATCTGGGGAAATGGACTCTTGGACATGGATTATCGGGATAATAACTACCTAAAATAATAAACACGTTTGGAGAAACTTTATTTGAAGAATACTTTGAGTTTTTAGTGTCACTTTTTTGAAGGAGGCGAGACTCATGACCTTTAGCCACTACAGCTAGCCACAAGGGGGCTCACTTTGACTTACCTGTCATGTTCGATTGCATAAAGGTCAGCAAGATCCTATGCCTGCCTGCCTCCACCCGGTACACTCTACTGTCGGCCATTGTTGTGCTGCAAACATGTCAATAAATGAGTCTGAGTTAGCGGAGAATATCGGAAAAGCCATTCTGGCGGCAATACAAAACCTTTCCACGGCAACAGCGACAGCAACCGCCACAGGGCTACCACAGGGCACCTCGGTAAGTATGTTGGAAATCTGCCTCCAGGGTGTCCGCGGGATATTAAAAAGTATTAAAAGGTAGTAAATCAACTTAGTGAAAATTAAGGCCCTTAAAAAGTATTAAATGTCTGATTACTGGGTATAAATTTTTTTAAAAATAGCGCATGATTTTTTGTAAGTTTATTTGTTAAAACTTCGCCAGAATTTATTACATAGACTATACAGTAGACCTATTTTCCATACTGCGCAGATTCGGGATTGTTGTACATGGTTAGATCTGTGAGTTGATTGACGTCATGACGTAAACATTTTAGCGGGCTCAGTTTGTACTGCTGTATGAGTTACTATTTCTACTGCTGAAAGAAAGAAAGAAAGAAAGAAAGAAAGAAAGAAAGAAAGAAAGAAAGAAAGAAAGAAAGAAAGAAAGAAAGAAAGAAAGAAAGAAAGAAAGAAAGAAAGAAAGAAAGATGGGGCAATGCAAATTTACACTGTTGCCAAGCATCAATCCCTCAATTCAATTGAAGGAATCGGCGAAAGGTTTCAAGTCATATTTCCCGATTCAGAAATTGCAAAAACATTTACATGTAGGAAAGACAAAACTGGTAACGTGATACGGTTCGGACTGGCGCCGTTTTTTAAGAAGGAGCTTGTTGACCACATCAACAAGGCCGGGCCATTTGTGCTCATGTTTGATGAGAGCCTCAATAAGTCCAACAAAAAAAACAACTAGACATCCATGTGCGGTTTTGGGAAGGCGTACGTGTTCAGTCCAGATACTTTGGATCGCAGTTTCTGGGACATGGGAGAGCTGATGATCTATTGCATCCAGGGCCGTAACTACCATTGAGGACACTGAGGTCGTGACCTCTGTATTTTTTTGCAGGACGGTGATCTTGGTCTCCCACAAAAGAGTAGCTCGAGAGTTTGGGCATATTGCTGTGCATCATCAACAACACGCACTTTCGCTATGGAACTACCACACACAAGTCGGACGTTTATGTTGTTACCGCCATAGACATATATACAGGGCCGTATGCAGGCCCCAAAAAATACTGAGGTCATGAGTCAGAACTTCTAGGCTGGTTCGGGGGCTCCCTGGAAATTTTTTAATTCCATTATTTAAATCTGGCCATTTTCAGAGTTTGAAGGAGCAAAAACAACATCATTATGACTTCTGAATAGGCCTATTTGTTTTGTTTGTTATCTGAGAACATCACCCTCATCCTAAATGATTTGCAAATGAGTGCCATTAAAAAACTGGAGAATGAATTTCATCAAGTCATGGATTAGGAATCAAAAGGAAATTAACTGTCCTGTACGGTGGCCCTGAGGAATAATATATACGATATGAGCACAACGCAGCAACACTGAGTAGGTCGTGCGGGACAGGAAGTCGTGCGCATAAACAAAATAAAACATCCGGTTAATTTTCAAAATAATAATAGTAATAAATAATTTGCTGTGGTAACTTTCCCTCACTTCTTGAGTCACCATAATGGGCCTTCAAAAAGCATCAGAATGCCCCATTTTTACCTCAGATTTCAAAAGCTCTGCACCGCCCTCAAGGTTTTTTAAGATTTCTGACATCTGGAAACATGATGTGGACATGGCATATTGTTTTCATTTCTATCAGTTTAGTAATTGACTGTTTTTATGTTCTTCACTAAAGGGAAAAGCTATGTCAAATAAAGAATGCATATTTGAGGCATATGAATAAGGAATGATTCAAATAAATATAGTAAAATATACAATTCATTCATTATAGCCTATTAGTGTGTCTATTTAGAACACATCTACATTGATATAATATTATTTTTAACAATTTATTTTTGTCTTTTTTACTTGCTGGCCATTTAAAACCTCAAAATTCCTCAGGGCCACCGTACAGGACAGTTAATTTCCTTTTGATTCCTAATCCATGACTTGATGAAATTCATTCTGCAGTTTTACAATGGAACTTATTTGCAAATCATTTCGGATGAGGCAAGGCAAGGCAAGTTTATCTGTACAGCACAATTCAGCGACAAGGTGATTCAAAGTGCTTTACAGAGACATTAAAACAGAAGAAATAAAAAGCATGATTTAAAATTTAAACAAAAGAAAGAAATAAGAACAATAGATAAAATCAGAAAAAATTATATATATGAAAGATAAAATCAATAGTAAAAATATGATTCCGTTTTGAAACTCAAGCTTATTCAAAACAGCTGAAAATAGATGTGTTCCAGACATGTGGAGCATAGAAGCTGAATGCAGCTTCTCCATGTCTGGTTCTGACTCTGGGAACTGATAAAAAACCGGATCCAGATGACCTGAGGGGTCTGGAAGGTTCATAGTGGGTCAGGAGGTCACTTGTGTATTTTGGTTCTTGACCATTCAGAGCTTTATAGACCAGCATCAGAACTTTAAAGTATATCCTCTGATGGACAGGCAGCCAGTGTAAAGACTTCAGAGCTGGACTGATGTGCTCCACTTTTTTGGTCTTAGTGAGGACTCGAGCAGCTGAGTTCTGGATGAGCTGCAGGTGTCTAACTGATTTTTTAGGTAGACCTGTAAAGATGCTGTTACAATAATCAAGCCTACTGAAGATGAATGCATGGACTAGTTTTTCCAGGTCCTGCTGAGACATCAGATCTTTTAACCTTTATATATTCTTAAGGTGATAGTAGGCTGACTTTGTTATTGCCTTAATGTGTTTGTCCAAATTTAGGTCTGAGTCCATCACTACACCCAGATTTCTGGCCTGGTTGGTAGTTTTTAGATTTATACATTGAAGCTCTGTGGTGACTTTCAATCGTTCATCTTTGGCTCCAAAGACAATTACCTCAGTTTTGTTTTTGTTTAGCTGGAGGAAGTTGTGGCACATCCAGTCATTAATCTCTTCAATGCATTTACCAAGGGCCTGTACAGGCCCTCGGTCTCCTGGTGACATTGTAATATATATATGTGTGTCATCTGCATAGCTATGGTAGTGTATTTGGTTGTTATTTATAATCTGTGCCAGTGGAAGCATGTAGATGTTAAACAGAAGAGGTCCCAGGATGGAACCTTGGGGAACTCCACATGTGATTCTTGTCTGCTCAGATGTAAAGTTACCTATTGACACAAAGTACTTCCTGTTCTCTAAGTATGTTTTAAACCAGTTTAGTACAGTTCCGGAAAGACCAGCCCAGTTCTCCAGTCGTTTGAGTAATATATTGTGGTCAACTGTATCAAAGGCAGCACTGAGATCCAGTAAAACTAAGACTGACATTTTTCCACTGTCTGTATTCAGACTTATGTCATTAAACACTTTGGTCAGAACAGTCTCAGTGCTGTGGTGCTGTCTAAAACCTGACTGGAAGGTATCATAGCAGTTATTTTGTGTTAAAAAGTAATTAAGCTGTTGAAAAACCGCTTTTTCAATGATCTTACTTAAAAATGGGAGATTTGAGATGGGCCTGTAGTTGTTCATTTGCGTCTTGTCAAGATTGTCCTTTTTCAGCAGAGGTTTAATTACAGCTGTTTTTAGTGGCTCTGGAAACACACCTGACATTAATGACAAGTTCACGATCAGTAACAGGTCTGACTCCAAAGTCTTTGAGACCCCTTTGAAAAAACCTGTTGGCAGGATGTCTAAACAGCAAGAGGAGGAGTTCAGGTGACGTAAGATGTCCTCCAGGTCTTTACTGTTAATGGGTTAAAACAGTGTTATGGTGTTTAAACCGGTTTTCGGTGGACACGGTACATATGCTGAACCTGCTGCTGATGTACCAACTGCTTGTCTAATATTTTGGACTTTGTCTATGAAGAATTTGGCAAAGTCATTGCAGGCCATGGTGGAATGGAGTTCAGTTCCCACTGACACAGGAGGGTTTGTTAGCCTGTCAACTGTAGCAAATAAGGCCCGAGCATTATGACTGTTTTTGGTGATGATGTCAGAGAAGTAGGACTTCCTTGCATTCCTCAGTTGTAAATTATAAGAGTGAAGTTTCTCTTTATAGATGTCATAATGAACCTGGAGATTTGTTTTTCTCCATCTGTGCTCAGCTTTCCGACACTCTCTTTTCCCATTTTTCACCAGTGTGGAATTTCGCCATGGAGACTTCTTACTTCCAGAGATAACCTTCACCTTCATGGGAGCAATAGTATCCATAACATTTAACATTTTAGCATTGAAGATACTGATAAACTCACTGACTGAACCCCCGGGCAGGGCAGGTGTTAAAGAGAAGACCTGGTTAAAGGTCTCACTACTGTTTTCAGTTATACACCGTTTTGAGATCACTGCTGTTGAGACATTTGTGTGCACTGAAATCGTTCTCTCAAAGAAAACACAGGAATGGTCAGACAGGCCCACATCAGACACAGTAATCTTTGAAACGTTCACACCCTTAGAGATCAGTAAGTGTAGAGTATGCCCCCTATTATGCATGGCCTCTGTTACATGCTGAGTCAGCCCAAAGTTGTCCAGAGTGTTCCTCAGGTCTTTAGTCCCTCTGTCCTGAGGGTTGTCCATATGGATGTTAAAATCACCAACAATAATTATACAGTTAAAATCAACACAGATCATAGACAGCAGTTCACTGAGGTCTTCAGAAAAATCTGCACAGTATTTGGGGGGCCTGTAAACATTCAGAAACAGGACTCTGGGTGAGGCCTTCAGCTGTATAGCCATATATTCAAAGGACTGAAAACTTCCAGGAGATAACTGCTTACATTGAAATGATTCATTGAATAAGACTGCGACCCCCCCTCCTCTCCTGCTCACTCTGGCCTCGCTGATAAAACTGTAACCAGGAGGGGTCGACTCAATGAGAACAGCAGCACTGTTATTTTGTTCCAACCAAGTTTCAATTAAAAACATAAAATCCAGGGTGTGCTCAGTGATAAAATCATTAATTAAGAATGTTTTCCCAGCTAAAGACCTAACATTTAATAAAGCCAACTTAAGTGTTTTAGAGGTATTATTTGCCCCCTCGTGTTTGGGAGCAGTCTGTGGCACACAAGGTATGATTACTTTATTTAAAGATCTTTTTGAGTGCAACTCTGGGTTTTGACTGGGTCACATTTCTCCTTCTGTCACATAAAAGTACAGAAATTTTAAAATCTTCTAATAAACAGGGTCCCAGCTTGTCCTGGGAAAAGTCAGAATCCACACAGCCTGGACCCCTCACACATCACACATCAGACTGCGGAGACAGAACATGGTGGCAGCGTGGAGGGACAGGAGGGGGTGGGGCTGGGCTCCGTCGCTTCGGCTGCTCTGGTGGGGGCGGGGCTCGGTGGCGAACCTTTGGCTGCTCTGGTGGGGGATTTATGGGGGACAAAAAGGGATTGGGCTGGGGTGTAGATCTAAGCCCAGGATTGACCCGCTCCATCATCTCCTCAGTGAATTTCAGGAAAGGAGAGGAGGAGGGAGAAAGGGAGGGTGAGGAGCAATGACCTGTCAGGGGTTTGGGGGGCTGGGGAAGGTCCTGGTCCTGGTCCCTGGTCCCTGGTCCTGGTCATTAGTGCTGTTGAGAGGGTTTGGGGCAAATAAGGACCCCTCTTCTTGCCTCTGCTGTCTCTCCTTTCCGAAGCTCTTCTCGGGTGGGGGCAGATGGAGTTCCTCCTCAAGGTTTCTGCTGGGATTTGTTTGTTCCTCTCTATGAGATAACTCCTCGTTTATCTCAGCCTTGGCCCCGAGCACAGATGGATGACATAGGAAATAAAATGTGTTGGAGGTGAACAGTTTCACCCCTGACTTGTTCAAATGAAATCCATTTGCCTTAAAAAGATGCCTGCGTTCCCAAAAAATGTTAAAATTATTAATAAAATGCACTGAGTGGTCAGCACATGCCAATAAAAGCCATTTATTCAGTGCCAGCAACCTGCTGAATCTTTCCTCTCCTCCTCGGACTGGTGGTTCAGCTCCACTGATGAATACAGCTGCATTCAGCGAGCTCACTGTGTTTAATAATCCAATGAAGTCCCGTTTCAGAACCTCGGATTGTTGCTTGGACACATCGTTTGACCCTGTATGTAGAACGATGTTTGTCACAGTTGGATATTCATGTGCAATTCCAAGAATTCTCTCCTTTAGATCGTTAACCATATCCTGAGGAAAGCAGAGGACTTTAGTGTTCTTACCGCACATCCTTTGAACATCATTTACGGCAGAGTCACCCACAATCAGAGTTTGAGGCCCAGCCTTTAGCTTTCCCTGTGGCCTTTTACTTTCCAACTGGTTTTCAGTCCTTGCCTTGCTGCTTTGGGATGGATGGTCATCCGATAGAGATCAAGAGTCCTTCGATAGTGGAGCAAATCTGTTCTGCAGTTTCACACTCGGTTGTTTTGGAGGTTTGTTGTTAACCTTCTGATTCACGGATGTCTAGTCCTGTTTCCTCCCATGTACAGGAGTAGAAGAGCTCCTCTGTCTCGTAGGGAGTGAAGGCCAGTCGGTTTCTCGTCCTCCCACTTTCAGGAAACATGATTTACTCTTTGGTTTTGCACCGAGACAGTTCCAGGGAGGATTATTATTCGCTGATTTATTATAATGCACAGAGTCTACTTTCTTGGTTGTGTTATCTGTGCTCCTTAGCTGTGTGTTAGCTTGCTCATCTCCGCTATTTTGAATCAATGGTGAGGTTGTTTCATTTCCACATAGTCCATTTACCTCCACATTTACTTCTAAGCGATGAATTTTCGTCTCCAGTACTGCAGTCTTCTGCAGGAGGCTGTAGTAGTCATCTGTGGAGAAGGGAGGCATCTTGTTGCTAGTTCGCCTAACGGTTTGCACCTTTCCAGGCTATTTAGCTTTAGCTGAGTGCTAGGTGCCCGGACACTGTAAATCAGGCTTCAGCTGTGTGTAGGCCACGCACACGGAGTTGCTGGCTCGTCAGATAAGGTGTAAAAAGAATAAAAAATTATTAAAAATTAGTTAAAAAGTCTTGGTTCACTTAAAAGAAAAAGAATAGAATTATATCCAAGACTTGTGGAAATAAATAGAATGATTTAAAAGCAAATTAAGCAGTAAGCAGCAGGAGGAAGCGGAGACGCGTCTGCACTCTTCAGAAGCAGGAAGCAGACAGATGAGGGTGATGTTCTCTGATGACATGAATAAAGAACCAAACAATCTTATCTTCCATTTGACGAGAACAATGGAGCACAAAAAGAGACAATAGGGAACATCAGTTAACAGTTGTGTTACTTCATATAAATGTCTGGTTACCACAGACCACAGGGTGGCAATGTGGCTCCATAGAAAAGTTAGTCACTTTCCTAAATAATGATTTCTTCCTTATTATACCAAGTACAATCATGAAAAAAATGCAGCTTGGGATATCACTGAAGACTTTAAAGAAACTGTACAAAGGTATAAAACACATTTAACACAGTTTTGAAAATCCATCTGAAAGTTAATCTGGAAGTTAGTCTCACAAACAAAGTTTGTGATAAATAAGATGTCTGTCTCTTCCTGGTGTGGAAATCCCACATTTCCACCAACATTACTGTACGGGATGTTGCTGGGTCCTCCCAAAGAAAAGTTCCATATTAAATCCATACTTGAGTTCACTTCACAGTTGAGTTCTATGAGAGTGATTGCAAGGCACAGGTGGATATGATAAGGATCAAGGCAGGTGGAGCAGTAATCAGGTCTTGACACGTGGTACCAACAGTGTGAAATCATAGTTGCTTACAACATCATGTGATGCAACAACACCTTTTACATACAGATTAGAATAAAAAACACCAAAAAATTGGTTTTATTTATTTCTTTTTTATTTATTTGAATCTATTAATTATATTTTTGAGGCTAGCTTTGTGGCCTTATGCCGCTAACTTTACCTTAGCAGTGCCACAGGGGCGGCTGTAGCTCAGGAGGAAGAGCAGTCGCCCACCAATCGGAAGGACTCGGGCTACATGTCGAAGCGTCCTTGGGCAAGACACTGAACCCCACGTTGCCTCCCAGTGTATCACTGGGGTATGAATGTGTGTATGAATGATTATAAAAAGCACGTAGTTAAGTATCTTAAGACGTGCTGTATGAGTGGGGTGAATGCGGCATGTAGTGAAGCGCTTTGAGTGGTCAGTTAGACTAGAAAAGCGCTATACAAGTACAAGTCCATTTACCATTTACCACAGTGTCATGCTTGTGTTGTTCGACATCAGACATCTTTGGTTGGTTATTGGTCACTGTTATCGATCACTGTTACCTTTCATGCTTTGACCTAAGGGTCCAGATCAGCTTTGATTCTCTCACTTTTCTCCTCATCATTGTTTGTTAGAATTTTCCTTTCTCTGAGCAGTTTTGGAATGTTAGCTAAATTGTTCAGGATCCTTTTTGTTTTTCCTTTGACATAAATTAGGCCTTTAATTGTGTAGTTCAAAGCTCTGTGCTTTACCTTACTTAGAGCAGCTCTGCTATCAATATATTCTGTTGTACTTAAGCATACCAGATCAACAGCGCAGGTAAATTCTTATGGAACTTTTCAAATGAACCATAACACATGAATAAAACTTTTCTCACAGAACATGTCATTCATCCCATTCACATCCTCCCACATTCTGCCCCTCACACTCACTCTTCTTTCCATCTATAAGAATATGTTTGGATCAGTGTATTTAGTAAGTGTTGGGTTTAGTAGGTGGGTTTGTAAACTGATATAAAATCACTCATCATGAAGTAATCAGCTGTTTTGTTCTTTCCATTCCTTCCCCCCTGGCACAGAGTGTATCTACTGTGCACATCTAAAATAATCAGCAAACTCCTGAGTCCTTAAAAGGATTCCCCTCAACTATGGTAACGCTTTAATGTAAGAAACAACTCCTGGATCACATCAATATTGGCTCTCCAGGTTTCATTAATTCTCTCAGCCATGCCTCAACTTTGTGCTAAATGAACATCTGCTTACCTCTGTATGAATGCTAACAAACACTGAGAGTCCTCAGCCAGAGAAAAACACTAAGTAAGCTGAACATTAATGATCCAGAAAAATCTGAGGAAAAATTGAACAGATGGAACACACTGTAAAACTTTAAAATCTGGTGGCACCTTGGTAAGGAGAGCGTGAGGGTTTGGCAGAGTGTAGCCACAACATTTAATATTCTCAAATAAAGCTCTAACCTATACATGGATTTCTCTATTTTATACCTGTTAATATTGGAGTGTCACACTCACTGTGTGTTTTAACCAATAACTCTGCATGTATTAATCAAAGTTAATTCAATTAAATTCTATTTATATAGCTCCAAATACCAACTAATGTCATCTCAAGGCACTTAGTCCCACAATAATTTTACTTGCTCCTTTTTGTTTTCTGTTTTCTGGCTAATTTTGAAAATTTTTAACTCTATTCTCTCTTGGTTATCATGATATTCACAATATTATTTTGGACCTTGAATTGTTTGGAACGTGTGTGTCAGCTTCTCCTTCAACACGTCACTTTTTACCTGATTTTTTGCTGGGCTCTTTGATTTGCGATAACAGCCTGTGGTTCTGCTACCATTCCTGCATCACACAGGATTCTGATCATTGTTGCATCTTGTATTTAAAAAGAACTGTGAAACAATTTACTACTGAAGCAGTTTTTATGAATGATGTCTTTCAACAGGAAACTTTTGTTCTTTCTGTTTGCTTGAATATTGGAAACGCTGTAGTCTGTATTAATAGTTTATCAAAATATACACCCTAGGGAAAACACCAGATTTTTTATTTTTATTTTAATCTTGTTTTATATGAAAAAAAAACATCTCCCCCTGATAAATTGTTAGGTGTCTCATTGGAATCAATATTTGTATTTTAATTTCCATCCTAAAGTCTGGCCCTGCCCAGGTATCGACCTGGTCTCTCGCTCCACCCTGTCATGATTTACGTTGTGTTTCATGTCTTGTCTCGTCATTTCCTGTTTTATTTTGAAAAATCACTAACTTTCCCCTCTCATTTCAGGTATCTTGCCCTTCCTCCCGTGTCAAGCGTCTCATTGTCTTCCCTGATTCCCAAGTGTTTCCACTTGTTCCCCTTGGTCCCTCATGTGTTCAAATAGTCTGCATTTCCCCTGTCTTGTGCCAGTGTGTTGCGTTCTGTTGTGACCTTCATTACCAGCCTTTTAATTCCTCAGTCTTCCACGTGCCTTGATTCCATGAGCCTGCAGTGAGTGTTCCTCCTGCAGAGCATATCCTTTGTGTTTAATAATTTAATCGCTAGCCCTAGTTTACAACGGTAAGTTTCATAGCCGGTTTTTGTTCCTCCGTTTTGGAGTGTTTTGTGTTGAAAGATCTTTTGTACCACTGTTATAGGTGTGCCTATAGTTAAATTGTTAAGGTTTCCTAGTGTCTCGGTTTTTGTTTAAGTCCGTCTCAGTAGGAGAGCGTGAGTTTATTTTGTTATATTTAATAGCCCTTTGTTTTCCTCCTAGAGTGGAGAGGTTTTTCTGTGTTGATAACTTTCATAGCTGCACTCGTCCTCAAACATATTTATTGAGGAGAGTGCTCAGGATTTTCACAGCCTTTTGCTTTGCTCTGCTTGGAGATCCTCAACCTGCCTTATTACTGCTGTGTTAAAAATAAACACTCTTGCTTTTGAACTGACCCTGCATCTGTGTCCTGAATCAGGAGGTCCGTGACACACCCTGCAGAGGCTGGTCTTGGTCACGCTGAGGATCAGAGTTTCCTCATGGTCATTGGCAGTTGTTCATATAGTGAACAAGCTGATCACAGGTCAAGCTTGCTCCTGTGGGTCTGTGAACACCTGGCATGGTTCTCTTAGGCATGTCAAAGCTGACATATGTCACCCCCCTGAAGTCACTTGTTTTCACTTCCTTCATTCTTTGTGTATTCTATGGTTGGATTCAGAGTCTCTGACTCTCCCTCTGAGGCCTTTGTTATGCTTGCAGCGATCACAGATTGCAATTCGAAAAAATTAAATTCAGTTCCAAATATTTTGGGGTTCAACATCCAATCACTGTTTGTGCCTGTGTCCAAGAAATCTGCCATCACGTGTCTAAATGATTACCGCCCTATCACCCTGACCCCAGTCATCATGAAGTGCCTCAAGCACATAAAGGACGCCATCCCTGTCGGTCTGGACAGCTTGCAGTTTGCCTACAGGGAGAATCTACGATCTACGGAGGATGCTGTCTCGTTAGCACTTCACACGACCCTGACTCACCTGCAGCATCCAAACACCTATGTCAGGATGCTATTCGTGGACTTCAGTTCAGCCTTTAACACTGTTCTACCGGACACGCTGGCTCTGAAGTTCCACAACCTGGGACAGTCAGCATCACTGTGCCTCTGGATCAGAGATTTCCTCACTGACAGGCCTCAGGTGGTGCAGATAGGGGACTCAACATCTTCCCTACTGATCCTCAACACTGGCATGCCGCAGGGCTGTGTGCTCAGCCCTGCCCTCTTCACTCTCTTCACCCACGTTTGCTCTGCCATCCACTCCTCAAACATGGCCGTGAAGTTTGCAGACGACACCACTGTGGTGGGTCTCATATCAGACAATGATGAAACCCACTACAGAGAGGTCCAGCACTTGACACAGTGGTGTTCTAGCAACAACCTCATCCTGAACACCAGCAAGACCAAGGAGGTCATAGTGGACTACAGAAGATCCAGGAAAACTCAACACGCCCCGCTCTGCATACAGAGGGAGGCAGTGGAGCGTGTGGACAACATCAAGTTCCTGGGAGTCCAAATTTCCTCTGACCTTTCTTGGCCGCTAAACACTTCACACCTTTTGAAGAAGGCCCAACATCAGCTCTTCTTCCTCAGGAAGCTGAAGCGGGCTGGACTCTCCTCTCAGCTGCTCGAAAACTTCTACAGGGCAACAATAGAGAGCACTCTGTGTTTCAGTCAGTGGGTTTACATGATGAGATTAGCTGGATTATAGCTATAGTTGGGTTATGCTCCTTATCTGAGGGTAATTATCCTTGGATATATGGCGGTGAATGAATGGAATCACTGGCACAAAGCGTGTCATACCCCGGTACGATAGGTGGCGCTGTCCCCATTTCAGCTATCGCTAATAGAGCCACTTCCTGTTGACGTCTTCACCACCAACAACAACAAACTCAGGCATTCAGAAAGATGGCGAACGCAGAGCGAGATGAAGCTGCGTCCCTCTACATGTGTGATGAGCTGGTTATGGCACAGACGATGCCCAACGGCGCATTCTCCATCGCGTTGTTTCTTTCTTTCTGACGACAACAACAGGAATATCGTCTCCTTCCACTTCCGGCTGACGATCGCAGGGAAAAATCTGGAGCATGAGCAGAACGCTCGATCCGATCCACGGTCGTCTACATGCACCTTAAGTGCACGTTTGGATCGAGTTATCTCAGGGTCTCAATTCAATCGCAAGTAACCCGATCCGATTCGATTTCTTGTCGGATTAAGCTGTCTACATGAGCTGAATAACTCAATCTTATTGTAATTTAGCCATTAGTCCAATCCGATGGCCCGCATGTAATCGCACTGACTTTCACAGTGTGGTACGTTAGCTGCACAGAACAGGAAGGACTTAGCCCACCTGGAGAGAACTGCACAGGGGATTGCGGGCGGCCGTCTGCCTGATCTGGACTCTATTTACACCTCCAGAGTCTAGAGGAGGGCTGGACGCATTGCTAATGATCCCACCCACCCGGGTGTTTGTACCGCTGCTATCAAGAAAGCGGTACAGGAATATCAAAACCAGCACTACAAGGCTCAGGAACAGCTTCTTCCCCAAAGCTGTGAAAGCCCCCCTGTAGTGACACACATCCCCCTGGAGAACACTCACTCAAGCCCCCTCCCCCCCTTCAGTCACAAACAAACCTCTGCCACTTTATTCTCCGTCTTCATTCAATTTTACATGCAGTTTTATACTTCAATGTGTGCCTTTAAGCTGTGAGTCTGAAGAAAATTTTGTTATCTTGTATAATGACAATACAGACTCTTGATTCTTATTGGATAAATGTTCAAAATGTCCTTTGTGGTATGAGCCTCCAAAATTGTACACACTGCTTCAGTGTCACTCAGAATCAACTGTTTGTCCACTGTCTCTTCATAAGAAGCTTGTTCTGCTCCCTCATTGATACTGAGCAGCTCTATAAGGTAGAGAGTCTGCCATGGCACATAAAGTCCTGGGATGAAATTAAGGTATCGGCCTGAAATATAATAATATCTGGCAGAGTGTATATTTCTCAGTATAAAATCAGTATTTAACTTTACTACTTGTTGTTGTAGTTAAAGTGAACTCATAAAACTTGATTTACCACTTTAAGTTAAATGTTTAATCGACCTTTTCCAATCAGAGCAGCTCACACCTCTGAGTATTCTAAACTTAATCAAATTCATTCCTTTTCTCTGGTTGAGTGGCATCTGTGGCAACTGTAAACACTATTTTTATTTCTATTTCACTAATTTCATTCAATGTTTTACTGTTTAATTTAATTCATATTCATCTCCAGGCTTAGAAACTGCTAATAGTTTTGCTATTTTGTTCATCTTTTACAGCTCTCTGGTCACTGTGGCTGTTTTTAAATGCGCCACAAAAACAAACCTTGATTTGACTTATTATGACTCAAACTCACTGCAGCTGCCTTTAAATTGCTCTGAGTTTTCCTCTTTAAGAAAGCCACAGGTGATATCAGACTCCTGTAGCACATTTTATTGCTGTGATTGTGTTAATATTCTAATAATCTAACTCACTTTAAACCTTTCTGTAAAGGACTTTGCTGCTCTGTTATGAGAACAGATAATCTGATTCATAGATCTGCTGCAGTTAAATAGTTCAATGGTTTAATGAGATCATACATAAATGCTGATGATAAGTATTAACTCAGAATTGGTGTAAACATCTGTCTCTTTACAGGCTGTCAACAGATTGAATGACTTATTCTTTTTAAGTCATGTTAATATGATCTCTAAAACAATAAAGACTAACCTTTACTGCTTTAAGATGATAAGAAACTGTTTGACATCTGACTGTCAGACCTTGCTGGTAAATCCTGATATTTTCACATGTATCATATGGTTTGACTGTCTGGTCTCAGAGCTGCTTCAAGTGGAAATAATTAAGTTTCAGTTTGTAAAACATCTTTTGTTCAGATAGTTTTTCAGTGAAAGGAGCAAAGATTTTAAATTCTCTGCTTGTTCATCTGAAATCTTTTGAACTTTAACTCTTTAAGAGAGCTGTTAAATCTTAATTCAACAATAAACTTGTACTAGAATCTAGTTTTAAACATTTTGTTCTTAACTGGACCTATTTCGTACATTTGATTACTTCTTATCTCTTCACTGTGATACTTACATTGAAAAGCTGTTTTAGCAGTAGATTATCCATGTACTTTGGTATCTCTCTCAATCAAATACATTTTAAAATAAATTAATTAATTAATAAGAATTGCTTTAGTAGGGTCTCTCACAGTTGGAAGGTGAAGTTCCCTCGTGCCTTGTCATCAGCTCCACTCCCTTCACTTGTGTTCAGTGGAGTTGGCGGGGAGGCACTTGGCTTGGCGTTTGAGTCAACGCACAACCATGGGCGGACTTGCTGAGCAGACGTGCTGAGAAACGAAGGCTCTCTTTGAGCCTTAGAAATTTTTGAAAGTTTTGGTCTCTGGATATCCTTTTGTGTATATGGACAGTGTCTCCACAAGAGAAAAAAACTATTTTTATGAGAACAAAGACAGGAACAAAGTGGTAGAGAATTGGCTTTGTCAACTCGGCTAACGTTGGGCCTAGCAAACGCTAGCAGTGGAGCTTGCTTTTCGCTAGCAAAACAAAACAAACAAATACAAAACAAAAGAAATACAAAGAGTTACAAGCGACGTTGGCGGTGTGCGGGTCTTGCCTCCCCACACTCTCAAAACTGAGGGAAAGTGTCTCCAGGCGGACCTCATGGAGAGGGACAAGAGCCTCATGGATTTCTCCACTGTCGCTGCGACCCAGATGAAGCTCATTACTAACCTAAAAACATCCGTTGCTAGCGATCGGAGCATGACGGCCATGGACAACACCACCCTGCTCCATCATCACCGGGATTTCGGCCTAACCGAGTCCTGCTGGCACCACCAGGGAGCCAAGTCCAAGACATCGGCACCCCCCGCCTCCTGCCTTCGTCCCGCAGAGTGGCAGTGCTTCACCCGGGACCGGAAGGATTGAGCGGAGGCTCCAGTGAGCTCAACCCCACTCAAGCCGAGGGAACCCTGGTCAGTGGTCCCACTCCATCTCTGCCAGAAGAAATCGTGAACAGGCGCCCTCAACCCCACTGCGCCTCCAGGCAGCCAACGGAACGGCGCACCCCATCTGTGCTGGTTATTGGGACCTCCATGGTCAGGCACGTGGCAGTGCACGGTGGCCGGACCTTCTGCTACCCTGGAGCCTGCATCAAGGAGATGACATCCTACGCCCTTAAACTGTGTGCACAGCACAGCTCGGCCTCCACGCTGGTCCTGGAGGCCGGTATAAATGACATCAAAAATCAGCAGTCGGAGGTCCTCAAACAGGATTTCATCTCCCTCGTGGATCGCCTACTGGATAGGGGGAAGCGACTGAGTATCTCCGGCCCGCTTCCCCCACCTTGCTACGGTGACGTCACCACCAGCCGCCTTCGTCAGCTGCACCTGTGGCTGAAGGGATACTGTTTGAACAAAAGTATCCCTTTTGTTGACAACTTTGCATTTTTTTTAAACAGGTCCGTACCAGGACGGCCTCCACCCAAATCAGGAGGGTTCATGGCTTTTATCAGTTAACTTAAATCTGACTGTCCAGTCCTGTACCACAGCTTTTAACTACCACAGATTTTAACTAACTGCTAACTCACATGCACATAGGCCCCCTCACTCACCCCCACCCTCCGCCACTACACGTTTCATCCTCACCAACCATACACTCCTTTCATTGAGTAGACCCTTCTGCGCCACCAGAATCTCAGGACATTCACACTATCAAAACTATCATTTCACATAGACAGTTAAAACCCAGAAATGTTTTTCAACTCAAAAGTGTTTTTAATATTCCCTTAAAATGCCACGATGACCGCATGTTCAGCACTGACATCAAAATGGCTTTGCTGAACGTGTGCTCTCTTTTAAACAAATCTTTTATCATAAATGATTTAATTTTAGAGAAAAACCTGGACAGTTCTCCTTACAGAGACTTGGCTTGGCACCGATGCACCTGTTGTTCTCACTGAGGCTTCCCCACCAAATTTTAACTTTCTATTTTCTACTAGGGGAGGCAAAAAAAGGGGGAGGAACTGCATCAATAACACAAACCACAATGTCCTCAAACAAAGTTCCTTTTAACAGTTACTCATCATTTGAGCATCATGCCTTTGTTTTTAGCAGCCCTGCTATTCTTTGTATAATGGTCTACAGACCACCCCAGTATTCCACATCTTTTATCAGTGAATTCTCTGAACTGCTATCAATCATTCACACCACCTACAACAGGATTTTAATAACTGGTGATTTTAATCTACACGTTGACAACACCTCAGACCCAGTGTCCAGAGAATTTTCAAACCTCTTAAACTGCTTGGATTTTAAACAGCATATTTCACAGCCGACCCACACCAGAGGACACACCCTGGACCTGGTCATAACCTTTGGCCTGTCCATGGATGTGTCCTCTGTTGTGGACCTGGCTGTGTCTGACCACTACTGTGTGTTTTTTAACATCACCAGTTTTAATCAGCAGGAGGCCCCAGTGAGAACGGTGAGGAAACACTACCTAACTTCTGCAGTGGCTGCAAATTTTATCCAGATTTTACAGAGCACTCCCTGCAGAGATTTTACCAGCACCTTGTGATTTTATCGTTGACAATTTTAACAGCAATCTTAAGTCAACGCTGGACTTAGTGGCTCCTCTTTTAACAAAAACAATTAAGACAAAACCTACATCGCCATGGAGAAATGAGGAAACAAAGAAACTGAAAAGAAACTGCAGGAGTGCTCAAAGGAGATGGAGAAAATTAAAACTAACAATTCATTATAAAATTTTACACCAACAACTCAAAACCTACAATAATGCAATGAAACAGGCAAGAATTTTCCACTTAAAAAAACTGATCTCTGACAATAAAAACAATACTGAATTTCTCTTCTCCACCATGATCTTTTAACTTACATTAATTTTAGCAGATCCCACAAAACAACATCAGGTACTCTCTGTGAGGACTTTGCAGACCACTTCAGGAGTGAAATTGATGACATCAGATCCAGTCTTTTATCTCAACAGTTTTTAGCCGTCACCACACCTGGATCATTGCTTTTACCTGAGGAAACACTGGAGAGTTTTGCCCTGGTTGATGCAAGGACACTTGGTCGAGTCTTCTCCCAGGAAAACCCTACAACCTGCCTTTTAGACAAAATTCCCACATGTTTTTTAAAAACATTTTATGGATTCTTTGAGGAACAGCTTTTAAACATTGTGAACTGCTCTCTCCAGATGGGTGTCTTCCCCACCTCTTTTAAGACAGCGGTGGTGAAGCCCCTTCTGAAGAGGAGCCAAACATTCTTAACAATTACTGGCCTATATCCAACTTACCATTTTTAAGTAAAATATTAGAAAAACTGTTTTTTAACCAAGTAAATTATTTTTTAAACATGAAAAACATTTTATAGAAGTATCAGTCTGGTTTTAGGAGGAACCACAGTACCGAGACAGCTCTCTTAAAGATTTTGACCAATACCAGATGCAACTTATCTAATTATAAACTTACAGTCTTTGTACTACTGGATCGCCGCCTTCGATACAGTAGACCATAACATTTTATTAAACAGACTGAGAAACCTGGTCAGCCTCTCTGGTACTGTTTTTAACTGGTTTGCTTCCTACCTCACAGATCGATACGTCTTTGTAAGTATGGATACATGTTCCTCACAGACCCATGAGATCAAGTGTGGGGTTCCCCAGGGGTCAATTTTAGGTCCAATTCTTTTTAATCTGTACATGCTTCCCCTCGGGGATGTCATCAGGAGGCATGGCATCAGATTTCATAACTATGCTGACGATATGCAATTGTACATTGCCGTGTCTCCTGATGACACAGGGCCACTTGATGCCCTTTTTAACTGTATTTTAGATATCAAGTCATGGATGGCAGCAAACTTCCTACAGCTCAACCAGGACAAAACTGAGGTTTTAATCATTGGTCCTGAAGGTCAGAGAGAGAAACTTTTCACAAAATTACAAAATCTTAAACCATCTAAAATTTAAAAAAATATGGTGTGATTTTTGACTCTGAGCTCAGTTTTATTCCACATATCAAAAACATAACATAGATAGGTTTTTACCATCTTAAGAATATAGCCAGAGTCCGCCCGTTTCTCTCTCAGGCCAGTATGGAGGTGCTGATGCATGCTTTTATCTCTTGTTGTTTAGATTCCTGTAATGCCCTGCTCTCTGGTCTTCCAAAAGAGAGTATTCTTAAACTTCAGCTACTCCAGAATTCAGCTGCACGAGTGCTGACAAAGACCAGGGGGCGGATTACACCAGTTTTAAAATCGATCCATTTGCTCGCCGTACGTTTCAGGATCAATTTCAAGGTTATTTTACTCCTTTTTAGATTTCTTAACAGTCTCGGGCCTTCTTACTTATCAGACTTACTTTTATCATATCAACCCTCACAGACCCTGAGGTCTTCCGGCACTGGCCTTTTAACAATACCACGTGTTCGATCTAAAACACACGGGGAGGCGACTTTTAGTTATTATGGCCCCCGATTGTGGAACAGCCTGCCGGAAAACCTCAGGGCCGCAGAGACTGTTGATGTTTTTCAAAAGAGGCTCAATACTCACCTTTTTAATCAGGCTTTTATTTGATTTTATTGATTTTCGTTATTCCTTTTGATCAAACTTTTTATCATATTTAATTTTTGCGCTATATCATTTTAATTATATGTTTTAAACTCCATGTTTTAGTTAGACGTCTTTAACTATATGAGTTGAAAAGCGTTTTATCTATTGTGTTCATTTTACATCTTTTTATCTTATTTAACTGTTTTAGTCTTTCAGTTTTTAGCTCCAGTGTTTCCTCATGGGGGCCTACCACACTGGGAGCTGCTTTTGGTCCACTGACGGGGTGCTGTTCTGTGGACTGCTCTGGCCCGGGTGGCTGGAGGACTCGGCACCTTGGTGTGGGGCCTCTTGTCTGCCTGGGTTGGGACTGTCTCTGTGGCGGCGCTCCCTGTGGTTGTGGCCCAGGAGCCCTCTCAGCGTGGTTGGTCCCCAAGGTGGCTTTTTCCTTGCCTTAGGTCTGGGTGCCCGGCCATGTCTCTGTCCGATAGGTGCAGTGGGTCTGAGCTTGTGTGTGTGTGTGTGTGTGTGTGTGTGTCTGTTTGTCTATGTGTCTCTCTCTCTGGGTATTTATGGGGGTGGGAGGGTTGGTATGTTGAATATCATTGTTGTTTTTAGCCTCTGTGAGGCACTTTGTGTTGCTTTTAAAATATGAAAGGTGCCATATAAATAAAATTTGATTTGATTTGAATTGAATAAAAAACTTAACTTCTGTTATCATTGTGAACTCATATACTGAATAACTAACTATGTGTAACTCTGGTGCTCTTAAAGTACAGACCAATGATCAACCAGCATCAGAATCTCTAGATAAACGTATTGTTTGGACTGTCCTCACACTCAAGGCTGAATGAGAGAAGAAGGAGGCAGGGTTGAGATAGCTCAATGCTAAGTCACTATGACCCAAGCAGAGGAGCCTCAGCTCACCCTTTCCTTATCTGCGTGGTCCCAGATGCAGTCAATAAGATCAATGCACAACAACCTTTCACTAATCTGGTCAACAACAACCACAGCTCTAAGTTACTCAACTTTAATCACCATCAGCGTGAACTGTGTTTCTGTTTTTTCATCAAATGTTGTGGATTTAAAGAAAAGGAGCTTCTGATGGTTATTTTTCTCAGAGTAGGACCTGTTGAATTAACCAATGATCTAATTAATTGGACATGACATGTTATAATAATCAGGGTGAGAGCATTTATGACAAAGCTAAGGATACCAGGTGAAATGCTGAGAACAAATAAAAACTTAAAGTGGGAACATTATAGAGCAGCATGGTGGTTTAGAGGTTATCTGACATCAGAAAGCAAAAGTGTCACCTCCTTGTCACGGCTGAGGTGCCCTTGAGTAAGGCACCATACCCCCAAGCTCCCTGGGCAGTGTGAATGGCTGCCCACCGCTCCAGTGTCTGGCATCTGTCTCTATGAGTGTGTGACCCTGTGCATGTGCATGTGTGTGTCAACAGGTGCCAACCTGGATGGGTTAAAAGCGGAGGACAAATTTCGTGTGTATGCATGACAAATAAATCTGATCTTAATTTGATCTTCAGTTAGATCTTGCTCTCAGACCAAACTTCCAACGCTGTTGATCTTTCCTTTTTCTCTTATGTGGGTCTGTTAGTAGTGACCTCAAACAGTAGTCAAAGTAGTAACTGTCACACTCTATTGAAGTGCGGACCATGGAGCGGACACAGAGTCAGGAGAAGCAAGAGAATTGTGAACAAATTCTCACTGAGAAAAACCTGGACTGTTGAGCAGAAAAGTTGGCCAGCAGGATGGCAGCACAAAAACCATGGGTAATAAAAGTACTGAAAATAATCCACAGGAAACAAAAAAACACTAGAGGTCAAGGTCCAAGGTTATTAGCCAACTATGCATAACAGAAAATATGAACACACTGGTGATGAATGGCAGAGAAGACCAGAATGGTGATCAATGGCAGAGAAGAGAAGATGGAACACAGGTGTGTCAGGGACCAGGTGTCACAGCCTCTGCTGTGACAGTACCCGGCCACTGTGGAGGTACAACGAAATTGAAGGTGCTCCCGCAGAGCAGAAACTAACCCTTGCCCCCAAATGCTCCACAGAATGCTCGCCAGACCTGGGAAGAAAACTGGGGTCCCTGATCAAAAACTCCACGGGGAAACCATGGAGACAAAAAACATGGTTAACTAAGAGCTCAGCAGTCTCAAGAGGAGAAGGGACCTTCGATAATGGCACAAAATGCATAGGCTTAGAAAAACGATCAATAATAGTGAAGATGACTGAGTTACCTGTAGAAGGAGGCAGATCAGAGACAAAATCTACAGCGATGTGAAGTGTCGAGGGGATGGGGAGAGGGTTCAGCAAACTAGCGGCTAATGGTGAGAAGCCTTACCTCGGGCTTCTCTGCTGAGTGGTGAAGGCTAGCTCATTTCTGGATACTAATAAACTTTCCTCAGACCTCAGTAACACAGTGGGTTTGAACAGAATATGTCACTGGATGGTTTTTGTGCCATTCTGGAACTATGGTGACACCAGTGATGATTTTTTAACATCTAAAAGAAATGTCTTGTTTTCACTTGTGTGAGTGTGACAGAGGGGATAAAAAGCACTCCATATATACCATTAGCAGTGATGCATGAATGTGTGAGTGAACAGCTGAATTAGACACATTTTGTAAAGCACTTTAAAAGTAGCTTTTAAAGTAACATTTCTAATTTACTTCCTTTTTAAAGACACAACATACAGATTTTCTCTTGTGTTTCATATTCCCAAGTGAAGGCAAACAAAAAAAGACAATCTAACAATAAATGTATGAACAGGTGTGTATTTATTCAAAACAGAGGTGATGAGAGCAAAACAGAGTTATGGATCAGCATGGCAGTTCAGGGAAGAAACATTCAGAATAAAGATGAGAGGAAGTGCTCAGTTTTCTGTGTGTAAACTGCTGCATGTGTTATCAGAAGCCACAGCCTCATGGTCTGTCCTGGTGCTCACAGCTCTGACTTCAGGAGCTTCTTGGCCTTCTGCATGTTGCTTATCACTAAGGGAGAAACAGGAAACTTTTAATCCTACTGACAAACACACAAAGCTAGTAAACAGCCTGAATGCAAATTTCCCATCTGCAGCACTTACAGAGGCTGATGTCACTTGGTTCATAAGCATACATGCGGTTGGCATAGCGACCATTGATGTCAGCTCTCACTGTCATTGAGGGGTCTGTGGAGAGATGGGCAGAGTGTGAGTGGAAGCAGACATGCTCATAAATCATGTGAAAGCTTTTTAAAATCCCTTCAGCTTCCAGCTGTGGGTCAAGATATTTTTTTAAAAAACTGTGACTTTTAAAGGAAGGAATAACACAAAGTTCCTCTCAAAAACATCAAGTTGAGTATGGGGGGTAACAGGCGGAGAGCTTTCTGCTCCTTTAACATTTGCAGTCATTATTTGGCAGTCAGTGTTCTGTAAAGCTGGTGAATAATTAGTTAGGGCAAGTCATTGTTTATGTGGAAATATATAGATATTTGCTTTGTTAATTATGTCCTGAATAAAGACTCAGCTATTTATACACGTTTGTTTGTATGTGTGTGCGACATACAGTGAATAGGGAGCAACAGATCTGAGGTATGTGTGTTTTGAGTGTTTCTGTTTTAAAGCTGATTTACACCAGTGGCTTTAACATATATTTTTCTTAAACGCTCACTTTTTTTGTGTGTGAGAACGTACATTCTCAGTGTTTGAACTTTAGTTGCATTTTCAAAGCTGCTACTCTTACTCTAGTAACTGGTGTGAACATCATGTGAACTTGCCTATTTTCATCTGCGCTCACAGCAACATCATACCTTTCCTTTAAAAAGTTAGAGGATAATATTTGCAGCTAAGTTGTGAAGTCTTGCCTTTAATGTTCTGAAAACTGAGTGAAATTTTAAAAAAACAACAAAAAAAACTGACATTGACCTCTGTTAAAGGCAACTGAGAGGAGTCACAAGAGAGGTCTTACCCACAAAAAGAATTCGTGGAACATACTGTCCATCAGGAGAGAGATGCTTGTCTGTGGTTTCATACTGCAGGTGAGAAAAAAAAATAATCAGAGAAGAGTTAACTTAGTACTGTTAGCAGGAACATCTGGATAGACAGAATGCTTCCAATTGTGATCTGATGGTTTCTGTGTGAACTGATGTGGGCTCAGTTTAAAAGCAGTCACAAGGCAGCAACATTCGAATGATAATATGAAGACAGTGGAGGAACTTTAACAAAGTTATATGAGGAAGCATGTGTGTGGAATGGAATGCCAAACAAAATGTTAATTAGCTGTTAGGTATGAGGGCTGTACATGGGGCTGACACTAGCTTTTTTTTTATAGCTCAAACTGCAACACAGAGTCAAACAAAAGCTTTCTGCTATAGGCCCAGACTGCTGAGGGACCTCCCATGATGCACCTCTCCTCCCGCTGCTCTCTTCACTCTCCATGTACATGTGACATTATTGCTGTCATTAACTTTTGTTTCCCTGTTCCAACAGGTATCCTTTGAATGGTGTTATGGTGCTTGTTGTCCCCTCTTTTCTGTCCTCTCAACCCCCAGCTGGACAGGGGATTGGACTGAAGACAAGTTTCACTGCAATCTGATGGTTTCCTTAGCTAGGATACTTTCTTTTTTTATTTTTTTATTTGGCTTTGTGTGAATTGGAGTCAGTTGGAATTTAATGAATTTGATCTGATTTCATTACTATCAAATTGATTCTAATTGATTCTAATTATTTAAATTTGACTGCATCTTTGAAGTGCCTTGAGATGATATTTGTTGTGATTTGGCACTATATAAATAGAATTGAATTAAGACTTTAAAAACACCTTTCTTTGTAGTAATATTGTTTGAAAAGTCCTGTAACCTACCACCAGATTGAGGACGGTGAAATCCTCATCAAGAATCTTCTGGAGCTGGTCGTCCTCGGAGAACACCTTCTTCAGTGCTGCAGGCAAAATATGGTTATGACCGTACAACTCAGAACAACACCAGGATGTGTGAGCTGGCTTCACACAAGAGCAAACAAAGACTGCTCACTCCTCAAAGAGGTTCAGCTCTTATTTAAACAAAGCATGTTTTATTTCATTCTACATGGGTAAATGAATAACTCAAGTAGCAGCAGCAGCTTCTCTCACCCTGGCTGTGTGGGCAGTCCTCAAGGTGAAATATGACCATCACAGGCTTGTTCCTGAAACAAAACAAAAAACACGTTTCACTGACTTAATGGTCAACCTCAGTAAAAGTCTGTTAAAACAGCATTTCAATGTTTCTCACCTTGACCTGGACCAAAAGAGAGCTTCCTCATAAGTCTGAGCCCAGATCAGCTGATCACCCCACCCTGCACAGACATGGACACAGTTTAAAATCAGAGACTCCACTTCATCTTACCTGCCCACAGCCTCGGTGCCGCTGGTTGTCACACACCTCTGGACAAAGTCTGTGGAATCCTCTTGCCAGTCTTCGGGATGTATTTGGCAAATATGGAGGACATGGCCACCAGGACCAAGAGCACAGAAAACGCTGCCTTGATCATGTTTAAAGGGCCAATTGGAGCAACAACAAAGAGAGCTGAAAACAAATCACAAAAAACAGTTTGAGAATTTATGTGATCAAAGAACATTGTGGAAATGACATGTCTGTTCAGATTGACAGAAACTTAAACATCCCCATTACCTACTTGAAGTGTTCTTCATGTTGTTCCTAACTCAAGAATTCTGCTCACCTAATGATTATTTAAGAAGCTAATTCTCAGAGACAAAACCAGTATAGAGAAACTGATACACCATGATGCTCATTGGATGTGCACAAACACATTATTTCTGTGAGAAGGATCAGAATAGTGGACGTCATGACCAAATGTCTTTTATTTTAAACACTGACCCCACTTATTCAAATAAAAATGTAATCAGAAACACCCCAATACTTATCTTAAGCTTACTCTTCCCTTTGGAGGTTGCTATGGAAATCAAGTTTCTCAGAGCACTTTTTCCAGCACAGTTTGAGGTCAACATGAAAATTTTCCTTCTACAAAGATACAATAATAAGGCATGGCAGCCTGCCAGGACAGAAACTGTAACTTACCTGTTCCTGACTGGTCAGGTGAAAAATGTAGGACGGGAGCTCCAGGATCTGCTGTACCACAAACCTCACCTGCCCTCTTTTTAAGCACCTGTTCCCTGAGAGGCCGCCCTCCTCCCTCCTCCCTTCCACACACCTCGTCAGTGCTGGAATGCCTCAGTGACGCACAGCGTTTGTTTGCAAACCAAACTCCACTGAGAAAATGGGTAATCAAAGACATCCTGGTGTAACATCATGACTATAAATATTTCATGTTGAGAGTTAATGAACATTTGTTGTTTTTGAATGCTCTTTATAAATAACCTGGAACATTCAAAGTCAGCACATATTTTTAGCAACTACCATAATAGTACAGTCATCTAAAGTATGCTATCATTTATAATTTTGTATTTGAATATTCTTACTCAATGAGAGCTAAAATACAGAAACACTGTAGAAAAATTTAATATGATGCAGCCATGTTTGTGAGGAGGATTCAGTTCTCTCATACCTATACAATCATACAAATATACATGATGATTAAATGAGATTTGTCCACCAATTCAGTAACGATGATAGTTATAGTCTTGCACATGGCTTTTTGCACAGTCAAATGAGACAAGATATTTGGCTTGAATTCAAGTAAAAGTGATCAAGGTGACTGGTCTTTCTATGATTGACTCAAAACATAGAGCTCCAACTCAATGTATATTTGCTGCAAAGTACTGATGCAGCAATACAGACAGATACAGAAATATATCAGGCTGGAAAACGAAGACCGTTTCATCCTTTAAATTACAGGGCTCTTGTAGTCTGCATGATGATTCACATAGAAAAATCTTAAATTTGTCATGATGTGAAGGAATTCAAACATGAGCTGTATGTGTATCCTGCTGTAGAGAGTAAATGTCAATGGCTGCTTTGTTCAAGTCTCTTGACAACTGATCTGCCTCTCAGGACTCAGGCCTTTCACTGTCTTTGTATTCACGCCATTGCGCATACAGCTTGAAAACAGAGCAACTGCTCTGCTGGCAGCCGGTTACCTGAAACCGGCTTTTCTGCTTTGCAGTCCCTTATCTCTTTATGAAAAATGAAACTGGTAAATACTGATAACTCTCATCCTTGGCTTTTGTGATGTGTTTAGATTTTTGAGGGAAACTTCCTGGTGAAGCATTGAGTCATCATCATTCCTTTCTGGCAGTTGCACCTCAACTATGGAACATTTTTTTGCAGTGTGTACTGCAAAAGCCTTTTTATTTTACTACATTTGTGTATCATTTTTATTTTCATTCTTTGATATTCATACCCGACCACGGATTGACGGTATAGAAAATGGATGGATGATATTCATTGTGAAGTGCTTTGTGATTTTCATCTGTGAAAGGTGCAATATAAATCAACTTTACTTACTACAATGCCTGTGCTAAGATAGGGGTTATAAAGGGTTTAGAGCTTGTAACCAATGATTTTGTCTTTACACACCAATTACAGCACTATTACAGAGCAGGTTGGAGCTCATCAATACTGAAGAACAAATGGTTAAATTGCAAATGTTGAAGCGCAGGCAACAGAGAAGACGTTTGTGGAGGTGGTCTGTACGACCGGCCGAGGCTGGGAACGGGTGAAATTACAACTGGATGACCAAATGCGCTTTAGATCATTTTGAATGTCAACAAGCTTTTTCACCGTATACAGCCATTAAGACCGGAAAAGACCTGGAAATTACGTTCTGAGCGGACCAATCACAGCCCTTATGGCTGTCTACGCGGTAGTTAGAATTTTTTGGAGGTGCACATCAGGCTACGGCGTAGGGGTCCACGTCCACGTCGAAATAATGGAGAAGCATAAACAGCCCTTTAAATAGTAAATGGACTTGTATAGCGCTTTTCTAGTCTAACTGACCACTCAAAGCGCTACATACCCTGCATTCACCCCACTCACACAGCACGTCTTAAGATACATAACTACGTGCTTTTCTAATCATTCATACAGGCAACGTGGGGTTCAGTGTCTTGCCCAAGGACGCTTCGACATGTATTCTGGGGAAGCCAGAGTCGAACCACCGACCTTCCGATTGGTGGGCAACTGCTCTTCCTCCCTAGCTACAGCTGCCCTTTAGACAGCATGTTATACAAATTTCATTGCTGAAATGATACTCATCTTTACTTATCTATGAAACCAATCAGTTGGTTAGACTACAAGTATGTCTTAAAGGCATAAAGACCTTAAAGATTACATCTGTTAACAAGAACTGAGATACCGCCAATTTGTCTTTACCACTGCTCCTGATGTCATTTTCAGCCAGTACAACCTGAATGGTGAGAAAAGAGAAACAATGCAGTCAGGTATATGCTCCTTCAGCCATGTCTCAGTGACATGTCACGGGTGATGGAGGATGAGAAGGACCTAAAATGCAGACTCAGATGCAGGACATTGTGGAGAAACTAAATTGATTCCTTAAAACTGTAACAAAAGGCGTGACTGAGCCAGAAAGCCAAACAACAAATACCAGATCAAACAAAACCTAAGGATGAACAGTAGTACCAGACTGAAGACAGGGATGAGAGCAGGAACAGGACCAGGAATGACAGCAAAATCCATGAAGTGATATAGCATGGATTTGGCAAGAAGTGAAGGAAACCAAGAGGAATATATACTGCGGGGAGAGTGATTTGTGAATGAGTGTAGTTGAGAACATTGAACACAGGTGTGGGAGTAGAGATAATGACCAGGGAACTGAAGAAAAGTGTAGCAAGAAACCTGATAAACCAATAGCTAAGAACAGAAAGACAAATCAGACAACAGATAAAAAACTAGTTAGACAAAAAATGGAAAAAACAAAATCAGTGTCCACAAAATCCAAAAACCATGAAGTTTTATTTATCCAGTGCCAAATCACAAAAACATCACCCCAGGAAAATTTTACAGATAGTCCAGTTCAAACCAACTACAGTCTAATTTATGGTAATCCTATGACAATCCAATTAATTCAAATGCATTCAACTCCAAATAAGACAAGCATTTGATACCAAATCAAAAAAAGTTGTTTTTCTAATGTAACCAACTGAATTTTGGATCAGCTGGAGGCTTTTCAGATAATTTGTGGGACAGCCCAAAATTAAAGAACTACAGTAGTCCAATCTTGAAGTAACAAATGCAGAAAGCAGTTTTTCTTCTCAGAGACAGGATGTTCCTGGATTTTAACAATATTATGAAGGTGAAAGAAGGCAGTCCTAGTTTTATATGTGCGTCAAATTATAAATTCTGGTCAAAAATAACTCAGAGGTTCCTCACTGCAGTTCTAGAAGCCAAGGAAATACCATCTAGAGTAACTATATAACTAGACAATTTCATCCTCAGGTCCAAAGTCAGCGACTTAAATTTTTTCAAATCTTTGAAAATACTGAGTCATGCAGGCCAGTATGTCTTTAAGACATGTTTGCACTCAAACTAAATGAGCTGATTAATCTGACTTTAAGGGTGAGTAACTGATATGGTTGCTTTAACAGTTAGTAATAGAATGCTGTGATTGATCATATCAAAGCAGCACTGAGATCCAACAGGACAATCACAAACACATGTCCTATCAGAGGCTAAGAGGAGATAAATGGTAAATGGTAAATGGACTTGTACTTGTATAGCGCTTTTCTAGTCTAGCTGACCACTCAAAGCGCTTCACTACATGCCGCATTCACCCCACTCACACACATTCATACAGCACGTCTTAGGATATAACTACGTGCTTTCTAAGCATTCACACACATTCATACCCCCAATGATACACTGGGGGAGCAACGTGGGGTTCAGTGTCTTGCCCAAGGACGCTTCGACATGTATCCTGGGGAAGCCAGAGTCGAACCACCGACCTTCCGATTGGTGGGCGACTGCTCTTCCTCCTGAGCTACAGCCGCAGTGGTAAAGACTGTAGATCATTGGTAACTTTCACCAGTGCTGTTTCTGTGCTATGATGCACTCTGAATCCTGACTGAAACTCTTCAAACAGATTATTTCTATGTATAAATGAAGG
Source organism: Leuresthes tenuis (assembly GCF_036924035.1). Taxonomy (NCBI): domain Eukaryota; kingdom Metazoa; phylum Chordata; class Actinopteri; order Atheriniformes; family Atherinopsidae; genus Leuresthes; species Leuresthes tenuis. The sequence continues at coordinate 33,443,000 of NW_027325372.1, read as the reverse complement.
GAAATTTATTTATTTACCACCATTTATTTTTTTGTTTATTTTTTTGAGCAGGTTTTCCAGGAAGACTGGGATGGAGTCTGGTTCAGCTCCTTCACTCTCACCTGTTTTCTTGTATCTGCGCTCGTCAAGATGCCTTCATAAGGATCTGCAGGAGCAACCAGTCTTTGCCAGATTGCTCTCACTGCTGCAGTAGTTATCTGGCTGACTTCTGCACTCATTGCCTAGTGAAACCGTCTGTGTACTTACCTTGTCCTCTTGTGCTCCCAGTGTCTGTTTCTCTGTTGCTTGTTGCAATTTCCAAGCTAAATGATTTAGCTCTCCACTGTGGATTCTGAGACGCCTGCCTGTTCACCACCTGCCTACTTGGCCTACTGTTGACTCAGTACCTTCTTCACCATAGCCAGCACCCTCTCCTCCACTCTGAAAACCCTCTTGGACTCCGTAAGGAAAAACCCTCTTGGACAAATTACCCTCTCTCCGGCTCACGCTAACCATCTCCCTCTCCTCTCAGAGTTACCTGGTCACCTGGATCCACTCATCGGCTCATCGCTGCACCTATCTTTAATAAACCTTGTCTTAACTGTAAAGTCAGCGTCTGCTCTTGAGTCCAATTTGTGTGTCAGCCTGGCTTTTGCCGTGACAGCACAATCTGGCCAAGAGATGGACTCAGCATACGCTGTTTGTTCAGCTCTGTCAAAACAGGGATTGGCTACCATGACCACAGAGGTATCCTAACTACCCATAACACATACAACCGAACCCATAACCCTAACTGTTTCTGGCAATCACTGCAAGTTAATCAAGTTCCTCCTGTTCCCTGTCTCCAGCATTCCCTTAATTATTGGTTACCCCAGGTTAGTTCTCCATTAACCTCACAGTCTCTGGTTGGACTGAAAGCTGGAGTCTATTCTGCCTCTCCAACTGCCTCCAATCAGCCCTTCAGTCGTCCAGTCACTCTCCATCTGAGATTACAACTCCTCTGGTGCATTTGTCATTAGTTCCCACCAAATATCATGACGTTGGCACAGTTTTCAGCAAGGACAGGGCCTTGTCATTACCACCTCACCATCCCTATGACTGCGCCATAGACCTCCTGCCTGGGGTTCTCTTGCTTTCCATTCGACTTTACAATCTGTCTCGCCCAGAGCGAGAGGCCATGGAACGCTACACCCGTGAGTCTTTAGCAGCAAGTATTATAAGACCATTCTCTTCCCCAGTAGGAGTCGGGTTTTTCTTCATGCAGAAGAAAGATAAAAGCTTTCAGCCCTGTATTGACTATTTGAGTCTATCGGGGTTTGCGTACCTGGATGACATTCAATTTTTTTTCTAAATCCCCCACAGAACACAAGCAGCATGTACGTATGATTCTTCAGAAACTCCTGGAAAATCATCTCTATGTGAAGGCTGAAAAATACAAATTCCACGCATCCTCAGTCACCTTCCTTGGCAACATCTTCCAGGGAGGGCAGGTGAAGACGGATCCAGACAAGAAAAAGGCTGTGGCTGATTGGCCTACTCCCACGAACCTTAAGCAGTTACAAAGATTCCTTGCTTTCGCTAATCTGTTCTTTCGCTTCTATTGCTGTTTCATCCACAGCTATAGCATCGTCGTTTACCCTTTAACCAAGCTGACCTCTGTTAAGACCACCTTCCATTGGAACCCGGAAGCCACCTGAGCATCTAAACAGTTAAAGGGTTACGAGTTAACCCTTATCAGCAGTTCATTCTGGAGGTGGACGCGTCAGACAAAGGTGTGGGAGCCAAGCAGTCTTTGATTGTATGGACTGACCATAAAAGTCTTATCTTCAAAATGCTAAGAGGTTAAACTCCTGCCAAGCCCGTTGGTCCCTGTTTTTTGGTTGTTTCTCATTCTCCATTACCTAAAGTCCCGGCACCCGTAACGTCAATCCAGATGCACTATCCCGGCAGTTTGCATCTGAGGAGTAACCAGATGGACCAGCATGGGTACTCCCTTTGACCTGCTAGGTGGGTGGCATCACTTGACAGATTGAGGACCAGAGACCAGAACCACTGAGGGTTGATTTCAGATCCAGATGCTGGGGGTGATGGATTGTGTGTGTGTGTGTCTGTGTGTGTGTGTGTGTGTGTGTATGCTCCAAAGTTCATCGGCCCCTTCGAGGTGAAGTCCATAATCAACCCCGATGCTGTCCGCATCAAGCTTCCAGCCTCCATGTGCATCCATCCTACTTTCCACGTTTCACTAATCAAACCTGTTTCTTCTAGTTTGGTTCAGCTCTTGTACTCCCACCTGTTTTCCATCAGTGCTCGTCAAGATACCTTGATAAGGACCTGCAGGAGCAACCAGTCTTCACCAGATTGTCTCATTGCTACAGTGGTAATACGACTGGCTTCCGAGACACCTGCCTGCTCGCCCCACCCTTGACTCAGTACCTTCTTCACCACAGCCAGGACCCTCCACTCTGGAAACCTTCATGGACTCATCTTCTCTTGGACAAATTACCCTCTCTCCGGCTCGCGTCAACCATCTCCTTCTCTTTGCAGAGTTAGCTGTTCACATGGATCCACTCATCGCTGCACCTATCTTTAATAAACCTTGTCTTAACCCTAAACTCTCTGAGTCAGAGTCTGCACTTGAGTCCAATTTGTGAGTCATCACGGCGAAAGCCGGGCTAGGTGCGAGGTGAAGAAAATGATAATGAGATTCTTTGCATACAAATCTGGGGTATTCCTCAGCACCCCTTTTTATGTACCTAAATATGTTATATACCGTTGGAAAGCTAAGGATCCTGCAATTCCAATGGTGTATGGCAATCCAGGATACAATCCGAACTGTGGACACAGTAAACACTTATGTAAAACCAGTCACAAATACAAAAAAGTGTCAAAGTCACCTATAAGGCCTCACAGTATTCTAAGAAAATATGCAACTCCAACAAAAATGGTCCTATTACTTTGGTAAGGGTCCAGTTAATGTACTCCAGTAAAATAGTTAGTCTACAACAAGTCTTATGCCCACAAAGTCACATGGTCTGTGGCGGCAAATTTTCAAAATTTCCATCAGATGCATATTTTTCCGCACATTCTTGATCATAACTTCAGTTAGCATGCATGTATCAGCCACACCGTGATACCAAAACAGCTCTGGTCTTTACACTTTTGAATGAAATCTTACTTGTTCCAATAGATGACTGTTTACCCTGTCCGCTGGGGCACAACAGTCAATTACTCATTGATGCGTCAAAAGTATCTGCACCTATTCTTATGTGTGAGGCTCAAACCAGCTGCGGCGGATTTTACTTTGGAGTGGTGCATTGAATAGCTAATGGAATTCGGAAAAAAACGGTATGCAGGTTGACGGGTGGTCTCTTCTTCCATATATGGCAAATGTAGTCTAGCTTCTTGAGTTGCAAATTACGCATCGTCATGCGTAATTTCAGATTCTGCAGTTTATTCATTTATTTTTCTACAACATGGCTAAACGGACGTCAAAAACAAATACAATAAAGAGGAAGCCTCGGAGGTTTGTTTACGATGGGGCAGTGATGCTTCTGGCGTCAGAGGGTGACAGTAATAATGACTGGACCAATCATCTGAAGGGGTGAAACGTTGCTGTCGACAAGTGAGTATTATTTATATTTTATTGTCATTTTATTTTATTGGTATTTTCTTCCTTTTGAAATGTAATAATTTGTGTGCTGGACAGATTTTAGTACGATTTTTCTTTTTTGTTTTTCCAACTGTCCTTTAAGGTATATGGGGGGAGTTGACCTATCAGATGACCTGATAAGATACGTCAAGGTCTTGCACAAAACATAGAAGTAGAATTTCTTCTACCACTTCATGGACATTGCTTTTGTGAATGCATCTTGCACAAGGAACATGGCACAGGCACGCTCAGGACGGGAGATTGGACTGAAGACACATTTCGGTGCAATCTGTTGGTTTCCTTAGCTAGGATATTAATTTTTTGAATTAGCTCTATATGAATTAATTGGATTATGATTACAATGAATTGAATTCCAATTGGCTTGAATTGGACTATATTACTTAAGTGCCTTGAGATGACAATTGTTGTAATCTGGCGCTATATAAATAAATAAATTATGTGAATTATGTGAAGAAAAGAGGTGGTTCCTTTGCACCAGAAGGCATTCAGGGAGACCTTAGCCTTGGAGTTGTCAGAGATGGGGTCTACCACCTCAGTTGAGCCTGGGTCATTTCTTGCCAGTCATCACAAACCTGTGCACATATCAGGACACAGCACAGCTGGAGATGTAGACACTGCCAGACCAAGACTCCTGTGAAGTGTGCCACATGTGATGTGCCTCTATGCTTTGTGACAGGCAGAGATTGCTACAATAATTGGCATGTTGCAGACAGCAAATAATCTCAATACAAATTGTGAATACCGTTCAGTGTTGTTTGCTATGTCATTATTTATGTATAGAAACTAATTGCATTTCGATCATACTATTTGTTTATGTTTATGCATTTGGCATCCAAAGCGACTTACAGGTAGGCAGGTAGGGTAAGGGGGTCTTGCCTGAGGAGCCCTACTGGAGGTCGTACCTTTCATGCAGGGGATTTGAACCCAGGTCTCCCACACGAAAGATGGAAATCATACCACTAAACTATCCACTATCCATTGTTTGGACATTTATTGTATGCGTAAAGCTCTGGTTATAGACAAAAAATGTGTCTGTGCTTCGGTTAATGTTTGTCAATAATACTGACAGTGGATCTGGATTTGGGATAAGACAGTCCCAAGTGTAACCTTTCATTATGACTGTATGCTGAAACATTCAGGAATGGCAGTCTTTTTTCCCAAGGCTCTCCAAATGGCACAGTTTTGGTACAGCTTTGGCACGCCTGGTCCTGTCCTTAGAAAAACCAAATTTTTTGTTGTATTAAGTCAAATTTGAAGTGGGTCTAGGTAAGACTGTCCAGGCTGTAGTCCCATTTTGTTTTACAGTCCGCAGCCCTATGCTAAAGTCACTTTTAAGACACATATTGGGAAAGGAAAATTAGGCAGACATAAAATTCCATCTCTTTCATTGTATTCAAGCTCATATTACTCTGTGACAGTAGCACTAAATGAGACTTTGACTGTTGTGGGTGTTCTCTTTCAAAAGAGACCTCAACCAGCCCTCTACTCCAAGTGGTTCAAGAACAGCTTTCAATTTACTTTGGGTATGCTTTTTTTAGGAGTTGCAGGCAAACATTGCCCGACTGTTAATACCCAGGGGGCAAAGTGAAAAAACAGACACGGACTGTTGTAAAAGGTTTTGCACCAGAAATTATATCTAGGACCTTCAAGGATAACAACCTGGGTGGGAGACCCGGTCAACTAGCTACTGGAAAGCTACAGGGGGCCAAAACCCCTTTTTTTGGGACATGTTCCTGGCGATATTATGTAAATGCAAATATTTAGGTACTACTTAGGTACTACGATGGCATGAATAGCCCCAGAATCTTTTTTCCTGTTTTCCCCTATGTGTCAGGATACTCTCTGCCAAATTTTCAAGTTGTAGGACTATTTATGCCACGTTGTCCCATGTTGGACACCACCTAACAGCCAGAGAAAGCTATGGAGTCTTAAAGCTATGGAGTCTTGTTTATCAAACAGAGCTCTAACCCACACCTTTAATCATGTTACACTGATAATTTCCAAGTTTCTTGGGTCTGCTGTCATTCTGTTGTATGTTACTCTGAAGGCAAGCAGACAGAGGCCTGTTGAACAGATTCCTTTCTATTTCAATGGTCTTTCTTATTTACAGAACATCCTACGAAAAGCCCATTGCTCTAAAAAAAATATGGAATCCTATGCTCGATAAAGTTGCAGGTTACTGTATTTTATTTTAGTAGAGTTGGTTCAAATGCTGAATATTACATTATAAAAATGTATTTAAAACATCATCACAGAAGACAGAGCTGCAGTTTGGGTCTGATTCTTACTGAAAGAACTGAAAAATAAAGAACATGGCCAGTTGAGTGGTTGTCCTTGATGGAATTGGAGAACAGTTGTAACCATGACTGTGTGGCATGATACGTTTTGTAAGTCAAAAGTGTTTAATGGGGGTGGGGGAAGGATCAGTAACTGGACAAATTCATTCCACATTTATTTGCTGTCTTTAAATAATCTTTTTCAATAAAATATTAGCTTTCATACTTATGTGGTTGGCTTGAAAGTCATAACACAGTCTGAGGTTTACTAGTGCAAAAATGATTAAATGAAATGAATGACATTGCCAGCAAATCAGCAATAAGTGTGTAGTAACTGATCATGACACTGTGCCCCTTTTCACTGATAAATGTGTCTCAGATTAGGTGTGAATGTAATGGATGGTTGAATCCTTTAGAGGAATATTTAGGCTGATCTGTAGACTTCAGGCATTCTTCTGATTTTATCTGTACTGGGATGTTGGAAGTAGATCATTTGGGTACTGATGGTTGTGAGTAGGGTTAACCCCTAACCATAGCCCAAATCACAGATTCAGCCTCTGTGGACTTCCTGGAACCTTTTCTTACTTGTTAGCTTCATTGCTTAGTCTGATACAGAAGGATGGTACAGCACCAATACAAACAGGAAGCTCTATGTGTGTATTTAACTTTTTTCTGTTCTTGACTTCCTGCAGATTTGGCAGGTTTCTCACTTCGCCTGTTGGTGTTTTTAATGTGGTTGTTGATCAGGGTAAATAAACCATATATATTGTACATATCATATGGTAGCAGTCAAAACTACTGGAGATGTTTCGAGAAATGTAGTTGTTTCCTGATCTTACATTATGTGAGATTGATGTGTGAGTCAGTTTGTATTTGTCTTGGGGCAGTTGTATTCCTGTTTCCCTCCCCTGTAAAACTGCCTCCTGTCTTCCACTTGCAGCAGTTCACACGTAAAGCTTTTAACGAACCAAAGAACTAAATAAATATATGCTTTCATCCCTGCTTGCAACCAGGATGTGGAATAAGTTTAGTGCTGAGGAGATCGTATTTGCTCTGTAACAGCATTGTGGCCAATATTTGCTCTTCTGGGCTTGGTTAAGACCACTCCTATTAACGCTTCCCATTCCCCAGCTGCAGTCAGCCCAGCCCTGATCACACGGATATGATGATGTGTGGCTGTGTGTCACACACTCAATTAGGTTTTGAAATACTTGAACACTCACACTACTTTCTTATTTTGGCTGCTCACCAAAAACAAATCCAAGTTGGTTTTAAAACAAATTTGCTGGTGAACTACAGATCATCTCAAAGTAGGATTTTAAGAGTGGAGTTCTTAAATATGTAGAACCTTCTTCTTCAGGTTCAAATGTAACTGGACAGTTTAGCTTTATTGACAGCTGGAAGTCGTTCGTTCACCACTTCATCATTAGTTAGGCAGGTACAAGGTATGGAGCTGATTCTAGCCATGGCAGTTGTATTGGGAGGCTACATAGAACCCTTTTCTCAGGACTTTTAAGTTTCCTCATTTGCGGTGCTTTTCTCAGGATTCTTCGGCTGATGTTGGTTTTGGCTCTTTTTGTCTTGTCTTCAACAGTGAAATGCAGCAGCCTAGTAAAATTAGACTTCCTCTCCTAAACTCTTCTCCTCTAATCTTTCCTCTAATGTGAACATTCTCAGCTGTGGAATATTTAACTTCTTTACCTTGTTGTGGTTTGGCTAATTGTCTATCTGTAGAGTGAAGCTTTGTCCATTTAGCTTTGCTGCATTCGTTTGAATCTGAGTGGATGTATACCCCTGAACAGTTCAGACTTCATCAGTAAAGTCTTTAAGTTTGGACTCCGTGTTTCTCCATACTTTTTCTGTCCAAAGATATTGACTGATCTGCTGTCCAGTCTTTTTGTTCTTATGGCTTTTGAATTACCTGCTCCTTGTGCTAAACGTGTTTTTTTTTGTGGATTTGGACCTTTCCTCCTGAAGAGTGTTCAACACTTGACTGGATGTTGGAAAGGCTGATGTTCTCTGAGGACATTTGGGTTTCTTTATATGCCGAGTTCATTGTTAGTGAAGAGCTCATTGACTGAAAGCTGTGGGTTCAAAATGGCAGCTTCCAAATCCAAATGTCAGACTTGGGATCAGTGACCCACCTTTTACCAGCTAAACTCCTGAGGAAACAAGAGAGAGAAATGCATGCAGCTTTCCATGAGGTGGGGCAGCTGTGGCTCAGGTATCAATTCAATTTCATTTATATAGCGCCAAATCACAACAATTGTCATCTCAAGGTACTTAAATAATATAGTTCAATTCAAGCCAATTGGAATTCAATTAATTGTAATCATAATCCAATTCATTCATATAGAGCCAATTCAAAAAATAATATCCTAGCTAAGGAAACCAACAGATTGCACCGAAACTTTCAAAGTATCAGAGTGATCAACTTCTAATTGGAAGGTCGGTAGTTTGATTCCAAGCTCCTTCATTTGTCTTGGGGAAGAAACTTACCCAACACTGCCCCTGATATACTTACTGGTGTGTGATTATTGAGGATATGTAGAGTGTATATAAAGTATAAAAAAATCAATTCAATGATACTTTATCATGATAAGGGAAATTATATTTCTGCAGTATAAATCCTTATTACAGATATGCTGTTGTTATATATAGATGAAAATAAACTGACAGCTGACAAAAATGTTGAAAGTTTAAGTGTAGCAGAGAGGAAGGGTGTTGTTTCTGTAGTTTAGCAACAACTCAGCTGATGATGTCACACACAGCGTCAGCAGGTAACTCTCAGCAGACAACATGGACAGAAACTCACAGCCAGCAGCTCAACATCTGGGCTGCAGAGACGCTCCTTCTCAGAGACACATCCAGGATTCCACCATCTGTTGTTAACCAGCTCTGTAATCCTCCTCCTTTACTGTTACCGCTCTGTCTGCAGTCTCTGTCTGCCCGTATAGTCTTGAAGCTGAGCAGAGAGCTGTTAAGAGTTGTTCCTGCTGTCTTGATGAAAACTGCCTTCCTGATATTTCCTGGCCACCGCACTGAAGCAGGCCGCCACACTGCGGCAGTGAAGCAGGCTGCCACACTGAAGCAGGCTGCCACACTGAAGCAGGCCGCCACACTGTGGCAGTGAAGCAGGCTGCCCCACTGAAGCAGGCTGCCACACTGAAGCAGGCCGCCACACTGTGGCAGTGAAGCAAGCCGACCAACTGATGCAGTGATGCAGGCCACCCCTCTGCGGCAGCAGGCCGCCACACTGAAGCAGGCCGCCACACTGCGGCAGGGAAGCAGGCTGCCCCACTGAAGCAGGCCGCCACACTGAAGCAGGCCGCCACACTGAAGCAGGCCGCCACACTGAAGCAGGCCGCCACACTGATGCAGTGAAGCAGGCCGCCACACTGCAGCAGTGAAGCAGGCCGCCACACTGAAGTAGGCCGCCCCACTGAAGCAGGCCGCCACACTGAAGCAGGCCGCCACACTGCGGCAGTGAAGCAGGCTGCCACACTGCAGCAGTGAAGCAGGCTGCCACACTGCGGCAGTGAAGCAGGCTGCCACACTGAAGCAGGCCGCCACACTGTGGCAGTGAAGCAAGCCGACCAACTGATGCAGTGATGCAGGCCACCCCTCTGCGGCAGCAGGCCGCCACACTGAAGCAGGCCGCCACACTGCGGCAGGGAAGCAGGCTGCCCCACTGAAGCAGGCCGCCACACTGAAGCAGGCCGCCACACTGCGGCAGGGAAGCAGGCTGCCCCACTGAAGCAGGCCGCCACACTGAAGCAGGCTGCCACACTGCAGCAGTGAAGCAGGCCGCCACACTGAAGCAGGCCGCCACACTGCGGCAGGGAAGCAGGCTGCCCCACTGAAGCAGGCCGCCCCACTGAAGCAGGCCGCCACACTGAAGCAGGCCGCCACACTGCGGCAGGGAAGCAGGCTGCCCCACTGAAGCAGGCCGCCCCACTGAAACAGGCCGCCACACTGCGGCAGGGAAGCAGGCTGCCCCACTGAAGCAGGCCGCCCCACTGAAGCAGGCCGCCACACTGAAGCAGGCCGCCACACTGCGGCAGGGAAGCAGGCTGCCCCACTGAAGCAGGCCGCCACACTGAAGCAGGCCGCCACACTGAAGCAGGCCGCCACACTGCGGCAGGGAAGCAGGCTGCCCCACTGAAGCAGGCCGCCACACTGAAGCAGGCCGCCACACTGCGGCAGGGAAGCAGGCTGCCCCACTGAAGCAGGCCGCCACACTGAAGCAGGCTGCCACACTGCGGCAGTGAAGCAGGCCGCCACACTGAAGCAGGCTGCCACACTGCGGCAGTGAAGCAGGCCGCCACACTGAAGTAGGCCGCCCCACTGAAGCAGGCCGCCCCACTGAAGCAGGCCGCCACACTGAAGCAGGCCGCCACACTGCGGCAGGGAAGCAGGCTGCCCCACTGAAGCAGGCCGCCACACTGAAGCAGGCCGCCACACTGAAGCAGGCCGCCACACTGCGGCAGGGAAGCAGGCTGCCCCACTGAAGCAGGCCGCCACACTGAAGCAGGCCGCCACACTGCGGCAGGGAAGCAGGCCGCCACACTGCGGCAGGGAAGCAGGCCGCCACACTGAAGCAGGCCGCCACACTGATGCAGTGAAGCAGGCTGCCACACTGAAGCAGGCCGCCCCACTGAAGCAGTCCGCCACACTGAAGAAGGCCGCCACACTGCGGCAGTGAAGCAGGCCGCCCCACTGAAGCAGGCTGCCACACTGAAGCAGGCCGCCCCACTGAAGCAGTCCGCCACACTGAAGAAGGCCGCCACACTGCGGCAGTGAAGCAGGCCGCCACACTGCGGCAGTGAAGCAGGCCGCCCCACTACTGCGGAGCCATTCTAGAATGTGTGTTTTTGTGAATGGATGAGGAACAACTAAATAGGGTCTTAGTTTAATGCTTTCGTGCCAAACCTTACCACTAATTTGACTACCAATTCTCTCACATTTAAGCAAATTCTGCAAAATCAATGTGCGACTCTTATTGAATATTTTGGTATGAGCAAGATGTTACTAAAGACATTTTCCAGACAGTTCCAAAATTTCCAGACATAACCGTCGATAATCATTCTGTAGGCACAAGTGATTAGAGGGAATACACTGCTATGTATATTTGGAGATTTATTCAATACACTGTGTACAAAAGAATTCAACATAAACAGTATGTATGAATGTGTGGTCTATATTCATACAAACATTTTATACTGACACAAAATGAACCCATTTTAAAGAGGTTCAGAGTTCAAGACTATAAAAAAAAAAAAAAAAACCAGGAAAAAAACCTCAGAAGGTGGAGGGAGCAACAAGAAACATTACATTCTTACAGTCCCACAAGAGACGGGAAAATGACTGTTTTCACAGAAAACACTTGTAGGCGACCCACCGGGGGATTCATCCTCTAACACTGACAACATAAACCCTGTGTGGGTTCACATGAGAGACACAAGTCACAGGCAACAGCTCTGAGATCAGGCTGACCACAGTATGTCATGATTGTCACATTACACACACGCACGCACGCATACACACAGCTGATGTTCTGAGTCCACCACGCATGCAGAAAGCCTCTATATAAAACAGTGCTGTGCTTTACCTGCATCTCTCACATTCAACACCGGTTGCAGAAAGAAAAGAGTTATCAAAGCCGTCCCAATCAGGTCAACTCAGTTCATTGCTGCATTTTTCTGAAGGACTGAGCTAAATTAAGCAGGTCAAAAATGATGCTGCTGTTTTTCAGAACCAGGACATGACAACTGAAGCCTCATCTTTCTAGTCTTTCCTAAACTTTTGTGTCACATCAGTGATCATGAAGGAAGGAGCTCTACTGTCCTTACCTCGACTAAGACTTGACAGCAGCATCACATTTGGCACAAACTACGGCAGCCACAATGAGAGAGGAATTCATGTCTGTTGAGGAGAACAGTGGAGAGTGACAGAGCATATCTACAGTAAGCTGCAGTGACTCAGACATAGTGGTCATATGTGGTAGTTAGTTTCAGTCTCACCATTAAAAGTGATCACAATAAAAACACAAGTGTCATCAGTGATCATCTCACAGCCTTTTGGTTTCCTGTTGTCTCTCAACACTTCTCTCTACCAACTGAGGCAGAGCTCGCTGATTCATGTCGTCAGCTGCAGCACGACTTCAGTCCCTTCAGAGTGGACTCTACACCTTCTTTGCAGCACTCATTTAAGCAGAGTGACAGTTCACAATGACTCCCAGGCCGGCAGCATGCCACCTAGTGGCCATGCTGTGGGTGCTGGCTGTGTTGGTTAGCAGGGTAGTTGGGGGGGAGTAGTGGTCCATTTACACCCGGGTGGTAGAAAGCACAGTTGCTCTCATACCTGCAGCTTCCCTTCATCATGAAGTGACGACAAACAGGCCTCTTGGACATATCTGACAGGAGAAAACAGAGTGACAATAATGAGATACTTCTTATCATCTGTCTCATAATGTGTTGCTGCTGATGCTCTCAGTTCACTCCACATACCATTCATGTTGTTGTGTCCTCCTCTGGGCCCTCCTCGTCCTCTGCCCCTGAAACCCGGCTCTCCTCCTCGCCCCCGACCTCCTCGGTGGAAATGCCCCCCTCTGTGGGGCCCCCCTCTCATTGAATCATCTCCCCAGTAGTTGCCGTTGTCCCCCCTGCCTTGAACTGGTGGTGGCCCCATCATGCGGGGTCCTCCACCAGCATTAAAAGGTGGCCCGTGGTTGTGGGGGGGTGGGGGGTGGTTAAAGCGGGGACCACCAGGTGAGCTGTTGGGAGGGTAGCCACCATTCATGGGCATCTGCATATGCATGTTGTTCATGCTGTTCATGCCTGGGTTGTGTCCCAGAAGGCCCTGGTTGACTGCACAGACAGAGGTTACACCAACAATGAGCAGAGCAAAGACCAGGACAGATGGACATGGTGCTGTGACAGCAGGAAACATATGCTTCTACTGTGGAATGACAATCTGAGTATACCTGGTGGAGGTCCACTCTGGTTCTGGTTCTGGGACTGCTGCAGGGAGCCCAGTAGCTGTTTAATCTTGTCTGAGAAGTCGGGCTGCTTTATCAGCTCCTCAGTAGACTGGTTACCAGAAGCACCCTGATGACACACAGTCGTGTTAAGTCTAAAACAACCAACAGGCACTTCCCACCCAAGTGTTTTCCACAAATATGATCCATGTGTTTTCACTGATGACTTAAAGGAAGTGTACAACATGCAGAATGTTGCAAACCAAAAGGATAAGAACAAGCTAAAACATTTACCATGATGGATGACAGCAGTTCCTGTACGTTGACAGTTGGAGGAATGGGGTTGTTGACTGTGCTGGTGGCTTGTGGACTGCGTGTGCTGTTATTAAGGTTGACCATGAGGTTGGCCAGGACGGGTGGCAGCTTAGAGCTTTCGGTCTGACCCATAGCAGAGTCCGGCTGTGATGAAGTGTCCATGGGCTCAGCGTAGCCATCATCTAGCATGGAGGAGTCCTGTTGTGAAGACCAGAATGACAGCTTAGTGGACCAGATAAAACATGTACATGTGGACAAAAAAACTGACTAGAAACATAAATGTGTGCGAACCTCGTCCAGAGGGATGAGACGGGGAGGCATGGGCTCATATGGCTCTGGATCTGGTTCATGTGGACTGTCGGGCACACTAGAGAACACAAAGGATGGGAAATCTTTAGCACAAACTATTCATTCACAACTTGTAAAGCAGGCATCTGAACAGGTAAGAGTCAGTCTTCTCTGGATGCTGGCTTTTTGGCAGTTGTAGCCCACAGAGTTTGATCTGGAAAAACTAGTACAGATGCACAGCTGGTGTAGTGCAGCATCATACCTTTCCTTGCTGAGGAAGATCTCCTGCAGGATGCCCATCTCACGGTCTCTTTGGGTGAGTTTCTCTGTGCTGTTGGCTCCGGGGCTGACCAGACTGCCGGTCAGTGTCAGAGGTCTTGGGGGTGTCCAAGGCACCCTTTCTTCCATGGCATCGTGTGAAAGCCGACGAGCCATCTCAAACGTGTGTCTGTCCATCATCAGTTCTCGTTTTGCAGCTTCACCAAAGTCCTTGATCTTGTTGACATTGACTGTGAATAACATGGAATGATGTAAGTAAGTGCGTAAGATTACATCCAGCTCAGACACACTGAGCATGCCCAACCATTTCTTTACCTCGCTCTGTCTCATCCAAATCGAAGTAGAAGTAGTGTTTGAGCTGCTCCTCCTCAGCCCAGTGAACCGTTTTCTTCTTCTTGCCCTTCTTGGTCAGGCTCTCTTCTTCTCCACGAGGTTCTGCCAGAGCGTTAGGCTTCTCACCTGTAGACAAGAGGCATGGGGCAGCAGAGGACATCCATTGTTCACTAACAGATTCAAACCTGGTGTGACTTGAGACCTGACACCATGAATGTGTGCTTTTACCCTTTCAAGCCAGATGCCACACAAACATTTCTTCAGGATTTTTTAAGATTCCGCTATGAACTTTTATTTTTTTCAAACACTGATAAACTTATTGGCTAAGAAAGGAGCTGAAAATAAAACTGAAACATTTCGCATCTTTGTTTGTCTGGGCCTTACCATTGTCTGCAGTCTCTGGGTCCTCAGGGGGAACAGGGGTGCCAGGCTGCTCCAATTCCTGGTTTTCATCAGCAGGAGTGGTGGAAGCAGCAGATTCTGGAGACGATGGTTTAGCAGAGGATGAAGGGTATGCAGCAGGTTTGCTGTCAAACGGGCTCGTCTGCGAACAAAAAGAAGCAATGATGAATGACTGGTATCATTACGAATTCTTATAAGACATGGCTGATAATAATAACTAATGCTCTGGATCGGCTTGATACATTAGAGACGAAGACGGAGACGTGGGTGTGTGGATTAATACCAGACTCTGCACTGCAGCTGGCAGGCTTCCAACTCTACAGAGCTAACAGAGACACAGAACTTTCCGGCAAAGCTAAAGGTGGAGGAATCTGTAGTGTGAATCTGAATCTGTTACATCAACAGCGGTTCTCTCCATCCACCTTGAAGCACTGTGCTGATCAGCTGTCTCCAGTGTTCAGACATTTTTAACACCTCCCTGGAGACCTGTCACGTGCCAACCTGCTTCAAGACCTCCACCATCATTCCTGTTCCCAAGAAGCCAAGGTCCACGGGACTTAATGACTTCAGACCCCTCGCCCTGACCTCTGTGGTTATGAAGTCCTTTGAGCGCCTTGTGCTTTCACACCTGAAAGAGATCACTGACCCCCCTCCTGGACCCCTTACAGTTTGTCTACAGAGTCAACAGGTCTGTGGACGATCCAGTCAACCTGGCCCTTCACTATATCCTCCAGCACCTTGATTCCGCAGGTACCTACGCCAGGATCCTGTTTGTGGATTTCAGCTCTGCCTTCAACACAATCATCCCGGCACTGCTTCAGGAGAAGCTCTCCCAGCTGAGTGTGCCTGACAGTTGACACTGTGGAGTCTTTCCGCTTCCTGGGAACTATCATCTCCCAGGACCTAAAGTGAGAGCTGAACATCAGCTCCTTCATCAAGAAAGACCAGCAGAGGATGTACTTCCTGCGGCAGCTGAAAAAATTCGACCTGCTAAGGACAGTGATGGTGCACTTCTACCCCTCCATCACTGAGTCCGTCCTCACCTCTTCCATCACCATCTGGTACGCTGCTGCCACCACCAAGAACAAGGCTAGACTGCAGCGAGTCATTCGGTCTGCAGAGAAGGTGATTGGCTGCAATCTTCCATCTCTCCAGGACCTGTACACCTCCAGGCCTCTGAGACGTGCAGGCAAGATTGTGGCTGATCCCTCGCATCCCAGTCACAAACTATTTCAGAAACTCCCCTGTGGCAGGAGGCTGCGGTCCATCAGGACCAAAACCTCTCCCCTCCCATCCACCACTAGCCTTATCAACAAAGCCTGGACTCTCTCCCTCTCCCCTTCCAGACCTACAAGCCAAATTACTGTAGCATTTCAGACTTTCTGCATTACATCAACGCTCTATTTATTTGGGACCACTTCATCCTGTTGTATATCTGCACATTTATAGTATTTATAGCATTCAGCTTGCACTACAGCTCCTTATTTTTGAAACTCTGTATATATATCTATGTTGCTATACTTATTACTCGGCACCAACTACACCAAGTCAAATCCCTTGTATGTGCAAACCTACTTGGAAATAAACTTGATTCTGATTCTGAAATGATCAAGTGTATAGTAAAGCTGATCATGTTCAGCATAACATTTATTCGGAGAATTTCAGGGGGAAAAACAATTGAAGAAATGAGTAGATGAAAATAAGAGAATCTGCAGTTGGTACCTTGTTAGATGTTGGTGACACGGCCTTGGTATGAGCAGGAGATACAGCACTTTGTTTCTTCTTCTTAATCTTGATTCCAGGAACTGGGGCCGAGTTCAGGGCATCGAGGAACCCTGTGCCCTCCATTGCTGCAATGAACACACAAGACATGATCACGTTCTTCTATGTAAAATAAAGTCCAAAAGTCGTTTTGTCTTCATTATGGGGTGCCTGAACTTACGCGGTGCTGGAATGAGCTTGACTTTGATTTCTTTGGCAGAGTTTGATGGTGTATTAAGGGGTTTGTACTTTTTCTCAAGAGGTGGGGTATCTGAAGGACCTGAGCTGTTGGATGAAAAGAAGCAGAGAAAAACATGTCAGCCCTGCCATTGGTCACCTGCTGCAACGACCATCACAGCACCAGGGGGCACTTTGCTCAACAGGGCCATGGAGTGTGTGTTACCTGGGCCTTTTGAGATCTGGGGGCTTTATCTTGTACTTGTCACCAAGCTGTGGGGCATGGGGAGTCTTCTTTGCAGGGGTTGGGTTGGAAGCTTCCATCTCCAGTCCTACAAACACACACAACCACAATGACTACACAGCGGTTCATAAAAAACATTCCGCTGTTATCGGTGCTCGTCAGGTTCAGCTACCTATGGAGCGGATTTTTGCGTGGCTGGGCGCGTGGGCTTTGGGTTTCTCCTTCTTCTTCTCCTCATCTGCACTCTTTTCTTTTACATCCCTCACTGGCACCTTGCTGTCTTCTTTCTTCTTCTTTTTATCTTAAACATGAACACAGCGCATGTTACAACTTGTTAGAAGGAGCAGACCTCTGGGCTGAAATTCACTAATGATCGTCAGGTCTGTACCAGCAGGAGAGCTGCCGCTGCTTGCGACACTCTGGGAGCGGATTGTAGCCATCCAGCCGTCTACAAGGACAGCTGCCAACTTCCTCAGTTCTGAAAACAAAGTGACAGCATTGTTGGTGTAACACAGACTGCTGCTTATGCAAAGCATCTTTCCTGAGGTAAAGGAAGCTAACCTTCGGTCTCTGCACTCTTGCTCAGTTGCTTCACTAACTTGGCTGTGTTGTTCTGGAACAAGATAAAAAAAAGACATTAGATTGGCGAAGCAGGCAGTATATAGCACTAAAGGGATGTTCTGACTGATGAACTGAGACAGTACCTGTTTAAGGTGGTCTACTTTGAGAGGCAGCTTTTGCAGTGTGAGCAGGATGAGCTGAAGCAGAGGGGTATTGTTGGTGGTTTTGGAATAGGTGAGCCAGGAATTGAGCAACCTGTAACCACCAACTCTGATGAACCTGCATGAAGGAGACAGCAACTGATTTATGATGAAGCCGATGTGAGATCTGTCTGTGAGGATGCTGTGTGGTACACAGACTGTTGCAGAACCGCCATCACACTGCATTTAATACAATTCACAAACTGGCGCTATGTGTATGTGTGTGCCCTGACAGACTGTGTACATGACTCTTCCAGACAACAACAAGGATTTCTGAATATCACTCATTCATTCAGACTGATCACAGAAGATTGTATGCATTTTGTTTAAGTTATCTGATAACTCAAGAGTTCTTCCCACTGAACAAAATGAACTTTTATCCACAGCTTTGACAGTATGATAATACATGTGTGATAAAAAAATAGTCCTACCTGTTAAGAACATCATGGGATTTTGTCTGCAGCAGGATGTTCAGGTACATACATCTACTGACCATCTTAGTGGAAGCTTTCATTAGACTGGATAGAAAAAGCAGAGGTTTTTAGATTATTACCCTGGTGTTAACAGTGAAGGCACAACAATGTATCATGCGCGACTTACCTGAACACCTTTGGGACTCCCTCTAGGCTGCGGAGCTCTCCATCCCTTCCAAGTAGAGCCTCTATACCTTTCAAAATCTCTCGAGGGTCCACTGGTCCCCCTGCCATGTCTGAAACACACACTTCACACAATGAATATACATGCCAACAGGACATAGGTGGATCACATTTTCTTGAACGTGCAGAGAATCTTCTGTTTACGGTAAAGACTATTTTTATAAGATCAGACTGTTTGCCTGCCAAACAGAAAAATTAACCAGACTGCCTGCAATTCAACGACTGCTTTTAGGATCGTAGCTGCAACAAATTTATCCCAATTTCTTCCAAACTCAAACTTACATGAAGATTTAAACATGTTCACCTGGATGCAAAAATCTAAACTGGATCAGTCTGACAAGCTCACAGGAGAGTGATCACTCAACGGTCTTCTTTCAGAGACTGTTTGACAACACCAACCTGTCTGCATCTACACCAAGGTACAAAGACCAGCTTCTGGATCTCTGAGCCTGAAGCAGATCACTGGCTCCAAAAAGTCATTTCAATATACCAGTAGGTACAGAGAAGAAACACAACAACATGTGGAACGTTGACCTGGCTGAAAGGTACATGTACACACAGCTCAGCTGCCTCACACTCCAAATGTTTGAAGTATTTCATGGAGCTGACTTGAACGAGGTTGGACTGCAGATAATCAGTCCTCAGTGCCCGACTGCCTGGAACATTGTCTTAAAGTGTTCATTTAGTGTGTCAGACAACAATATGTTTCCATTCAGACCAACACTCAGCACTGCATGTGTATAGAACCGATGTACAAATCCTCCCATCCACCATAAACCCACTCCAATTTATTTATCTTACTTTTATTCAAACGTTTCTTTGAGTCACAGAGAGATCATGGAAGTACCTCAAACTAAATGTCAGTGTGCACTCAATCAATGTCCAAACAACCAAAGATTTGGACACACCTACCAATGTATTCTGAATAAGTGGGTGTGTCCAAACTTCTGACTGGTGCTGTATAAATGTAACAAATTCAAAATACAGTGAGTGTTCTTATAATAAAAAACATCCAGAGTGTGATTAAGACAAATATGAATACTGATTTCTTCCTTTTAATAAAACACATCTGGCACCATTTGTCTGTCAATGAAACTCTGAAAATGAGGATCGAGACAGTTATCAATAGAACCGTGCACAATCCTACACCCTCTTATTAACATGGTAACTGACGACAGGATGAGGAGAGAATTCAACAAATTTCTATATGACTAAAGCTAACTGTATGAAGTATGAAATGCTTGGAAACTGTAGAAATAGTCATCTTCTTCTGCGGCCTTGACTGTGTGATCAGAGGAAATGGATCTGGACATGGAGTTGCAGTGTTCTACTGACAATGTTCTCAACTGTCCCGGTTAAGAGTGCACATCAGGCCACGTACTGCCACCTGCAGGTACTCTACTGTCTGTGTACGTCCACATTACTGAAATTCACTTCAAATGTATACACTTTTTAACTCTAGATAACATGGCAATGGTCACATGAAAAGAATCAGTAAATCATGAGGGAGATGTGCAGGATGTTTCATCATTTCACTATGACCATGTGTCCTTTTTAAAATGCCCAATAAGATAAACACTCCATTACCATGGAGGGTAAAATCATCTCCAAATGACTTACTTAAGCCAGAGCCTGCATTGAGCTTTGTAAGCATGCATTTTTCCCCATATTTCTGAAAATGAAATACTTTTCCATAGTTACAATGTGTCTATAAATGTGAAGAACCTGCAGCTTTGCTGGAAATGTCAGGTGTGAGGAATCAGTTAGGTCTTACCCGTGTAACTGTTGTAGTAGAAGTATTATATTGTCTCAGACCTCCACAACACTGCAAATAACCCAAATCCTGGAAATGTCACAAGTGTTACACATATGCACAAAGTCATTGTTAAACACGGCTGTGGTTCTCAGTCCAAATGGACAAAGATCATCAGTATTGTGAGCAGTCACAGTGTGGTGTTACTACATATCACTGGTACATTCTATTTCTCAATCTATGACTGCACTCAGCCACCAATCTATCTCTAATTAATATACTTCACTTGATTTGTATAATGGTTGCACAATGACAGTGTTTACTACGTAAGGCAGCAGGGCATGTTTATCAAGGAGACAGGAAAAATTCAAGAGTATAAAATGCCCTGGGTTACATAAGGACAGTTCAGCCAGCCTATGAAAGGCTGGTGCTCAACCTGACGTGTCACAGAACAGGCCAGCTCCACCACTGAGCTTCTTAACAAAGGGGAGGGAGCTGCATGCTGATCAGAGCCCTCCCTCCGTTAACCACTTCCACGACAGACCGATCCCTTCACAAACAATGGCTTTCATGGCAAACAGCGCGAAGACTGATGCCAGGCGAGGGGCGGACAGTATCAGCGCACCAAACGCGTATACAAGTCAGACAGTGCCGTGGAAAAAGTCTAAGCTTGTCCCGCACAACAGTTTTTCAAAAATGGTCCAAATGTCGCTCCGAGGAAAACAGTCAGCCCCCAGAGCTATCCGAGAACGGGAAGCAAATACCACAGTCCACCATATTGATCAATCCCAACTGTTTGAGCTCCGAATGAGCACTTCGCCTTTCATCCTGCAATCTTTATCCGCAGATTGCCGAGGACATGGTGCTCAAGTGTCCCTGTGCTAAAATTATCGACATTTCAAAACACAATACATCTTCAAACTAACGCAATCTTTATGTGTAGATTGCGGTGGGTGTTCGTTCCGTGGAGCAGCCCCTAAAACGCATATTTGACAGGCAAAAAGTCTGTGTTTTCCTGCTATGCCTAAGGCAATCTTTATGAACAGATTGCTTATGGTAATGATACGAATTTCCTGTTAATAGGTTTATTTGAACATTTCGGCCATCCCGTCTCACACACAAAGGAACGGAGAACTGTGCGTCCGTCCACTTTTCTGTGTGAGCTCATACTAGAATACTGATTGCCAAGGAACAAGCTAACTCACGGTGCCTGCTCGCCAGCTACCGCTAGCTAGCCTATTATCTACGACAATTTTCATTTGATGAATCTCGTTTCAATTTAACTTCAAAATCAACTTACTATTGATACTATAGATCCTCAGCGTCTCGGTTATATTATGGTGTGCTTTTCAGGCACTTATAGCTCTCATTTCATCAATATTATGTCGTCAACCTTCATGGTTTGAATATTAACTGAAATACTTCTTATGGGTGGGGCTGTGATAGCTAAATGCTAGCCTTTCCTTCAGGAGCAAACTTGAGGCAAAAGTAGTAATCAAATGTCCATTACTTGAAGAAAAAATATGAAATTGAGAAGAGTTGTTCAAAGTCCTCGACGGATCAGTCTTCGGCAAAGCAAGTTCATACCTGCGGAAACACACAAAATACATTCATTTACTTATAATCGTCTGTTAAATACCCTTCATTGTGCTACATTAAAGTTATTATTGTTATTTTTTATTATTTATAAAGCAACATTTTCCCATTAAAAAGACTGATGACACGGTCACAATTTGTCCATCTTTTTCTAACTTCACTTACCTTTAACCAAATCCAGGAATGAGCTCCGAAAGGAGGGACTTCGCATTTATACTGCATGACGTTTTTGACGTCACTGTAAGTGTTTTTCCTGTATTTCGCTGAAACAAAATGGTGGACAGCTGACCTTACCGTTCTCAGTCAAGGACGTAATGGCGCATCTTACTTCGTGGAAAGTTATTCTGAATTGCTTCAAACATTTCCATTTGAAATGTTTTGTTTTCATGTTATTAAAGAGATAATAAAAAACATCAGTGCTTTTTGATGGTTTAGCTGGGTTCAAGTTACTTTTAAATATATATATTTTGTAAATAATATTTCTTCAAAATGGCGACTGTTTTATCTGTCACATGCGGCAGCCAAAAAGAGAAAAATGCAATTTGACAATCGGTAGCATCCCACACACGGTAATAAAAATGTCTGTGTGTGTCGTTTAACGTACTGATAAGTTATTTGATTTTGATTTTTTTTTCTTTGTAAAAAACCGTTGAGAATAGCTGCGCTTCGCCTGATCTTTCAACTTTCACCTACAACCCCACTTCGGCATAAAATGGCTGCTTCCATACGGATCATCACGAAGGTGTTGTGCCGTCTGTCGCCTTCAATTTTACATCCATCTCGTCAGTATCAGGTATCATATATTAGTAATCTGATAACATGCTCTTTGAGTCAATTGTGTCTTGTTTGCAACAAGGATTTCGCTAACAAAAACCTGAGTGTATGCAACCTGTGATCTAGCTGCGTTAGCTAAGAGTATCCGTTATACTACGATGTCATGTATGACTTAAAAGACCAGCACGGGACAGTTGTGGATTCTTGTGGGATGTTGTAATGTGATTTCTGCTATTTAATTTTTTTGTTTCATGCAGTGTTGCCTGCGGGGGCTGCCTGTGAGCACCCGTCCAGCGCTCTCTCTGCTTGAACATCCAAGTCACCATTTCTGCAAAGTCGCGTCGCTGCACGATGAAGCTTCTTCTCAGGCCACAGAGGCTCTGTCCCGTTACAAGGACAGACCCTGGGATTACCTGGAAAGCGAAGGTACTAAAGTAAAATTGTGTCTTTTTTCAAGGACGCACTTAAAAAGAATTCAACAATATTATCTTTTTCTGTGATAGAGTATATAGAGAGGTATGGAAGTAGTCATGTTTGGGCAAACTACAGGAGGAACCACAAAGGGGCCATTCCACCGCAGAAGACACGCAAGACTTGCATTGTATGATTTCTTTTATTCCTCTAAAAATATTTTTATTAGTACAGTACGTTAGATTTCTTCTAAAAAAAACCCAAAACAATAACACTGTTTCTGTAGAGAGGAAACCAGACATGTGGGAACCCCTGTCCGATTTGTCGAGATCCAAACATTATCATCCACCACCAGGTAGGCAACATCATCACTGTCTCTGCATGTTTAACACACACATGACTTGATGAACATGATCAGTTACTTCAAACAAAGTTAATTTAATGGATTTAGGTGCTTATAAATCAATCAAAAACTCACCTGCTATCTTTATTAACTTATGTTACTTTTTAGTCATTCTTCTTTTATAAAAAAAAATGTAATTGTAAACTTAGGAAAACGCAGCCAAGTGTGACAAATCAGTTTCCCATCCTTTATGCCCTGATGATGTCTTATAAGAGCTATTTCAGACTTGTAAAGTAATTTCAATCAATGATTGTAGGCCTATGAAATGCATGGAAAATGTTTCAGTGTCTCTTTTTTACCAAACCAAAATGAATGATTTTATAGTAATGCACAATATCAGTTTCCACACATTAACACTGGCGATGTTCCGGAGAATGTGCAGAAAATTTGATTTATCTTTTTCTCAAGTTGAGTTTCACACTAGCTCATCACTGCTGGAGATGAAATCTCCAAGCTGGAAATGTGAGGGAGTGGGCATGATGCAGAAAGTACTCTGTGGAAATGTGTTGGGAACAGCAGTTAAGGCTCCTTATGGTGATGATATGAGTACTGTACGCATCTGCACGTATCCACAATAGCAGGGAGCGAGAGAAAAGCAGCATACAGGTCAATAGAAAGGGCAAACTCACCGGCGCACACACACAGAGCAGCAGCAAATGTTCCTGCATAGGTATTGACACGTTCATTCATTGTCAAACCTGCTCATGCTCAACAGCAAATGTTGTGGATATTTATGTTGTGACATGACACAACTTCAGAACATCTCTAGAATATTTTAGGACCCCAGTTCATTAAGGAAGCATTGGAGCTCCTTTCCTTAGTATTTCTCTGATCATTTTGACAATGTCTGACTTACTTCCAGCTCATTTCACTCTGTTAGGAAGGTTCCTGTGTAAATCTGACTATTCGCCCGGACCCCCTGTATCCTCAGTTTGATGATAACAATTTATATTAGCTATTTAAGACATGATCAAAAACAATGTTATTGCCTATATATATTTTTAAAAAATCCTTTTTTAATGATCTTGACTTTAAATTCGAGGACATATACTTGTGTCAAGTAGTATTGTAAAGCACTCAGAATCAATGAATTAAGAATCTGTTTATTTGCCACAAAAGACCGGAGATGGTGAAGGAAATAAACTCTTTGCTTGGTCTTCATGCAGACAGCTTAAGTTGGATCTTTTCAGGATGACTGATAGTCTGTCACCTGGCTTGTTTTTCTCATCAATATTAGCAGTGATAGTCCAGTGGTGAACTAAATACAATCCACTCCAATTTTTCATTGTGTTACTATGAAGATAATTTTAATCACTCAACTGTTTATTCACACCATGTTGATGTAGCTCAGATTCAGTGGCTTAAGTTGACAGTGTCACAAAGCGTTACTCTGGTGACCTGAAGATCTGCTGCAGAACACACCACTTCCTCTTGAGGTTAATTGCAAAGTTTTAGATGTAAAAGAATCAACTTTCTCTTTGACTCTGTTCCTTATGACATTCTTTGAGTGTTGAGATTCCCGCCAATTGAATATATGGTACATGATTGCAGTAGAGCGCAATATATGCATTATGTCACCACAGGAACAGACTGTATCCACATTCAGTCAAACGTCAGGGTCAGATCCCTTTCCCATGTCTTCTGCAGAGCTGAAATGGACCCATTGCCAAGAGTCTGAATCATCGTAGAATAATAGACAATAATGCCTTGTGCCCCTTTCCATAACTCTTAATAATATTATCTAGGCGTTCTACATTTTGGGGGAGAGATGCAGCAGACCCAAAAATCCCCACCAACATATGTCGAAGTTGCAGGTACCAAAAAAAGAGAGACGTAGGAATCCTGAACCACTGCACCAAATCTAATTTAGGACTTAATCAGATACTTGAAGAGACATTTAGAAAGCGATCAAATTGAAATATACGAGCAACCTTGGTCCAAATTATTTTAAGATGAGAGATTACTGGATGTGTTTTTGCTCTTTTACTGAATTTAGTAGACAAGACTTGCATGGGTGATAGAGGGGCCGTTACAGCTTGTTCCATACAGTACCACGGGGAGTCCTTTCGGGAGGGAGAGACCAATGGGCCAGGTGCCTTTTAATTAAAAGCATAGTAGTAAAACAGCATATTTGGCAGCCTTAAGCCTCCTCTATCAGCTGGTCTTTGTAACTTGCTGTGGTTCAAATGGGGGCGTTTACCATTCCAAATAAATATCTTGGATATCCTGTCAAACCTTTTAAAATAATAATAGGAAATTTCTAAAGGGTGGGACTAGATAAGATAACTAAGTTTGGGTACACAGTTCATTTTCAAAACTTAACTTTACCTGCCATAGACAAATTAAGAGTTGCCTCTCTCAACATCGCAAGAAGTTTTTTGTAATAATGGGTCAAAATTGACATTGATCAAATCTTTCAGCTGTCTAGGAAATCGGATACCCAGATACTTGATACTTTGCTGAAGCCGCTAAAATGCGCCTGGATGGAAGGCAGTAGAGGGGCCATAAGCTGTCAAGGGGAGTGCCTCGGACTTGGACCAGTTCACCCTGTAGCCAGATAATTTTGCAAATTAATTTATGATTCTAAGAAGACATGGTACAGAACTGCCGGGGTCAGACACCAGTAATAAAATGTTGTCTGCGTAAAGCATCAATTTATGTACCATCCCACCTACAGTGACACCCAGGAAATTAGTCGCCTCACGTACAGCTGCTGCAAGAGGCTCAATAGCTAAACAGAAGGGCAAAGGAAAAGGGGACGGCCCCTGCCTGGTTCCCCTACCCAACATAAAAAAATCGGAGACAAGCCCATTAATCCAAGACAAATCAATGATGTAATTACACTGTCTAATCAGTTTGCTAATATTTTTGAGACAAGGCAAGTTTATTTGTATAGCACAATTTCAACGTCAAGGTGATTCAAAGTGCTTTACAGAGACATTAAAAAATTTGAACATTTAAACAAAACAAAATATTTAAACACCGTATTATAAGCCATGGTGCTCACAGCCTGGGAAAAAAGTAGCGGCTTATAGTCCGGAATTTACGGTATTTAGTTGTGTCCTTAGCCACTCTACACTTACTGGGTCCTGTAGAAGTGAAGTGTAAGTCGCCGCCATCTATAAGACTTTCTCTCGCTCTGGGGTAATAGGTTTAGGCCAACCCAGGCATGGTCAGGAATAATAATATTCCCTATTTCACAACCCATAGTTGAGGAGATAGGTCTGTGGCAGTTTTCACAAAGCTTTTTGTCTTACTGCTAGGAGTGCTCCCAACTCGTGCTAAAACATTTTATGTAGGAGTTTTTCCTTAAAAGTAATTCACAAACCCGCTGAGACCTACTCATACTAAGGATAAATCACTAAGAGTTAACTAAGAGTGACACATTGTACCTAAAGCCCTTAGAGATGCTATTACAAACATATGGTTTACAAAAGGTCTACTTTTGGGAGTTTGTTTAAAGACTGAACTCTTCAGACTTTTGAAGAGCTCTCATCTCAGTATGGGCTACCCTATACTTATGTCCTCCAGGTTAGGCACTTTGTTATCTCTGAACAAGGAGGCCATCTTTTACCGTTGAAAGAGCAACCTCTAGATAAACTGGTGCATACTAAACAGGGAGTGAGGGGGTTGATATCCCACTTTTACTCAGGAATTTCTCAGATTAGATTGGGAGGAGCTAAGAGTGAAAAGCAAATGGGAAGAAGATCTGGAGTGTGCTTTCAAAGAAGGGGAATGGGGAAAAATTATGTACTAGTAGTCATTGTTTTTCATTTAAAGGGGAACTCTGGTATTTTTAAACCTAGACCTTTTTTGACCTTAACATGACCTTATGGCTGCAGCACAGCTCAGTCACTCCGGTACGAACACCCATCTTACTCAAAGTCGTCGTTCACATTGTCAAAATTTGATTAAATATCCTTCCATGTTGCACAAAACTAGCAGTAGCAAACTTCGTGTGAAGTTAGCTGACTGTCACAGAGAAAGGAGTAAATAAACTGTGCTCCAGGGGGGCGTGTGGATGAAGTGGTCCCAGTAGAGGTGTGTATAGAAATCCCTCCGTTAGCACTCCTATAGCCGCACGTAGCCACATAACAGCACCTATGAGCTAACAGAGCTATACTACACGTTCGTTCATTCATTCTTCTTAAAGTATTGGTAAAATAAAGACAGATAATGCCTTATTTAGAGGCTGTATCGTCCCTGCCCTGTTCACTCCGTTATATGGATATACGCCGATCGCGAGTTATTTAAATAGCTTCCGAAGGACGCCGACTTTCGCCAAACTGTTCTTGGTGAGTAGATAAACATATTTCATGCCAGAAATAAGGTCTAGGTTTAAAAATACCGGAGTTCCCCTTTAACTCTAGACACAAACTCACACAATACAATCTTATTCATAGAACTTACTATACCCCTGACAGACTACATAAAATAAAGCCTCAGTATTCCCAGTTTTGCCAAAGATGCAAATCTGGAATGGGAATGTTGGTACTTATGTTTTGGACTTGCCCTTGTCTTAATTTGTATTGGGTGTCTATACTCAAAGTGCTTAATTGCATTATAGGACAATTCATCCCCACAGAGCCAAGAGTAATCCTCCTGGGCGACACATCTTAGCCTACAAAGTGCTTAATGGAACGTTGGTCCCAGGATTGTCGTCTAGCAGCTCCTACACCACGCCTAAGACAATCCAAACTCTGTTCATGTGTCGTCCCACGATGGTGGAATGACCTACCGAGCGCTACCAGAACAGGGGCGTCCCTGTCTATCTTCAAGAAGCTCCTGAAACCCAGCTCTTCAGAGAGCATCTCCTATCCCAGCACTTACCTTGTACTTCCCTACCCCCTCTATCTCTGCACTTTATCTTTCTGCTCTTCCTTCTATGCCTGCACCCTATCTCTACTCTGTCCCCTCTGACAGAGTCGGACTCCTGGGTTCCTTCTATGTAGCTTATTGTTAGCTTTTTATATAGCTGTTATATCTTCATTTGTAAGTCGCTTTGGATAAAAGCGTCTGCTAAATACATAAACATAAATGTTAAAAGTGAATTAAAAAAATCATCTCAAATTTATTCAAATTGCCCTTATCACAGTCAACAAATGTAGCCATGCTTTCGAAAGATGCACCACCACCTACACTTGCTAGATGGACAAATGAGCTAGCATTGTGCATACCAAGTGAAAAGATTATGTACGTGAAGGATAAACCTGGAGAGTTTCAAAATATCTGGGGTGGTTTTCTAAGTTATGTGAACGCAGGATCCCCAATAGAGTAATCCTTTTATATTTATATAAGCCTGAATCTTCAATGTTAGGTGATTGTTATACATGCTTATTCAACAACTGCTGCTGTTTTTAGCTTTATTTTTATTCACTTTGATTTATTTTTTTAGATTTTTCTTTCTCCTTATTCCAGTCTCAACTAATGCACGGTACAGTGGCTATTATTTACTCCCTCTCTGCAACAATTACGCTATGTGTTATTTTCATTTGTCTGTTTTATAATATACAGGTGGTTTGTATTTGTTCTTACTTATGTAGACTGGTACACACTCTGTAGGAATGGATGGTCGAACCTGTAGGTTGGGTGGGAGGGATGGGCTGACATGATATTTTTGTGTATTGTGCTACTGTTCAGCTCTGGGGTTGTTATGTTGAAAAAAGAAAAAACAATAAAGATATTGTTTTAAAAAAAAAAAAAAGTGACACACTGTTGCTATGGATCACGTCGATTCTCGTGCATGACTTTAGACGTGCTCAGTACCGTGATTGGTTGCTTGAGTGCAGGCGGTCTCGGCGAAACTCTTTGCCCACAAACGAGCCCACTAAATCAACGAAAAATGAGAAAATAGCCTAGGCTACAAAGTAACTAATAGTTATGGACAGTTAGGAGAATACACGCATGATGACAAGTTTGTGCAGACTACAATAATAACGTTATGCACGTTAAAGAGAGAGAGAGAAAGCAAACAATACAAATACGTCAACTGCATTAAATCAATGAGGTAATTAATTTGTACCCTGCAAATGATCAATTATCCAATGAGCATATTTCCAGCATTTAAACCCTTTAAATATCAGCCGCTCATGTCCTCCTTCATTATGAGCGAAAGAAGGGAAGACGCCGTCAAACGCAAGTGAAAGCCCAATTGGTCCCAGGACCAATTGTTACTGTTGGCCCAGTTTGTCTGGAGAGGAGAGGGATTATTAAGGGGAAATTTGACTTTGACTTTACCAGTAAAAAGAAGCGAGAGGCAATATGCCTCAGCATTTCCCAAGAATCATGGATAGAGCCAGGCTATTTGCAACGACATCAAGAATGTTA
Source organism: Leuresthes tenuis (assembly GCF_036924035.1). NCBI lineage: Eukaryota > Metazoa > Chordata > Actinopteri > Atheriniformes > Atherinopsidae > Leuresthes > Leuresthes tenuis. The sequence continues at coordinate 33,413,616 of NW_027325372.1, read as the reverse complement.
AAATTTGCATCAAAAACAACCTGCATATTGATGGAGTGGACTTTCTTTCGATTCACAAACACGTCCTCGTCTATTGATAGCGCAAATATTTTTATATGCGTCCCGTCAATAGCACCGACCACACCGGGCATGCCTACAATTGCCATAAAGTTGGCTTTGATTCTGTGCAGTTGCTGATTGTCCAAAGGAAACCGGATAAACTGTTGTATGATATGTGGTCTAAAGAGCGCATTGATGATTTGGTTTATGGCACGGCTGACTGATGGTTGTGATATTCCTAAATCGCCGGCATTGCAAAGTTGCATTTGTCCTGTTGCTGAATATCGTAGTGTTGCCAAACATTTTGTCTACGGACTGATCGGGTTATTTCTGTTAGTCAAGGACGTTATTGCATCAATTCTCCAAAACATTTCGTCTTGCTGCAGCCATTTTCTGTTTCTTTGTGAATAGCTCTTACTGAGTTAGGAGTCCTCTCGAAGACTTTTAAGCTCTCCTAGAGTTAGGTGCTACTTTTAGGCCTAAAATACTTTGTGAATTGCTCCTGATGGAAAAAAATTAAAAGTCCTTAATTTAAGACTGACATGCCCATTATTTTTAGGAGTTTCTCCTAAATTCGCCAGTTAGGAGCTACTTTTAGCCCTAAGATCCTTTGTGAAAACGGCTACTGGTGTACAGTTGAAAAAAATATGTTGTCCATACCAGAGGGGTTCATGATCCTCCAAATTTCTATTAATCTCAAAGATTGGCAAATTCTTTTTAATTCTGTAAATGTTTACTGAATTATGAAATTATAACACCCTTGCTCTTGCTAGAGCCTATACTGTAAAACAAAACATGTCCAACCCATCCTGCACAGAGCTTCTCAGACTCCTCTTCTGACATGTTTCTTGGAGAAACACCATGTCACAGTTCTTGTTCTTAAGCATGGTCATGTCTTTTTTCTCTTGACAGGGCTCCCCAGTCCACTTACATTCCAAGTAGAGAGACGCATTAAACCTATTTGTGAAGACATGCCTGCCTTCACATTAATAACACACAACCATTTATCAAAAACAGAACTGTTACATGGTGGTGGTGGTGACAAAACGCAAACATCCCCATAAAACTAACAAAACAAAGAGTGTGTAACTGAACCTTAACTTTGCACATTTGTGCTCGCACAGAAGTCCTTCCTGAAAAACTCACCCCCCGCTCATTTAGTTTTTTCTTGCAATCCTTGAATTTGTCGCGTCTCATCTTGGTGGCTCTACTCCATAACCGTAGTGTTTCCCGAGCTCAGCTTGCCTTTGTTTCTCGCTGCTCGCATCCCTGCATCCTGGTTTGACGATCTCAAAAACCTGGCCAGTACTGGCCTGGGTCTGTCTCCTGACACGGGCTGGCGCTGGCTAGCGACCCGGTGAATCCCCGTTCAATCTCTCGTCTCCCCATTATGTTCAGTAAATTTGGCAACAGCTCCTTCAGAAATCTCACCACGTCTCCTCCCCTTTTGCCCTCCGGAAAGCCGACGAAGCAAACATTGTTGCATCTCGAGCGATTCTCCAGGTCTTCTAATTTGTCCCATATTTGTCCGACATCTGTCTTGCTAGCTGGCGGGTTAGCTTGCCACTCCTGCTCGGTTATTTCCAAGTACCCCACTCGCTTTTCCACGTCATCCATTCTTGTAATTAAGAATCTCCACCGACGCAATGGTGCGATGTACTTCTGCCAGGTCTTCAGAAATCTTTGTTAGTGTTAGTAATAGGGCTGCCACAAACGATTATTTTTATTAGTCGACTAATCACCGATTTAAAAAAAAAAAAAAGAAATAAATAAAAAGAAATAAAAAATATTCCGATTAGTCGACTAATTGTCAATTTTATCATACGTAAATTTTATGTAAAATGTACAGCTTATCGCACCAGAATGCAGCTGTTCTTATATAACCATCATTAGCTTTCAGCTTGGAATGTTTAAGGTATATGCTAACAAAAAAAAAGACAATTAATATCATAGTTAATTCATATCATAGAAATATGCAGCTTCTTGCAACAAAAATTATTTAACTTTGTAGCAAACACAGAAAAATAAATACTTAAGGTTTTCTTTCCTTCATTTGTCTCTGGTATCAAACATAGCTGCATTTAAATCAAATGAGGTAAAAAGTTTTGGTCTCACTGACTCAAATATAACACCAACATGTTCAGTATGGACTCAGTCAGAACATTTGCTTGCTGAGGTGTGCATGTAGCTAGCTTTGTAACAAAGCTGTCCATTGAAGATGAACGTACTTTTTTAGCACTGAAACGTAACATTAGCCTTCCTATTCTAACACATCAGTGTTATAACGTTACAGAAAACACATGAAATATGTGTGCTAAGGCTAATTAATCAAATCGTCATCACTAATGTTAACGTTTACAGCTATCAATATGAGTAGAAAGTTAACTCTCTGTTTACACTTATTTTAGCTGCTAACTAGCCAGTTAGCTTACCAAGATGACGGTCCCTCTTCACAATCAGCACAACAACATGCTTCTTTTTCAGGTGCTCGTTCATCATCGTTGTGCTGCCGTGGAAGCCAAGTTCTGCCTTGCAGATATTGCATTGCAAACCTTTTTCTTTAGTCTTCTTAAACTGCTCCCTTCTTAAAATGCTCGCACACTTTCCGTTGCCGGGTAGCCATGATACCAGAGCCCGTCTGGTTTAACATCCTGTGACATCACGGCTGACCCCCAGTTACCACTTCTGCGCATGTGTGTCAAGAACAGAAACGCAGATGCAGCAGTGGAAGGTGCTGCAGCAGCTTTGAGAGATTGTTGAAAGATGAAATTGTTGAAAAAGGAAACAAATTAGTCATCGACAATTTTAATTACTGATATCTTGAGCTATGTTGTTAGCTTGTTGCTGCTCGGGCTCGTCAACTCTATCTTGATCTTGCATCTTGGCATGGCCCGTACGACCATAGATGTCTTTTAATGTCTTTTGCACCCCCGTTAATTAAAAATTAGTATACTGGATGGAAATATCTCTGGTGTAAATGTTTTAATAAAGGTAGCGATGCAGTGAGGAGCTCCCTACTCCATGGCCTCTTCTCGCATCGCGTCACGTGACTCCACATTGAAACATTAATAAGTTACCGGAAGAAACCTCCATCAGAACCAAGAAGGGTGGCCATCTGCCTCAACCAGCTGGGGGCTGAGAGGACAGGAAAGAGGGCACAACAAATACCGTAACACCAGACCAGAGATACCTGCTGAGAGAGAGAAACACAAGTTAATGACAACAATGATGTCTGTACATGGAGAGTAAAGAGAGGAGAGGTGCATCATGGGAGCTCCCCCAGCAGTCTGGGCCTATAGCAGCTTAACTATGGGATGTTTCAGGCTCACCTGAGCCATCCCTAACTATAAGCTTTATCAAAAAGGAAAGTTTTAAGCCTAATCTTAAAGGTAGAGAGGGTGTCTGCTTCCTGAAGCCAAACTGGCAGTTGGTTCTACAGAGAGGGGCCTGATAACTGAAGGCTCTGCCTCCCATTCTACTTTTAGAAACTCTGGGAACAACAAGTAAACCTGCAGTTTGGGAGCAAAGTGCTCTGTTAGGAAAACATCTTACAATGAGATCTTTAAGATATGATGGAGCTCGGTCATTAAGAGCTTTATATGGGAGGAGAAGAATCTTAAATTCTATTCTGAATTTAACAGGGAGCCAATGAAGAGAAGCTAAAACTGGAGAAACATGATCTCTCCTGTTAGTTCTCATCAGAACTCTGGCTGCAGCATTTTGGATCAGCTGGAGGCTTTTCAGAGAATTTGACAGCCCAATAATAAGGAATTACAGTAGTCTAATGGAAAGTGGAAATCGTACTTAATTGTAAAATAACTAAATTGGGAGATCAAGATCATTTCATCAAAGATCAAAGTATGTGTTTCTGTGTCAGAGCAATGTAGTTTTCTATAATTGACTAGTTGAGATTGCTGAAATATGTTTAAATCCATCTGTGTTGCACATATTGCATAAACCTATATGGTAGATGGGGTTTATATGCCACTGGAGTGTTTTGAATGATAAAGCAGAAACCAGAACAGTTGATTCATGTCAACATAATATGTACCTGTGTGAACTGTCAGTTGGAACACCTCCTGTCTGTACTGCCTGTTGTCATGGTGATAATACTATTAACATTCTATGTCGGGGCAGAGAAATGCACTCAGACTTTGGGTCCAACCTCTCCATTTTGTGGAAGAACTATAACTCCATCTATCACAGTATTTACACCGTAGGAACAACAAGGCTTTGCTCATCAGATCAGTGTGCCATTTGTGTTACTGAGGCAGAAATTGTGTAAATTAGAGCCAGTTAAAAAAGCTGTCTCTTTAGCTTTGGGGAGTAAATGCTTCTCCTACTTTGTATTGTAGTCTATCAGGCATTTGGAAGGTACTCCTGTGATTTAGAGGTTTCTAGTTCAAACATTAAAGTTTTGATGGCTATGAAAGTCACATTGTGAATGAGAGGACAAACTTTACTACATTTTGATGGTAAAATTGTGCCTGTGAATTAAAAATTGTGGACACAGTGTCAGGTTAACACGCTATACATGAACATTCTGTCATTGGAATGCATAGTAAGCTCAGAAATCACCAGAAAATGGACAAAATTTTAAACTAATATATGCCTCAACAGCATTCACTCAAATATGACTTAAACCAGCCTAATGCAGTTCCTTTAATCTCAATTAAATTCAACTCAGATATATATATATCACCAAATTACAACAAATGTCATCTCAAGGCACTTAAACAATATAGTCCAATTTAAGCCAATTGGAATTCAATTCATTGTAATCCTAATCCAATCAAATTAATTAATTTCAAAATAATCAAATTCATTCATATAGAGTCAATTCAAAAACAATATCCTAGCTAAGGAAACCAACAGATTGCACCGAAACTTGTCTTCAGTTCAATCTCCCGTCCTGAGCCTCTCTGTAACAGAATGCTGTGATCGATCGTATCAAATGCAGCACTGAGATCCAACAGGACAAGCACAGAAACAAGTCCGCTATCAGAGGCTAACAGGAGATCATTGGTAACTTTCACCAGTGCTGTTTCTGTGCTATGATGCACTCTGAATCATGACTGAAACTCTTCAAACAGATTTTTTCTATGTAAATGATCACAAAGTTGAGCTGCAACTATCCTCCTGTCTTTTGGTTCTCATAATACTATGTAGCAAGCAAAAGTGTTTTGACTGTCTGAACTTGTCTTTCCATAACATTAAATGGCTAGTAATGCCTTTTCCCATAACATTGTGTGGCCAGCAAGCATAAACAATATAAATAGCAAGAGCACCATTTTGTTGTCAGACAACTCTGAGCAGCTTCCTGACAGGTTGTGCGGACTTGTCTCTTTCTTGCAAGAAATAAATGTTTTGTGTTAATCGTATCCAGCGACTCTGAGCCTAATTTTAAGAGAATTTTTCTAACACCTATCAACAAAGACCGATTGATCAAATCCAATATGGAAGTGTCAATTAAGGGGAAAACCTCCTTGAACAGTCTGGTTGGGATTGGGTCTAAAATACAAGTTGATGGTTTAGAAGAGACTATTGCTGTTGTTAGCTCAGAGAGATCAACTGGACAGAAGCTGTCTAAATACAAATCAGGTTCTAAAGATACTTCTAAAGCTGCTCTACTTGATGATACATCAGTGATAATAGTGGGAAGGATTCCATTAATCTTCTCTCTGATAGAATCAATTTTATTGATAAAGAATCTCATGAAATCATCACTGCTGAGAGTTAAAGGAATACATGGCTCAACAGAGCTCGGACTCTTTGTCAGCCTGGCAACAGCGCTGAAAAGAAACCTGGGATTATTCTTATTCTCTTCTATCAATAATGAATAATAAGCAGTTCTAGCTTTACGAAGGGCTTTCTTATACGTTCTTAAACTATCTTTCCAGACTAACTGAGACTCTTCTAAATTAGAGGAACGCCACTGTCTCTCCAGCTTTCTTGCAGTCTGCTTTAAAGCAGCTGTGAATTATACCAAGGAGCCAACCTCTTCTGACTGATTACCTTCCTTTTCAGAGGGGCAACATTGTCCAGTGTTGTACGCATTGAAGCTGTAGTGCTGTCAACAAGAGAGTCAAGTTCTACTGGAGTAAAATTTAGGTAGCCATCCTCTGTCATATCTGCACATGGCAGTGAAGAAAAGGATGATGAAATCAACTCTTTAAATCTGGTTACAGCATTCTCTGACAGACACCTTCTATATGTAGAATTCTTCTCAGAAACCGTATAGTCAAGTAATGTAAATTCAAAAGTTATTAAAAAAGGTCAGACAAGACAGAGTTATGAGGGAACACTGTTAACTGTTCACTCTCAATGCCATAAGTCAGCACAAGGTCAAGGGTATGATTAAGGCAGTGAGTAGGTCTGTGAACACTCTGAGAAAATCCAATAGAATCTACATGAATATTAAAGTCACCCACTACAATGACTTTATCTGTACTCAGCACTAACTGGGATAAAAACTCTGAGAATTCAGACAGAAACTCAGAATAAGGGCCAGGTGGACGATACACAACAACAAACACAAGAGGTTTTTGTGATTTCCACTTTGGGTGGGAAAAACTGAGAATCAGAGATTCAAAAGAGCTAAAACTAATCTTGGGTCGAGGACTGATTAGTAACCCTGATCTGAAGATAGCTGCCACTCCTCCTCCTCTGCCTGTGGTTGGAGGAACATGAACATTTAAATAGTCAGAGGGAGTTGATTCATTAATGCTAACATGATCCTCCTGCTGCAGCCAGGTTTCTGTAAGACAAAATATATCAATATGATGATCACAGATCAAATCATTCACTAACAGAGACTTCCAAAGGAGAGATCTAATATTCAGCAAACCACATTTAATAGTTTGATGTTTTTGTTCAGTTAAAGTTTTTTGTCTTAATTTTCGGAGGTTTTCTGGGTTGTGTTATGAAATGTTATGGGAGTTCATTGATGGTCTCATGTGGGCCCCTGAGTCATTTACATATTTACACTGGTTCATCAAGTGTAATATGAGACAAGTAAAGAAGCTTATGGGCACTTTCTGACCAGAGCTGTTTGGTCCGCTTTAAACGGACCAGAGTTTGTTTCCTTAGATGGTCCGCTTCGTTTGGGCAGGTGTGAAAGCTCATACAAGCAAACTGTTTCATCTGAAAACATGGATCTCGGTTAGCTTGCAAGTAGACCCTGGTGCAGTTCACCTTGGGAAATGCAAATTAAATATCCAGCTAATGAAAAAGAGGAAGTGACATACCCTGCCTGGCGTTTGTGTAACCACAGCAGTGTGTTGTAGTCTCTTGCACTCTGTCATCTTTTTTGGTACTGTTGCATTAATTTAATTAACAGAGCAACATGCTGGATACCTCGCTGCCTAGCCTCATGCTTTTTGCCTTCCTAAGCAGCTGTTGTAACTGGGTGACATTGTCCAGATGATTGGTCCGCTTTCAAAAATGTAGTGTGAAAGTGAAGTAAACCAAACGAAAGTGTGAATTTTTTCAGCATTCTCCACCCAAACAAACTAAGTCACTAGAACTATCCTGGTGTGAAAGTGCTCTAAAATAATGTGTGACAAGTTGGCAATATGTGCAACCTTTTAATTGAATCACAGTTCATTCCATATAAAAAATCCAAACAGAATTGTATTGAATTTTCAATGTTCAGAAAACCTGAGGTAACCAATAAATAGTCTTTATTAAACTGCATTAAACTGTTGAAAGACCTTATGACGAAGTCTTAGTAGTTGAAATGTTTGTGGTGATCGGCCGCTTTCTCTTGGGAAAACTGTTAAATGGAAGGATCTGATCACCACTGATCACATGCTGCTGGTTCTTCTCTTGTAGAATGTGAAGCTGCTGCAGCAGTTTATCAGTCCCCACACTGGAATGGTATATGATCCCACTCGAACTGGTAAGTCACCATTTCATCTGTTAATGCAGTGTTTTCCAATCCTGGTCCTTAGGGCGCCCTGCCCTGCATGTTTTACAGGTTTCTTTCCACTATCATATCAGATTTAAACGAGTTTTTTTTTTTTAACCATGCTACTGCAGAGCTATTGAGCTGTCCCATTTATCTTAATCAAGTGTGTTTTAGCAGGGAAATATTAAACATGTAGGGGAGGGGGTACAAGGACCAGGATTAGGGAACACGAGCTTCTTTCACATGTCAGTTGAGCATTATCGGTGCTAAAAGCTTTCTTAATTAACCCGGAACTGTTCCCCCTCATAACAATTCAATTCAATTTTATTTATATAGCGCCAGATTACAACAATTGTCATCTCAAGGCACTTAAGTAATATAATCCAATTCAAGCCAATTGGAATTCAATTCATTGTAATCATAATCCAATTAATTCATATAGCGCCAATTAAAAAACAATGTCCTAGCTAAGGAAACCAACAGATTGCACCAAAACTTGTCTTCAGTCCAATCTCCCGTCCTGAGCCTGAGGGACTGTGGAAAGGAACGACTCCCTTTAACAGGAAGAAATCTCTGGCAGAACCAGAACCAGCAAGAAACCTCTGGCAGAACCAGAACCAGGAAGAAACCTCTGGCAGAACCAGAACCAGCAAGAAACCTCTGGCAGAACCAGAACCAGGAAGAAACCTCTGGCAGAACCAGAACCAGGAAGGGTGGCCATCCGCCTCGACCAGCTGGGGTTTGAGAAATTACAAGCCAAACAGAGGAGACTCGGCTCCACATCACTGTGTCCTCTCACACATCAAGTCAGCATCACAGAATCAGCTGAGTGTCCAAAGCACCGCTGGTTAGAGTGGCAAGTTCCACAATGCCAGCTTAATGTGTGAAAGCACATCTGAGGTGGGATCGTTTCACCTCTGTTACTTCCTCCCTTGCTGGCATAACAGCAGCAGATCGACATCCACACCCCCCTCCCGCATTCATATCTGTACTTTCACACACGATACAATGCTGGCTTGCAAAGGCATTTGTGAAATAAACTCTGTTATTGCATCAACATCTTCCTTGCAAGTCACTGATTGATTGATTGATTGATTTTTTTGCTTCTCCTGCCTTCAGGTGTGTGTATGAAGCAGCAGAAGAGGTTGCACGAGGCCATCAAGACCGCACGAGATCACGGTACAGATTACAAAGTTTCTCAGAAATATCAAGTATCTTAGGTGCCTATCCAACTCAACTTAATTTTGATCTTTTTCTTTTTAACCCCATTTAAGAAAGCGGGGGGGAAGCCAATATATTTCAAGTTTTGAAAGTGTACAGCTGTCAATAAGTCACTGCAGTGCCATTCAGCTTCCACAGATCTGTGCACCTGACAAGTGTGTCTTCTATTACCCAAGGTCATGTTGTTCAGTCATCTTTGATATGGAGTGTTGGCATCCAGCTAGAGGATGGTAATGGAGAACAGTTTCCAACTTTTCCAAACCATCGTACTCCTCTGTCATTTCAGGAGGGTGCTAGCAATGAGGGCTGACTGTAAATCAACGTCATATAAGCAGGGCTCTGACTAATCCCATTTTCAAACACTGTTATGCCACACACCTTTTTCTGTCACAGTGATCAAACAAACTCAAAACCTATGATGGTGTGACAAAAAGAGGAGACCAACATTGCCATTCTTGCCAACTTGGTGATTCCAAGTCAGATTTAGATCTCTGTCGCGCAGCAGAAACACCTGTCTGTATCATGGTAAATATTTGCCAAAGTGAACGAGCTTGAAGATTTGATGTGAGAACTTGTAGTTGTAGCTGTTGATGAATATCCTAAACTGCGACATTTGCATAGTGGTTGGCTTCTTCAAGACAGTTTTTGAAAGAATACTAGTCTGGCTGGCTGCTGCTAAAGACACAAGGCGGACTGGCCAGAAACGCTGTGGACTCAGATGATTCAGTTGAATCGGTTCACTGACTTCATTCCAGTCAATGAATCCAAGTTGCAATAAACAAGTGGTTAAATACAGTGATATTTGTTATGTGGCTGATATATTTTATGCACATGCAATGATGATGGTGATTATTATTATTTATTTATTATTATTGTCAGTAGTAATGGTTAACAACACTGACTCAAGTGACTCGGATGACTTTAGTGAGTGACTCGAGTCCATGAAATGATCTGAGTTTACCACCACTATCCATGGGGTATACACAGAAAATGTTGCAGTTTAGGGTATTCATCAAGTAGAACCCTGGTTATCTGATGAAAACTCACAGCTTAATTTCAAATGTGTAATGATACCATATTTTATTACCAAAATGCTGAGGGTGAAATGTTTTGGGTTTTTTTGGTACTCACTGAGTGAAACGAATAAGAAAACACAAAAACACACTCACCCTTCTTGTGGGCGGCACCCTTCCTTCCAGCTAGTGTCCTCTACCAGAGGCCTGGGAGCTTGAGTGTTCTACCAAGTATCTTCGCTGTTCTTAGAGCTGCGGTTTTCTGGACAGAGATCAGAGTTCCTGGGATCATCTGGAGCACCGAGTGCTTTGATTATCACTGCTGCCTTCAATTCCCCGGAATCTTTTCAACTTCCTCCTTCTGCCCTTGGTATTTTTCGAGCTTCTTGTATCCTTCTTCTTGATGTTGCTGTGACTTGGACTTGCTACATCCATAACTACTGCCTTCTTCTGTAGTTTGTCGAGCACCATAATGTCTGGCTTGTTGGCCATCACCTGCTTATCAGTCTGGATCTGGAAACTCCCACAGGATCTTAGCTCTGTCCAACTGCACCACTTTTGGAGGTGTCTCCCATTTTAACTTTGGGACCTCCAATCCATACTCGGCACAGATGTTCCTGTACACTATACCTGCTATGTGGTTATGGCATTCAATGTATGCTGTATCTGCCTGCACCTGCTATGAGCTGGATGGTCTCACAAGCCTCTTTACACAGCCTACACCTTGAGTCCTGTCTGATGTGGTAGATTCTGGCCTTTATTTGTTTTTCTTGTGCTTAGCGCCTGTTCTTGAGCTGCCATGATAAGTACCTCTGTGTTGTCTTTCAGACCAGCGTTTTTTAGCTGATGATAGGGCTTCTTAATATCTGCCACTTCTTCAAGCTGTCGGTGGTACATGCCGTTTAGAGGCTTATCCTTCCATGATAGCTCCTCGTCTTCCTCCCTGCTTCCCCTAGGTTTCAGCAGCCTGAGACATTCACTTAGCAGTTCATCACTGGGGGCCATCTTCCTGATGTATTCCTGAATCTTTGTCATTTCATCCTGGATCGTGGTTCTGACGCCCACTAGTCCCTGTCCTCCCTCCTTCCTGTAAGTGTACAATCTCAGGGTGCTGGACTTGAGGCGTTTGGCGTTATGGGGAGCTTTCTTATCTTAACATCAGTGGCTTCCATCTCTGCCTTTTACCAGGTTATTATTCCAGCGCAGTATCTGATGACTGGCATCCTGTTGATCAGCAGCTGGTGTTTAGCACCTCGGGTATTACTTCCAACTCCCCACTGGGCCCCATTCATGTATTGAGCCATGTGCCTACTCATTTTATCTGCCTGACAGGAGCTTCCATGTTATGTGGAGGCAGGTTAGAGCCAGGTTATTGGCTGTTAGTTGGATGGAACTGCCCCTTTCTGGAGCCCTTTCATGATCAGCACTGTCCGACTTTTGGTTAACCAGTCTGGGTGGGTCCCATCCACCATTAGCAGCTGGTGAATTTGTGCTGCTAGATGTTCATGCAGTGCTGTTAGTTCCTTTAGCCAGCAGATGTGTATCGTGTTAGAGCCTGGTGCAGTCCAGATCTTCATACTTGAGTCTCTTTATTGGATGTCTGCCACTGTGATGGTTACTGGTTCCTGTTCTGGGAGATTGCTGTGGTCAGCTCTCAGATCCACTAGCCATGGAGCATTGGTGTTGCCCTGGATGGGTCTATTCTCATCTTATGACCTCCCACTGAACTTCCTATTTACTCTTTTGGCTTCAGCTTATCTAGTGTATTCTCTTCAGTGCCTCAGGTATGGAGCATTTGTTGTATTTCTGAAGCTCTGATAGCTGGCTAACCTCTCTCTATGCTGCCTTGCTTTTAGCCTCCATGAGGGGGGAATGTTCCTTACTGCAGCTGTGGTGTACATCAGCTTATTGGTCTATATCAGCTTTTATTTACATTTGAACAAAAAGTGGCATGTCCAAAATTATTCATACTTTTCTCAATAATCAATAGAAAAGCCTTTATTGGCTATGACAGCAATCAAGTGCTTCCTATAATTGCTGACCAGCTTTTTGCATGTCTCCACTGGTAATTTTGCCCATTCATCTTTAGCAATGAGCTCCAACTCTTTCAGGTTGGAAGGTCTCCTTGCCAACAGCCTGTGCTTTAGCTCCCTTCACAGATTCTGAAGTCAGGACTCTGGCTGGGCCACTGCAAAATGTTAATGTTTTTGTCCGCTAACCATTTCTTCACCACTTTTGCTGTGTGTTTTGGGTGGTTGTAGTGCTGAAATGTCCACTGGTGCCCAAGGCCAAGTTTCTCTGCAGACTGCTTGATGTTGTTGAGAATCTTGATGTGTTGCTCTTTTTTCACGGTGCCGTTTACAGCGGTTAGGTTCCCTGGTCCATTGGCTGAAAAACACCCCAAAGCATTAGGTTCCCACCACAGTGTTTGACAGTGGGGATGGTGTTCTTAGGGTTGAAGGCTTCTCCTTTTTTACGCCAAATGATGGACACATCATTGTGGCCAAATAATTTAATTTTTGTTTCATCTGACCATAAAACAGATGACCAGAAGTCTTATTCTTTGTTCAGATGAGCATTTGCAAAAGTCAAGCGGGCTTTTGTGCGCCTTTTCTGGAGAAGTGGTGTCCTCTTTGGGCTGCGTCTGTGGAACCCAGCAATGTGCAGTGTCCGTTGGACTGTAAGACGTTGTCACCAGCAAAGTCCAGATTCACCACTAGGATGCTTTAGTGGTGATCCTTGGATTCTTTTTCATCTCCTTCTCTGTCCTCCTGGTCAGCACTGGTCACTTTTGACTACCGACTACGTCCTCTAAAATCTTCCACAGTGCGGAACGTCTTGTATTTTTTAGTAATACTTTGCACTGTAGCTACTGGAACTTGAAAACATTTAGATATGGCCTTATAGCCCTTTCCTGACTTGTGAGCAGCTACAATGCGTAACCGCAGGTCCTCAGTGATCTCCTTTGTCTTAGCCATGACTGTCCACAAACCAACTGTAGAGCTGCTGTTTTTCACCTGTTGAGTTGATTAAGACGACTGTTCCCAATGAGCCAGGGTTATTAGGATGCTTTAGAACAGATTGGACTATTTGGAATGGTATATAACTTTCCCATAGACTGTGACAGATTGCTAAGGGTATGAATAATTTTGGACATGCCACTTTTTGCTCAAATGTAAATAAAAGCTGAGATTCTAAATATTATTTTCCACAATGATGCCTGTCTCATTTCCTATCAAGAAAAAACTTGCTGGTTGTATAAAAGTAGCTTTAAGTCAGAATTTGACAGGGGTATGAATAATTTTAGCCATCCATCCATTTTCTTAACCGCTTAATCCACATGGGGTCGTGGTGGCAATATGAAGAGTAGAGAGGCCCAGACATCCCCTGCTACTTCCTCCAGCTCATCCTGGGTGACCCTGAGCCGTTCCCAGGCCAATCGAGAGATATAATCTCTCCAGCGAGTCCTGGGCTGACCTCTGGGCCTTGTCCTAGTTGGTCGTGCCCGGCATACCTCAAAAGGGAAAGGGTCCGTCCAAGAGTACTGCACCCGAGATCCATGTGATATGAAATGTGAAAGAGACGTATCAGCCACAAGAGTCCCACAACATCCAGAGCCTTGAGCATTTCTGGGCGCATCTCATCCGCCCCCGGGGCCTTGCCACCAAAGAGTTTTTTTTTGACTACCTTGGTGACCTCCACTAGGGAAATGGAGGTTGACACCCCAGATGCCTCTGGCTCTGACTCCTGTACAGTAGGCATATCCCTCGGATTCAGAAGCACCTCAAAGTGTTCCCTCCACCTTCCAACAATATCCTCATTTGAGGTAAGAGGATCGCCACTCCTGCTGAGCACAGCTTGACCAAGATCACTCTGACCTCTCCTGAGTTGCCGGATGGTGCCCCAGAACCTCGTTGAGGCCGACCGAAAGTCACTTTCCATGGCCTCCCCGAACTCCTCCCATGCCACAGATTTTGCTTAGCCTCCCAAACGAACCAGGCCCTGAAGGCCTCCGTCTTCAACCTGGCGGCTTCCTGAACTGCTGGGGTCCACCAGCGGGTTCTTGGGTTGCTGCCGTGACAGACACCAATAAGTCTCTGGCTACTGCTGCACGTGGCCGCTTCCACAATGGTTTTGAACAGGGTCCACTCGGACTCCATGTCCCCTACCTCCTCCAGCACATGAGAGAACTTCTCACGGAGGTGGGAGTTGAACTCATGCTGGACATATTTCTCTGCCAGCCTTTTCCAGCACACCCTCATGACACGCTTGGGTCTACCAGATCTGACCTGCAGTTTTCCCTGCCATCTGATCCAACTCATCACCAAATGGTGATCAGTCGATAGCTCAGCATCTCTCTTCACCCGATTGTCCAGAACAAAAAGTCTCAGGTCAGGTAAAACAACAATAAAATCGATCATCGACCATCAATGACCCAGGAAGCTCTGGTAGCAGGTAAACTTATGAGCATCCTTGTGCTCAAAAATGGTGTTTGTTATGGACAGTCCATGACTTATGTTCATGTTTCTGCATTTAGCAGACACTTTTATCCAAAGCGACATACAGGTAGGCGGGTAGGGTAAGGGGGTCTTGCCCAAGGACACCTACTGGATACCTGTCATGCAGGGGATTTGAACTCAGGTCACCAACTTGAAAGTTGACAATCTTACCACCACACTATCACAGTCCCTACTTGCACAGAAATCCAACAACAACTCACCACTTGGGTTTAGATCAAGCAGGCCATTCCTCTCAATCACCCCCTTCCAGGTTACGCAGTCATTGCCAACATGGGTGTTGAAGTTGCCCAGGAGGACTATGGAGTATGCCGGTGGGGCCCTTTTCATAACCCCACTCACTTGCTCAAAAAAGCCTGAATACTCTGAGCTGCTGTTCAGTGCACAAACAACAGTCAGAGTTGTCCTCCTTGCAACTTTAAGCTGCATAGAGACGACCCTCTCATACACTGGGACAAACTCCAACTTTGTGGCAGCCAGCTCGGGGCTTGTGAGTATCCCCACACCCGCCCGGTGCCTCCCACCCTGAGCAACTTCTGAGTAGGGATGTCACGAGAACCGATACTTCGGTACCAAGTCGATGCCACAATTCTAAAAACATGACGGTACTTGTTTTGCAACAGTATCGTTGGTACCGGGGATAAAATTCCCCCGGGCGTAATGTGGCCACCATATACACATACAAGTGTTCCAGTGGGCTGTTAAATTCCAAAGGAACACTGAAGATGCAGCTGCAGCCACAGCTCTGCCTCGACTCGTCAAAAAGAAAAATAGTAAGAGTTGTGTTTGGAAGTTCTTTGCGTTTGAGGCGGATGATCAGGGATTAATAATAGATTGGCAAATACCTATATGCAAACGGTACCAAACAGCTTTTCAGACGATAGGAGGAAATGCTTCCAATTTAGCGAAGCACTTCAAAGACAGACATCCAGATTTGTCAAGTAAGTTTCAAGTCATGTTAATCTTCACTTTGTGTTAATTCACACCCATTGTTCTCAGTTGAACAAACTCCCCATCGCAAATCATGTATCTGCTTATATAGCAAAGACTAAAGTGTGCGATAGGCACAAAGCAGATTTTTTTTTTCAAATTACTAAATCATAGAATATCCCACTATCATGTTTCTGATATAGCCTGATCCCAATTCAAATGGTAATGGTTTATTTTTATTCATTACTTGAAGGCTACATGCCACTCTTCTTTTTCTGTAATGTTAATGGTGTATTATTTTTATTCATTACTTGAAGGCTACATGCAAGCGCCACTGTTTTCTTGTAATGTTCAAATGTTTTTAATGAATTAGTATGTTGAAGTACATGGACTTTGTTTTTTTTACTGTGGTATTGAATTGGGTATCGAGGATCGTGGAATTTCATTGGTATTGGTATTGGACTACTAAATGTCTGGTATCGTGACATGCCTAATCCTGAGTAGGCAAGAGACCATCCTTTATTGAGGAGTTTGGTTCCAGAGCCGACACTGTGCGTGGAGGTGAGCCCAACTATATCTATATCACCTCCACCAAAGGCTCATTTGGTGACAACAGTGGCTGATGCATAGCGCTCTCCTTGACGTCTCAAACATCGTTGGTGACTAATCAACTTTCATCAGAGAACAGCACTTATCCCTCGTCCAGCATAAATGCTCCATGGATCATGCAAGATGATGTGCCTGGTGGTGTGGTCAGGTACCCTTGCAGGTCGTCTAGCATGCAGACCACACTGATGTAAAGTTTGGTCTGACGTGACACTTGGGTGCCTTTCACCTCCCTTAAATGTGCCTGGAATTGAGTGGCATCCATAATCCGGTTTCACAGGGCGCTGTTCACAATGAAGCAGTCATCAGTGTGGGATGTGGACGTCCACTTCTATGCCTTTCTGTGACTCTTCCAGTATTTCTGTATCTCTGTTGCAACCTGTTGATGGCACTGTGATACTCTAAGCTCAGTGGCCACATCCCTCAGAGAACATCCTGTTTGAAGTCTCGCAATGGCGAGGTACTGTTGATCAATAGTTGGGTGTCGTCTTGGTGTCATGATGACAAAATGTGAACAACATGAGGAGGACTGTTTAAATACCAATTTTAATAACCAGGAAATGTATTGGTCGATTCATGGATCAAACACTTGTTGTGAATTTTGCTGTTAAGTGCCTTGTTAGGCTACGTTCACACTGCAGGTCTGCAGGTCTGCAGGTCTAACCCGATTTACTGCTCGAATACGATTTTCTTTTCTTATTTATTTTTTTGTTTGGCTGTTCACATTACCTCTTTAAATGTGGCCTGTCTACGGATTCCTATGTGAACAGCTCACGTTCCTGAAGTGACCCGGATACGCAGTTGATCATTGATTACTTCACGCCCATAGACCACAATGGTGTTTACTGAAGTGACCATGGCAACCGGTACTGCAGGACTGTATGGCTTAATGCTAAAAATCAGGGCTCGCAAGTCTGACGAGACACATGCATTTCAACAAGTTCTCACGCTCACACGACACACATGGCATTTCTCACGCTGAAAAAAAAAAGTATAATGTAAATTTCTCTGGTGCTGCTATCGCTATGGAAATGGCAGGAAACAAGCACGTCTCCCATGAGTCTGAGCAGAGCAACACTAACAACAACACTAGTAATAATCTAAACAATAAAAGACCTGTCCAATCTCTGCTCAGAGTTAAACAGGCTGTAAAAAGCACCACCATAGCACTGATTGTGTCCTGGATGACATCCTAGAGAGCAATATCAGACTGGAAAATGTGAATGTGGTCAGGGAGAACTATTGAAGTTTTACATTGAAAACACAAATTCAATTCAGTTCTATATTTTATTTATATAGTGCCAAATCACAACAAACATAATGTCAAGACTTTAAAGATAGAATCCAATTCATTAAATGTCCAACTATGAGATCTTTAAGATATGATGGAGCTCGGTCATTAAGAGCTTTATATGTGAGGAGAAGAATCTTAAATTCTATTCTGAATTTAACAGGGAGCCAATGAAGAGAAGCTAAAACTGGAGAAACATGATCTCTGCTGTTAGTTCTCATCAGAACTCTGGCTGCAGGGTTTTGGATCAGCTGGAGGCTTTTCAGAGAATATGTGGGACGGCCCAATAATAAGGAATTACAGGAGTCCAATCTTGAAGTAACAAATGCATGAACTAGTTTCTCTGCATCACCCTGAGACAGGATGTTCCTGATTTTAGCAATATTACGAAGGTGAAAGAAGGCAGTCCTAGAAACCAGTTTTATATGTGCGTCAAATGATAAATTCTGGTCAAAAATAACTCCAAGGTTCCTCACTGTAGAACTAGAAGCCAAGGAAATACCATCTAGAGTAACTATATAACTAGACAATTTCTCCCTGAAGCGCTCAGGTCCAAAGAGAACCACTTCAGTTTTGTCTGAATTTAAAAGCAGAAAGTTCTGAGTAATCCAGGTCTTTATGTCTTTAAGACAGGCTTGTAGTCTGACCAACCTATTGGTTTCATCTGGTTTCATAGATAGGTAAAGCTGAGTATCATCAGCATAACAATGGACATTTATGCCATGCTGTCTGATAATGTTACCTAATGGAAGCATGTATAAAGTAAAAAGAATCGGTCCAAGCACAGAACCCTGAGGAACTCCATGACTTACTCCAACGTGTGAGGAAGATTCTTCATTTACAAGAACAAACTGGAATCTATCAGATAAATATGACTTAAACCAGCCTAATGCAGTTCCTTTAATCCCAATAACATGTTCAAGTCTCTGTAACAGAATGCTGTGATCGATCGTATCAAATGCAGCACTGAGATCCAACAGGACAAGCACAGAAACAAGTCCGCTATCAGTTTCACACAGATGTCAAATAAACAGCGGAACCCTAAGTGACAGGAAGTCTGAGAGAGCAGAAGAAATGTTGTTCAGTCGTCACATTTAACCTGAACCAAAAATCAACCCTGAGCTCAAATACAGCTCACAGAAGGAACCCATTCTGTTCAAAACCTGGTGGGCTGGGATGCCACCAAGCCAGGCAATATTTCTCATAAATATGCACAACACTCATGTGATCTCAGGTTTAAGATCAGGTCTGTCTCCTTTTTACAGACAAATGATAAAGAGACCCTGTACCCTGGGTTGTAAATAAATACTTTAACTTATTTTCAGCTCAATGTTGTCACACCTTTAAACAACCTGTTCCTCAATTAATTGTCTGATCCATGCATGTTGCAATGGGGGCGTGACCTCATGCAGGAAAGGGCCACTTTTACAGAAAAAGGAAAACTTAGTTAGCAGACAGCTGCAGCTAATCATTTCGTGGAGCCTGCTGGTGTTGAACACCCTGCTGTGAATGTCCTGCAGCCTCTGGTGGACCATGACGTTTTCCTCCTGAATTTTCTTCTTCACTTGACTGGATGTTTTGAAGGCTTTCATCTTTTGGAAAATCGTTAATTTGGTCACAGATGATGTTGTGTGAAGTGATCATGAAATAAGATAAGAGTTAAGGGATTTCTTTAAATTCTAACAAAAGAAACTTTAGGTTTCATTTAGGAGTTCTGCAGACAGGAAGGTGAATGTGAGCAACGTGAAATATCACCTGTGACTGGCATCACAGCTGAGTTTCACTCTTTAATGGTAACATAAGAATGAGCGGCTCCACTGCAGACCACTTACCTGCTGTAGAAATGATGAAGAAGTGCACACGTCCAAACAGCTCAACCCAACTTCCTTCCTGATAAGTTGTTGAATATAGAAGAGCTGCAATTCCCATCAATTTTATTTCACTTTTGACGAGAAAGCCTCAAACGTACAATGAGGCCAAGCTTCCAGCCCATTATTGTTCCAGCCCCTGTGTTCAGTGTTCTTTCTGCTCTGCAGGGTCAGTCAAAGTTGCTGAAATAAATGTACAATGCAGAGAGTAGAGCTCATTGACCTGGAATCACAAGATGATGTTATCAGCTCAGCCTCGCTGATGAATTAACTCTCTCTCTGTCTCCTTTCAGGCTTACTGCCCTTTCAGATCCCACATGTGGAATTTTCAGGAGAGGACTACTCAAATTCCCATGATGCTGTTGGGTCCACACCTCCTCCTCCATCTTTGACTTCAGGCGACAGCTGGTATAAATGGTACGGGGAAATGGCACCAGACCACAGTGAGGTGGCTAAAGTCAAGAAGACCTACAAAGCTTACTTAAAGTGACGCTGGGATCATGACTGTTGTCCACACATTGTGACTACATGGTTACACACAATCAATTGTACAATAAAGATCATGGTGAAAACATTTATTTAGCTTTGGCAGCTCATTATTTCGCATATGTGATGTCTGATTAGGAGTGAAGTCCAGGACCAGGCTGAGCGTTGGTGTGGCACATGGTGCCTGTGCCAGCTGGTCAGGGGTTAACCTTGTTGACCATGGTCTCTCCCAAAGCCTCCAGCACTTCCCGCTTGTAGTCATCGAAGTCTCCGTCAATCTGGTTGATGGTGCAGTCCTCCACCACCCAGAGCTGGCACTGAGTCTCTGTGATGAGCCGAGCGTCGTGACTCACTATGATCACAGCTGATAGGACAGGGTCAGTGTGTTAGTGGTCCAACAAAACCAATTTACTTCATTACACAATTCACACATGATGTGAAGGCCTGTATCACTGCTTGTTTTGTGGAAGCTCTGCTCTGCTTTTCTTCCTCTGAGGCTGATATAGAACAGTGTTAAATCAGTGTGGCTGGAACAAGTCTGGGCTCCAAAGACTTTTTTTTTTTTTCCATGACCACCAAAGAAATGGTGCTATGTTAACACCAGGGGTCTGGGCCAATAGTCAGATTTACTCAGGAACCTTCTAACAGAGTGAAATGAGCTTTAAAGTCTCATAGTAACGGAAAAGCTGTGTACTGCAGGACAAAGACAAAGGAAACGGCTGTTAAGCTTTGACCCGCTGCCTCAGTCTGACCCGCTGCCTCAGTGTGACCCGCTGCCTCAGTGTGACCCGCTGCCTCAGTGTGACCCGCTGCCTCAGTGTGACCCGCTGCCTCAGTGTGACCCGCTGCCTCAGTCTGACCCGCTGCCTCAGTCTGACCCGCTGCCTCAGTCTGACCCGCTGCCTCAGTGTGACCCGCTGCCTCAGTGTGACCCGCTGCCTCAGTCTGACCCGCTGCCTCAGTCTGACCCGCTGCCTCAGTGTGACCCGCTGCCTCAGTGTGACCCGCTGCCTCAGTCTGACCCGCTGCCTCAGTGTGACCCGCTGCCTCAGTCTGACCCGCTGCCTCAGTCTGACCCGCTGCCTCAGTGTGACCCGCTGCCTCAGTGTGACCCGCTGCCTCAGTCTGACCCGCTGCCTCAGTCTGACCCGCTGCCTCAGTGTGACCCGCTGCCTCAGTCTGACCCGCTGCCTCAGTCTGACCCGCTGCCTCAGTGTGACCCGCTGCCTCAGTCTGACCCGCTGCCTCAGTGTGACCCGCTGCCTCAGTCTGACCCGCTGCCTCAGTGTGACCCGCTGCCTCAGTCTGACCCGCTGCCTCAGTGTGACCCGCTGCCTCAGTCTGACCCGCTGCCTCAGTCTGACCCGCTGCCTCAGTCTGACCCGCTGCCTCAGTCTGACCCGCTGCCTCAGTCTGACCCGCTGCCTCAGTCTGACCCGCTGCCTCAGTCTGACCCGCTGCCTCAGTGTGACCCGCTGCCTCAGTGTGACCCGCTGCCTCAGTGTGACCCGCTGCCTCAGTCTGACCCGCTGCCTCAGTGTGACCCGCTGCCTCAGTCTGACCCGCTGCCTCAGTGTGACCCGCTGCCTCAGTCTGACCCGCTGCCTCAGTGTGACCCGCTGCCTCAGTCTGACCCGCTGCCTCAGTCTGACCCGCTGCCTCAGTGTGACCCGCTGCCTCAGTCTGACCCGCTGCCTCAGTGTGACCCGCTGCCTCAGTCTGACCCGCCGCCTCAGTCTGACCCGCCGCCTCAGTCTGACCCGCTGCCTCAGTGTGACCCGCTGCCTCAGTCTGACCCGCCGCCTCAGTCTGACCCGCCGCCTCAGTGTGACCCGCCGCCTCAGTGTGACCCGCTGCCTCAGTCTGACCCGCTGCCTCAGTCTGACCCGCTGCATCAGTGTGACCCGCTGCATCAGTGTGACCCGCTGCCTCAGTCTGACCCGCTGCATCAGTGTGACCCGCTGCCTCAGTCTGACCCGCTGCCTCAGTGTGACCCGCCGCCTCAGTCTGACCCGCCGCCTCAGTCTGACCCGCCGCCTCAGTGTGACCCGCCGCCTCAGTGTGACCCGCCGCCTCAGTCTGACCCGCTGCCTCAGTCTGACCCGCTGCATCAGTGTGACCCGCTGCCTCAGTGTGACCCGCTGCCTCAGTCTGACCCGCTGCCTCAGTCTGACCCGCTGCCTCAGTCTGACCCGCTGCCTCAGTGTGACCCGCTGCCTCAGTGTGACCCGCTGCCTCAGTCTGACCCGCTGCCTCAGTCTGACCCGCTGCCTCAGTCTGACCCGCTGCCTCAGTGTGACCCGCTGCCTCAGTCTGACCCGCTGCCTCAGTGTGACCCGCTGCCTCAGTCTGACCCGCTGCCTCAGTCTGACCCGCTGCCTCAGTGTGACCCGCTGCCTCAGTGTGACCCGCTGCCTCAGTGTGACCCGCTGCCTCAGTGTGACCCGCTGCCTCAGTCTGACCCGCTGCCTCAGTGTGACCCGCCGCCTCAGTCTGACCCGCCGCCTCAGTGTGACCCGCCGCCTCAGTCTGACCCGCTGCCTCAGTCTGACCCGCTGCCTCAGTGTGACCCGCTGCCTCAGTCTGACCCGCTGCCTCAGTCTGACCCGCTGCCTCAGTGTGACCCGCTGCCTCAGTCTGACCCGCTGCCTCAGTGTGACCCGCTGCCTCAGTGTGACCCGCTGCCTCAGTCTGACCCGCTGCCTCAGTGTGACCCGCTGCCTCAGTCTGACCCGCTGCCTCAGTCTGACCCGCTGCCTCAGTGTGACCCGCTGCCTCAGTCTGACCCGCTGCCTCAGTCTGACCCGCTGCCTCAGTGTGACCCGCTGCCTCAGTGTGACCCGCTGCCTCAGTGTGACCCGCTGCCTCAGTCTGACCCGCTGCCTCAGTGTGACCCGCTGCCTCAGTCTGACCCGCTGCCTCAGTCTGACCCGCTGCCTCAGTGTGACCCGCTGCCTCAGTGTGACCCGCTGCCTCAG
Source organism: Leuresthes tenuis (assembly GCF_036924035.1). NCBI lineage: Eukaryota > Metazoa > Chordata > Actinopteri > Atheriniformes > Atherinopsidae > Leuresthes > Leuresthes tenuis. Next base: position 33,390,758 of record NW_027325372.1, on the reverse strand, counting down.
TCTGACCCGCTGCCTCAGTGTGACCCGCTGCCTCAGTGTGACCCGCTGCCTCAGTCTGACCCGCTGCCTCAGTGTGACCCGCTGCCTCAGTCTGACCCGCTGCCTCAGTGTGACCCGCTGCCTCAGTCTGACCCGCTGCCTCAGTCTGACCCGCTGCCTCAGTGTGACCCGCTGCCTCAGTCTGACCCGCTGCCTCAGTCTGACCCGCTGCCTCAGTGTGACCCGCTGCCTCAGTGTGACCCGCTGCCTCAGTCTGACCCGCTGCCTCAGTGTGACCCGCTGCCTCAGTCTGACCCGCTGCCTCAGTGTGACCCGCTGCCTCAGTGTGACCCGCTGCCTCAGTCTGACCCGCTGCCTCAGTGTGACCCGCTGCCTCAGTGTGACCCGCTGCCTCAGTCTGACCCGCTGCCTCAGTGTGACCCGCTGCCTCAGTCTGACCCGCTGCCTCAGTCTGACCCGCTGCCTCAGTGTGACCCGCTGCCTCAGTGTGACCCGCTGCCTCAGTCTGACCCGCTGCCTCAGTGTGACCCGCTGCCTCAGTGTGACCCGCTGCCTCAGTCTGACCCGCTGCCTCAGTGTGACCCGCTGCCTCAGTCTGACCCGCTGCCTCAGTGTGACCCGCTGCCTCAGTCTGACCCGCTGCCTCAGTCTGACCCGCTGCCTCAGTGTGACCCGCTGCCTCAGTCTGACCCGCTGCCTCAGTCTGACCCGCTGCCTCAGTGTGACCCGCTGCCTCAGTGTGACCCGCTGCCTCAGTCTGACCCGCTGCCTCAGTGTGACCCGCTGCCTCAGTCTGACCCGCTGCCTCAGTCTGACCCGCTGCCTCAGTCTGACCCGCTGCCTCAGTGTGACCCGCTGCCTCAGTGTGACCCGCTGCCTCAGTGTGACCCGCTGCCTCAGTGTGACCCGCTGCCTCAGTCTGACCCGCTGCCTCAGTGTGACCCGCTGCCTCAGTGTGACCCGCTGCCTCAGTCTGACCCGCTGCCTCAGTCTGACCCGCCCATTCTCTGTCAGTTCCTTACACACACTTCATAATTAGCAGTTGGACAAAATAGCTCACCTCCTTTGTATTCATTGATGGCCTCTGATAACGCATCTATTGACTCAATGTCCAGATTGTTAGTGGGTTCATCCTAAGAAAGAAGAGAAGCACATGAGGTAATACAGACATAACAGATGTGTAGGAGGAGAGGCTGAGAGGCTCTCACCAAGATAAGTACATCCGGCTGACGACAGGCCAACTCAGCAAACACCACTCTAGCCTTCTGACCACCTGTGAAACATAAAAGCCAGATAATGTCAAAGCATGTCCCCTCGGGACAAGACAAAGGAAGCGGCTGTTAAGCTTCGTACCAGAGAGCTTGGAAATCTGGATGGTGTGGGCATGGCTCTCGAGGCCGAAACGTCCCAGACACTTCCTGCTGTCCTGGTAGGGAAGGTTGAAGTTTCTCATCAGGTACTCTGTGGCCGTCTCCTCCATGTTCAGCTGATCGGCATACTGCTGATTGAAGAAACCCACTTTCTACAAAAAGACCAAACACCCAAGATCAAACTTGTGTTCATGTGAAGTGAGCAGTAGAACCTCTGCAGCATTCCATCATCCAGCCATGTGTTGTCACAGCGGTTCTATCAGTGCATACTGAAAATACAGACAGTGGCTCTTTTCATTGAGCACCATATTAGCCTTTTAAAAAACAACCAACGTGACCCAAACCAGCCTGATGTACTTTTAATCCCAATAACATGTTCAAGCCTCTCTGTGTAGGTATCCCTGGCCTGGTGTTATGGTGTTTGTTGTCCCCCCTTTCCTGTCCTCTCAAACCCCACCTGGTCGAGGTTCTGGTTCTGATGGATGTTTCTTGCTGTTTAAAGGGAGTTTTTTCTCTCAACAGTCACCTTGTGCATGCTGAGATCCAACAGGACAAGCACAGAAACAAGTCCGCTATCAGAGGCTAACAGGAGATCATTGGTAACTTTCACCAGTGCTGTTTCTGTGCTATGATGCACTCTGAATCCTGACTGAAACTCTTCAAACAGATTATTTTTGTATTATTTCCTGGAAGTGATCAGACGATTGAGTTTGTCCCAGGATTATTGGGCTCATGTGGTAAGTTCCCCTGCACCTGTCAGCCAAGAGTCTGCTGTTACATCCATCATTAGTTATGTTGGTCTGCATTAACACACAGTAGTAAGAGAAACCTCATTAAAGCCAATGCTAGACAACAACATGTGAACATGTGATTTAGTCAGAACCACAAAATACTCATCAAGAGGTTTCTGGTTAAGAATCTGTCTTTTTATGGTCAAATGTTTGAGTTACTCACCAGGCGATGATTCTTCCGCATCTCACCTTTGGTCTAAAAAATAGACAATCCTCCAGTTAACTCAGCAGTGTTTATGTTTTAGTGTAGTTTCAGATCTAATTTGCATATCTACACTCTTACCGGGTTTAATTTTCCGGTCAGCAGCAGCAGCAGGGTACTCTTCCCAACACCATTAGGTCCGACAGTACAAACTGAAGGTGGGAAGGAAAAAGTCATGTGAGAAAAGAGTACATCACAGTTTAAAGCTGGAAGAGAAACTGATCTGGAATGCTGCACCTACTGGGTCATAAACTTTTTCTCCAGGTCAGTGCTTCTGAGCTGGTTTTCATCTCCAATGGCTGTCATTTCTAACTCTACAGACACACCTGCATCTTTTAGAGGTCTATGTGTGACATCAGCAGAAAGGCTGTATACTCACTCCTGGAGTCCATGTCGATGCCAAAGTCCACATTTTTGAAGAGGGGCTTCTGACCATGGTAGCCAAAGTCAACACCTGCATACGACACAAACCACCAAGTCAATAACATCAGGACAAAATCTTTACATCAGTAGGAGGACATGGCAGTGTGACATTAGCAATAGTAAAACATGAAGGATGTCTTGGAAGGATTTTTGAAGTGTTGGTGCTAAGTTGACAGCCATGAACCACAATGTCCATAATCTGAGGAGGACCCGCTGCCTCAGTGTGACCCGCTGCCTCAGTGTGACCCGCTGCCTCAGTGTGACCCGCTGCCTCAGTGTGACCCGCTGCCTCAGTCTGACCCGCTGCCTCAGTCTGACCCGCTGCCTCAGTGTGACCCGCTGCCTCAGTGTGACCCGCTGCCTCAGTCTGACCCGCTGCCTCAGTGTGACCCGCTGCCTCAGTCTGACCCGCTGCCTCAGTGTGACCCGCTGCCTCAGTCTGACCCGCTGCCTCAGTCTGACCCGCTGCCTCAGTGTGACCCGCTGCCTCAGTGTGACCCGCTGCCTCAGTGTGACCCGCTGCCTCAGTGTGACCCGCTGCCTCAGTCTGACCCGCTGCCTCAGTCTGACCCGCTGCCTCAGTCTGACCCGCTGCCTCAGTCTGACCCGCTGCCTCAGTCTGACCCGCTGCCTCAGTGTGACCCGCTGCCTCAGTCTGACCCGCTGCCTCAGTCTGACCCGCTGCCTCAGTCTGACCCGCTGCCTCAGTGTGACCCGCTGCCTCAGTCTGACCCGCTGCCTCAGTGTGACCCGCTGCCTCAGTGTGACCCGCTGCCTCAGTGTGACCCGCTGCCTCAGTGTGACCCGCTGCCTCAGTCTGACCCGCTGCCTCAGTCTGACCCGCTGCCTCAGTCTGACCCGCTGCCTCAGTCTGACCCGCTGCCTCAGTCTGCCCTCTGACACTCAATGGATTTTTAAAAAGCACTCTTAGTGAATGATACAACTGTGTCTCATACGTGGGACAGTAAAGGTGTAATCTGAGCAGCTGAAATACATAGTGAGGTGTTCTGGATACGATAATGGTGAAAGCTCTGCAGCATGAGTGGATCTTCTTACTGTGTAGTCCCAGTATGGGTGGGGAGAGTGGAGGTGGGTTGGGGAAGGTGAACTTGACAGTGTACTCTTTGGGCCTCTTCAGCAGTTCTGTGCTGTCCTGGCTCTCTTCCTCCTGGTTTCCCTTCTTCTTGCCTTTTTGCTGCTTTCTGGTCAGTGCCTCCTTAGTCTGCTTCTCCTGAGAGGGAACAATTGAACCAAACTGGTATCAGCTGCAACAGCTAACTTGAGACTATGGGCGAATAGAAGCATTCACTTTTCTAATCTTTGTTTTACATTACAACCTTTAATGGACTTTAAGTAAAAAAATAAATCAACGTAAAATAGTTCGAATTGGTTAAGAGAAATAAAATATAGATTTGTTCTCATTCTAAAAAAAAAAAAAAAGAGCTGAATGTATTCACCTGCTATGAAGCCGCTAAATAAGATCCTATTTCTTAATTTTAATTACCTCGAAAAGTCACATAAGTAGTTAAATCAGGTCCACCTGTGTGCACTCTGTGTCACATGATCTCAGTATACATACACCTGTCCTAAAGGCCCTGGAGTCGGCAACACCACTAATCAAGAGGTACCAGGAAGACCAAAGAGCTCTCCAGAGGGCCGTCCACCAAAACTCACAAACCAGGTAAGGAGGGCATTAATCAGAGAGGTGGCAAAGAGACCAAAGATAACCCTGAAGCAGCTGGAAAGCTCCACAGAGGAGACTGGTGCATCTGTCCATAGGACCACTATGAGTTGTCCACGCCACAGAGATGGGCTTTATGCAAGAGTGGCTGGAAAAAAGCTGCTGCTTACAGAAAAGTTCACCAAAGCATATCTGAGAGACTCCCCAAATATATGAAAGAAGGTCCTCGGGTCAGATGAGGCTAAAACTGAACATAGCTATGTCTGGTACAAACCCAATACCTCTCATCACCCCAGGAACACCATCCCACAGTGAAGCATTGTGGTGGCAGCATCATGCTGTGGGGATGTTTTCCATTGACAGGGACTGGGAAACTGGTCAGAACTGAAGGAATGATGGATGGTGCTAAATAAACTCTAAAGTGTAACTGAAGAACGGGCAGAAATCTCAGTGGCAAGATATACCGAGGATAAAAAAAAATCATCTGGTCCTCACCAGATCTTTTTACTCAGTAAATCCAACCTCAGATTACCAACATATGACATATCACACTGCATCATTATTTATGGAAAAAAAACAGAGAAACAGTGTGTAAAAAACTAAGTGAACCCTCCCTGCTTCCACAGGAACTAAGAGGGTAAGTCACAGCCAGGAGCTGCTGATCAAAGCTCTGATTAACTGATCATCAGTCAGTGTGAGCAGCTCTATAAAAGCAGAAGTTCTGTCAGTTTAACACGATGCCAAGGAGGAAAGACACCAGCAATGATCTCAGAGAAGCAGCTGTTGCTGCCCATCAGTCTGGGAAGGGTTATAAGGCCATTTCCAGACTATCTGGAGTCCATCATTCTACAGAGAGAAAGATTATTCACAAGTGGAAAACATTCAGGACAGCTGTCAATCTTCCCAGGAGTGGACGTCCCAGCAAGTTCACCCCAAGGTCAAAAAGCCCAGAGCTACATCTCAGACTCTACAGGCCTCAGTTAGCATGTTAAAGGTTAAAGGTCACCCCAAGGTGAAAAAGCCCAGAGCTACATCTCAGACTCTACAGGCCTCAGTTAGCATGCTAAAGGTTAAAGGTCACCCCAAGGTGAAAAAGCCCAGAGCTACATCTCAGACTCTACAGGCCTCAGTTAGCATGCTAAAGGTTAAAGTTCACCTCAAGATGAAAAAGCCCAGAGCTACATCTCAGACTCTACAGGCCTCAGTTAGCATGTTAAAGGTTAAAGGTCACCCCAAGGTGAAAAAGCCCAGAGCTACATCTCAGACTCTACAGGCCTCAGTTAGCATGCTAAAGGTTAAAGTTCACCTCAAGATGAAAAAGCCCAGAGCTACATCTCAGACTCTACAGGCCTCAGTTAGCATGTTAAAGGTTAAAGGTCACCCCAAGATGAAAAAGCCCAGAGCTACATCTCAGACTCTACAGGCCTCAGTTAGCATGTTAAAGGTTAAAGGTCACCCCAAGGTGAAAAAGCCCAGAGCTACATCTCAGACTCTACAGGCCCCAGTTAGCATGTTAAAGGTTAAAGGTCACCCCAAGGTGAAAAAGCCCAGAGCTACATCTCAGACTCTACAGACCCCAGTTAGCATGTTAAAGGTTAAAGGTCACCTCAAGATGAAAAAGCCCAGAGCTACATCTCAGACTCTACAGGCCCCAGTTAGCATGTTAAAGGTTAAAGTTCACCCCAAGGTGAAAAACCCCAGAGCTACATCTCAGACTCTACAGGCCCCAGTTAGCATGTTAAAGGTTAAAGGTCACCCCAAGGTGAAAAAGCCCAGAGCTACATCTCAGACTCTACAGACCTCAGTTAGCATGTTAAAGGTTAAAGGTCACCTCAAGATGAAAAAGCCCAGAGCTACATCTCAGACTCTACAGGCCTCAGTTAGCATGTTAAAGGTTAAAGGTCACCCCAAGGTGAAAAAGCCCAGAGCTACATCTCAGACTCTCCAGGCCTCAGTTAGCATGTTAAAGGTTAAAGGTCACCCAAAGGTGAAAAAGCCCAGAGCTACATCTCAGACTCTACAGGCCTCAGTTAGCATGTTAAAGGTTAAAGGTCACCCCAAGGTGAAAAAGCCCAGAGCTACATCTCAGACTCTACAGGCCTCAGTTAGCATGTTAAAGGTTAAAGTTCACCCCAAGGTGAAAAAGCCCAGAGCTACATCTCAGACTCTACAGGCCTCAGTTAGCATGTTAAAGGTTAAAGGTCACCCAAAGGTGAAAAAGCCCAGAGCTACATCTCAGACTCTACAGGCCTCAGTTAGCATGTTAAAGGTTAAAGTTCACCCCAAGGTGAAAAAGCCAAGAGCTACATCTCAGACTCTACAGGCCTCAGTTAGCATGTTAATTGCAGCAAGTATAGGTAATCTACACCAACCATCCCATGTAAGCAGCTCAGTTACCCAGATTCTGCTCCCATGTTCGAGCGCTGCTCCACATACAGTACAGGAACACTTAAGTTATAGTATTATTAGCAATTATCCTTTGTACAGCCACTTCCAAACCCACTAAAAACTTTTGCATCATCGCATCACTTCCAACCAACTGATGGATGTTGTATCAAGCATGGCTATGAGCCACAACATTAACACCACTGACAGGTGAAGCCAGAAACACAGATCATGTTACAATGCAATGTTCTCCTAGAAACCTAAATCCTGACTTTCACATGGATGTTTCTCTGACACTCTTCACCGACCTAAATATTTTATGCCGACCGGTTAGCACCCGTCCCATTGTGGCAACAGCCCTCCCTTACATTAGCTGCCTCCATCAGCAGGACAGCAGCAGGCCCCACAAAAACTTCTAAGGAAGGATTCAAAGACAACAACCAAGAGTCTGAGGTGTTCCCCTGACTTCCAAACCTCTCACATACCAATCTGATGGGATCTGTGGGAAGCAACCCAATCCGCAAAGACCACACTAGCAACAGAGCCCGAACATCTAGGACCCCTCAGATGTTCTTTGTCCACATCCTGGCTGCTCAGTGTTTTGCTGTATGATGAGGACCTACTCAATATTAGGCACGTGGTCATAATGTTAAGGCTGATCAGTATATGTTGTCACAGACATGCCACGGTAGTCAGTATTTGTGGATTTGATTTTAGGCTATAATGTTGTGTGTAATGTGTGGAGAGCATTTGAGTGATGAAGTCTCAGCTGAGGGGCTGGACATACTCACAGCTTGTTTAGTGGACTTGCCACCAGCCTTCAGCTCTTTGAGCTTCTTCTCCTGTTTGTCGTACTGTTTCTGCATTTCTTTTTGCTTCTGCACGTACATCTTCTTGAAGGTCACTTGAAGAGAAAGAAAAAAAAGTCTTCCACTGTTAGATGTGAGCTGTGTGTGTTTTACTCAGCTGACACAACACAAGCCCAGAAAATAGCTTTTTATACAGATTATACAGTTTTTTTATGCAGATTTCATCCACCATTATTGGGCTGCTTAAACCTTCAGAACAAGTTCCTCAAAGCTGATTTAAACCAAGTGAACGAAATTCACAGAAATATGAATAAATAAAACTGCAAGACAAATATGGGCTGTAATTTAAGATGTACACAGACAAGCTACTCAGCAGACATTCTCCTACTTCATCAAGGAATCAACAGAAAACAGTCTATTCGAAGAGTGATACGTACAGTAGTTTCCTCTGTAATAATAGAGCTTCTGGTTGTCCAGGTGGATAATGTCTGTGCATACATCATCAAGAAAGCTCTGGTCATGGGACACTATGAGGAGAGTCTTCTTCCAGCCTTGAAGGTAACTGGAAGTAGAAAAGAAAAAGTAGAAACTCACAGACCAGCATGGACAGGAACAGTGAGAGCTGCTGCTTGTATGGAACAGAGTTGCATATATGAATACACATTTAATTAGAAAGTTGTTTCATACTTGTTTAGCCAGATGACGGCGTTCAGGTCCAGGTGGTTAGTGGGTTCATCCAGCATCAATAGGGTGGGCTCCATGAACAGGGCTCTGTGTGCACAGAGGGTAAGACTGAGTAAAAAATATCCTCTGACTGGTTTCTGCTGGACAAGTTTCTCATGATCTACCTGGCAAGGGAAACTCTCATTCTCCACCCTCCAGAGAACCTTTTGGTTGGTCTGTTCTGCATCTCGGGGGTAAACGACAGACCAGCCAGGATTCTTCTGGCCTTTGCCTCAGCTGCTGCAGCTCCAATTGCCCTTAGCTCTTCGTACACCTGATGCCAAAAAGAAACATTGACACATCAGGAAACAGATCAGCTGGTGTAGTTGTAAGATTGCCACCTTTCTTGTGGGAGACCTGGGTTCAAATCCCCTTGCATGAAAGGTATTACCTCCAGTAGGGGTCCTTAGGCAAGACCCCCTTACCCTACCTGCCTACCTGTAAGTCCCTTTGGGTAAAAGTGTCTGCTAAATGCATAAACATAATGTTAATGTCAGTTATTTCACAGGGAGACTGTACAAGCACATTTTCACCACCCAGAACTTTAACAAACCAGGCTTTTTTCAAAGACATCTGGGAGACCTGGTGCTAACATGTGTCCTAGGTGGTTGGAGCACAAGTGGACAGCTCCAGGTACAAGGGTTAGGATGATAGGGTTACAGGAATAATCACACTTAGGGTGGATCCAGGCCACATTCAGAGGTGGTGCAGGACACATCATTTGAAACATTCTGGGACCACCAACTGATCTGACACGACTCCAAACAAGCAGCTGAGTTATCAGCAGGATGTTTTCTGTGAGAATTAAAATGTGCAATGCATGAATGATTCACAGTGAACCTACTGCTCTTCTTTGATGTTTATTTCTGAACAGAGCACAGTCGCAAAGGTCAGGCTCTGCCCTGCAAGTCGCCTTTTAATGAGTCCGGACCTGAACCAGCTCATTTACAGCTAGCTCAGTGAATCAAAAGCTAAGAAAGCTAGCTTCATTTTAAGATCACTGTATCAAGAATGTTAATGTGCTGACCGAGAAGTCAGTGAAAGATGAGGAACAGCTACCGGTTGTGGGAACTCCATCCAGCCCACCCAAACTAGACACCCCCCCCTCAAAAAAAGACACACACACACCCACATATACATATACACACCTGTACACACCCATATCCCTTCCTACATGTATAGACATATTCACTCAGGTTAGGGAGAGCAGTTGAGACCTGGGTGGGATTTGACTGGAGAAAGGTTTTGAAGCAGGTTCTAAGAAAAGTCCTAGAGTATCCTCTTGTGGTCAAAGGGCAAAATAACACCTTAGTGGCGCGTTTCTGTCTTTCTGTGTACAAATTCTGTGAAATCTTAATAATTGGGATTTAATGAGTCCTGCAAATGTGTATTTTGCTAAGCTCCGCCCCCCTCGGTTACTGTTGCTACGCCAGTCAAGTTTTCCCTCCTAGAGCGAGAAACACAAAGTTTTTACCGGTACCGTTAAGTCATATTCCTCAGGAAATATTTGACATTCTCTGTCAAAATTCTTCAGATGTGTCATAGAGAAACAGACAAAAAGGTCTCCAGTATGCGTTTGAAAGATACGTTCACCAGATTAAATGTTGGCAAAGTTCAAACGAAGAGGAACTCTCAAACAGAGGGAAAAGTACACCGCTCTTAATGTAAGTGCCAGACACCACGTGTTGCTACTTCGAATAAAAAAACAGCACATACAAGAACAACAATGTTCTTGTACAGCAGGGTAGCTCGATATTTATTCTTTAAATTTAAATTAAATGTTATGTTAGCTTTCACTGTCGTTCTGTTTGCCAATTTCTTGCTAAAATAAACTATCTTGCATTTGTTTACAGTGCGCCAGGATATTGCTCACATATAGTGGGGCTGATATATACATTTGACCTCATTAAGGCACAGCAAAGCCCAGCAATATCTTGCACAAGATGAAGCAGGTATGATTCATATTTCATAGATAATTATATGGTCTCTTACAACAACAGCGGCATTGTTCACACAGACAAATAAAACTACTAAGAAGAGCAGCCACCGGATTTGGAAAGTCAGTTAAGGTGTCCCTTCATAAAATGCTAAAAGATCAGTATGTCAGAACTTGTCTCTATCTGTTAGTATTTATTTTGCTTAAATATTACACCGTGGCTCCAGGTTTAACAGAGACGTCTTTGTTAACGTTACCACACAAAGCTAACGTTAGCTAGCACTTAGCCTTAGAACAAACGGGGTTCAGCTGGTCGTGTGGTCTTCCACACTGCTTTATCCACACCCGGCATCTTTCTTGTTGAGTCTTGGGGATGGCAAAGAATTCAACACCACCTTCCAAACTTCTTGGATATCGACTGTCGGACTTGCGAGTCCGACTGTTCTGCCGAAAGCTTGACTGGCCTCTTGTGCATAGTTACGGTTGCTAACGTAGGATTGGACAGAAGACGTTTGTGGGAGGGGCTTAGCAAAGGGTCATTTGATTGTTCTGAGTGAAATTTGGTCCTTTGTATGCTGTTGTGTCTAAAAGGTTAATTGAATTATTGTCCGTTGTGAATTTTAATTTTATTGAGGGATTATGATTATTTAAGGTATCTAAACATTTATTAAAATCATCCAGCAAGTAGGTCCAGATGCCCCAAATGTCATCCAGGTACCTGTAGTAATGCAGGGGCTTTTTAAAAATCACATTTCTCCAGTGCAACAGTCTCCCATTCAGCCATAAAAATATCTGCATATGCAGGGGCAAATTTCTTGCCCATGGCTGTGCCTTTTATTTATAGAAAGTATTAACCATCAATTTCAAAGTCATTTTTGGTGAAATTGATCTCTAATAGCTGTAATAATTCTTTGTCTGGTCTTTTTTTGTCATGAAATTTGAAAAATATGTTTCTAATCGATTGAATGCCTTCTTTGATGTCAATATTTGTGTATAAGCTGTCAACGTCAAATGTGAATAAAATTGAATTAGTGGAGATATTTCATTTTTTTAAACTTTATCAATGAAATCATTTGTATCTTTAATAAAACTTTGGTGTTTAGTGGCCAGTGGGTTCAAATAATAATAATAGGGCTGAACGATTAATTGCATTTGCGATAAAATCGCGATGTGAAAAAATTAGATATTCTAATCGCGTTACGTTGCGATTTAAGTCAAGTGACTTTCAACACGAAAAGGGACAAAAAAAAATAAAACTGACCAGACGAAGATGGCCTCAGGCACAACCACGACAGCAGCCAACACTAAAAAAAAAACTTTAGTGTCTAAGAGGAGCAGTACTTCAATTGTGTTGCATTATTTTGGTTTTAAAAAAAGGGGATGCTGCACAGCGCCAGGTACTGTGAAAAATGTCTTGCTACTGTTGCTACCTCGCAAGGCAACAAGGCAAACTTGTTTCAACATTTTAAAAAAACACCATCAAGCCTTATATGATAACTGCATGGCTCACATGGCGATTAGCGGCATATGACATCATCAACACAGCACCCGACAGTTAACCGCAATGTTGGAAAGCGTGACTCCATATGAAACTTCGTCAAAACAGCACAGACAAATTACTCGAGCAATAACAGAGTTTTTGGCAAGGAACACGATGCCCATCACACGATGACCAAGCCTGGGTTTACAGCCTTAATCAAGACACTGGATAAGCGGTACAGCATGCCATCCCGGACATGTTTTAGCCAGGTTGCTATACAGGAGCTGTATAAAAAAATGCAAGCAAAGGGTGACTGCAGAGCTGAAAACAGCTGAATTTGTCTTCTATAACAGAAAGATGTAATCCCTATATTTGTTGAAAAATACAAAAGACAAGGAACTTAAAAAATAATTGCTTATTAAATCGCAATATTTAAATCGCAATTAGATCATTTTTCCATATCGTTCAGCCCTACCTCCTGCTGACTCAGCAGAGCAAAAAACATCACCAAGGACAGCTCCCACCCTGGCTTTGATCTGTTTGACCTGTTGCCCTCAGGGAGGCGCTACAGGTGCATCAGAACAAAAACCAACAGACTCAAGAACAGCTTCTTCCCAAAAGCCATAACCACTCTGAACTCACACAGGCACTTATTTCTCAGCCATAAATATTTAATATTTGATAACATTAAAAATACTGTGACTCCATTTACAGTGCAATATCTGTATACCATGCGATACCGCAATACCTCACACTGCATATAAAATAAAATATTGCCTATACTGCATATCTATCTGCACTTGCAGTTTTGATGTTGTATATATATCTTTACACTACTTGTATATGTTGTTATAACATTTATTTTGCCTACATGTTTGCACTGAATGAGGAGTTGCTTTTAATCTCATTGTACTGTGTATAGTGACAATAAAGATATTCTATTCAATTCTAGTTAATGTATGTTTGTTTACTGGCGAAGGAAACGGTAATGGACCAAGATGTACACAGCATAATGCATGTGTACCGTTACGTTTAAACATGTTGGATATATTAACCTCATTAAACAATTGTACCTGGAGACCTCCATCTTTATCAGAAACATGCCGATAATGTAACGCTAACACAGCGAGAGTGAGGAGAGGACCGGTGTTGTGTTGGAAACACACCTTAAACACAGCTGCAGGTTGTCTGAGTTACAGAACGGAACCGTTCAGCTAGAAAGCTTCAGCTAACAAAGTAATGTGGGAACAATAATGTTCATCTTTCAGAAAGGAACAGCAGTAACTCCTTAGAAGTTGGTGTACTCTTCATTAGCTAAGCTGTTAGCATTAGCTGCTGCTAAAGGAAGAAATAAATCAATAAATAAACCATGAGGAGTTATTTCTCAGATGCTTCCATTTCCCTGCTCTGAAGTTCAGGCTCTGAGAGTTGGAACTGATCCTCTTTGTGGCTCAGTTCCTTCAGTCCAGCGTTGAACTGGACCAAGTTGTTAAAACAGTGGGATGAAAAGTGTCTGCTGCACATTCCCAGTCTTTAGCTAACTCTGCTGGAACATTAGCCTCAGATATACTTTATCCACTGGGCTCTTATATCCTCTGAGGCTGCTGCTGGATGGAAGATGCATGCTCCTCAGTGCAGCTGACAGCAGAACATTTCCACCAGAAGTTGGCTTCATCCGTCCAGCAGGGTGGATGTGAGTGGGCGGGGCTTAACAGAGGAGGCGGAGCCAACTTAATGAGTGACATAAGTTTGAAAATCTAACGGCGAGTTAAGTGAGATATTTTCTTGGTACTTTCTGTGTTTTTTGGGTTGGCAGTACCTTCAAACACCCAAATCTTAGTTCTAAAGCACAGAAAAAAAGTATTTTTTTCCATAATTTGTCATAGAACAGCTGAAGCAACACAGGTAAGTTCAATGTCAGGAGCTCTCACAGCTTCAGGTACTCACAGGAACTCACTTCCACCCTGGGATTTACCTGTAAGTTGTGCATCAGAATAGTAGTCTTAAACCATGTTTCAGTGAGGGAAAGTGAGTTGGTTGAGTTTGTCCCTTAGTGACTCGAATTTGGTGAAAATGTGACTCAGCGGCTGTTCTGTAATCGTCGGCATACTCCTCCCCTCCATCCTCGCTTTCTTAACCAAACAGTCCTGAATGTCTTGGAGTCAACATTCAATACAATTCACCAATTTAAGCATTCAAGAATCGTGACTAAAATCTCTCCAGATTGAAAAGCTATTTCGGCATTGCAGAAATGGCAAAGAAACTCACAGCCATGTTTAAGTCTACGAGGCTGGTCAAACTCATTTTGAGAAAATACCATTACAAAAGGTGCCAAAAACACCAAAACATAATATAAAGCAATATCAAAAAGATAGGAACACAGGAAGTGTGAAGATTAGAATTAGGGCTAAAAGACAAAGCTGAAAAGATGGAAGTGATGGAAACAGTAGTCCATTTTACCTGATCCCAGTCACCCTCTTTTAATGCGTAAATGGACTTGTACTTGTATAGCGCTTTTCTAGTCTAACTGACCACTCAAAGCGCTTCACTACATGCCGCATTCACCCCACTCACACACACTCATACAGCACGTCTTAAGATACATAACTACGTGCTTTCTAATCATTCACACACATTCATACCCCAGTGATACACTGTGGGTTCAGTGGTTCAGTGTCTTGCCCAAGGACGCTTCGACATGTATCCTGGGGAAGCCAGAGTCCAACCACCAACCTTCCGATTGGTGGGCGACTGCTCTTCCTCCTGAGCTACAGCCGCCCATGAGTTTGACGTTTACTTGTCTGGTCACAGATACAGGGACCCGAAGTGCAGGACCAACAGACGGAAGCACTCATCTGTCCCTGCAGAAATTGACTTTCTTTAACAGTCAATGATTTTTTATTTCTGTAATTTTATTTATATTTCATTATTTTCATCTTGTTTTTACACTGGCAATTACCTGGACCTTTTCATACTTTTATCACAAACCTGTATTTGCTGTTGTGTCTGTAATGTATGTTTTATCTGATGTATGGATTTATACATACGGAATGGCTGTCTCTTACTGCACACTAATTGAACCCTAGGGGGACAAGACAGATTACCTTGAACCGAGTACCAGTGGTAATGGGAATACTCTGAGCTATGACACCACACTGGGAGAAAGGTTCCAAAATATCCCATGAACCACATCAAAGATCTCCAGAAGAGCGCAGCCCAAAGAACAGCTAAGATCCTGCATACAACTGTCTCGCTTCAAATAGTAATAAAATCACACAACTACTGTTAGACCAAATGGCACTGGGTGGGAAATCACACCTGCAGCGGGACTGCAAGTACCCGATCTAACAAAGGTTACTCTCCCGGTGAAGCAGACCGATATCTGGCAGGAAAATATTCACCTTGTCCAGCCTCTCAGCCACACTGTCCTCTCCCTTCTCCAAGCGAGCCTGGAGCTGTTTCTCCTCCTCCAGCAGTTTCAGACGGCGGGTGTCAGCCTTCAGCACTGCCTGCACTGCCGGTGTGTCATCAGCTACCACCTCTAACAGAAACAGACATACAACAACGTCAGTAGGGTGTAACAGAATGACACAGATAGAAAAATGGAGAGCACAGTGTAACAAGTCACTCACCTTGTTCACACAGCAGTACATCAATGTTGGGAGGAATACTGAGAGCTCTGTTGGCTATGTGTTTCAGTAATGTAGTCTTTCCTTTGCTGAAAGACAACATGAATACGAGAGAATGTTGAAAAAGAATCTGTCAATGTGACCATCAAGCAACACACTGACTACTTTAACTGCATTTTACTCTGAAAATCCTTGGCTACTTTTCAGGTAGCCACGCCCCCTGATCCACTCAGTTAACCCCCCTCAGACTGCCTCTCTTTCCTGCCAAACCTCTTCTCGTGAGTTCTCCCAGCTCCTTCTACTGTAGGCCTCCCTCTTCTCTCCATGGGAGAGTCTAGGGGCGGTTGTAGCTCAGGAGGAAGAGCAGTCGCCCACCAATCGGAAGGTCGGTGGCTCGACCCCGGGCTACATGTCGAAGCGTCCTTGGGCAAGACACTGAACCCCATGTTGCCTTCCAGTGTATCACTGGGGTATGAATGTGTGATGATTATGATTATGTATCTTAAGACGTGCTGTATGTGCGCTTTGAGTGGTCAGTTAGACTAGAAAAGTCCAAGTCCATTTACCATGGGGGAGGCAACAAAGGTAACCCCAGCTCAAATTGCTCTCAGCCTACAGGATCAAGGCCTGCCAGGGGCCTGATCCTTCTCTGTCCCTCTCTTGCAGAACAATAAGCATACAAGGACCCCTTTCCAGCTGACCAAGCCAAAGCGAGTGTACCGCTAACACAGTGTTTCTCAATCCCTGCATGTTTTCAATGTTTCCCTCCTCCACCGCACCTGATTCAAATGATCAGCTCGTCCTCAAGCTCTGATAAGGAGCCATTCATTTAAATGCCAGCATTAAATATATATATATATATATATATATATAAAATATATATCCTAATGTTGTCCAGGAACATCAGGAATCAAAATTTGGTTATTAGGAGCACAAGTCTCTGTGCCTCTGTTTATAATAAAAAATTCCAAAAAAGATTTTTACCCATTTGGTCCAACCAAACCATATCTTCTTCCTGCCACGATCAGAAGGTCAGCATTAACAAAAAGCTCCTTGCCGTGAGCAGATATGCTGAACCTCTCCAGCTAAAAGACACAAAACAGACCATTATCAGCAAACACTGAAGAATGCTATACATGCAATGTTTTCATGACTGAGTTTTCTTTTCTCTCATAAAGAAATTAAACAATTATGGCATCATTGCTGTCATTAACTTGTGTTTCTCTCTCTCAGCAGGTATTCTCTGGCCTGGTGTTACGCTGCTTGTTGTCCCCTCTTTCCTGTCCTCTCAACCCCCAGCTGGTTGAGGCAGATGGACCCTTCCTGGTTCTGATGGAGGTTTCTTCCTGTTAAAAGGGAGTTTTGTTTTCCTTTCCAATGTCACCTTGTGCACTCTCAGGACGGGAGATTGGATAGAACAGAAGTTTTGGTACAATCTGTTGGTTTCCCTTAGCTCGTCTGCTTTTTTTTACTTATTTATTTTATTTTATTTTTTAAATTGGCTCCATATGAATTGGACCAATCTGGGATTAGATGAACTGGATTATGATTGTATTATTGTATATTGTATGATTGTATATTGGATAGTATTTAGCTTGAACTGGACAGTATATTTAAAGTGCCTTGAGATGATGTTTGTTCTGATTTGGTGCTATAAAAATAAACTGAATTGAATTGGGGAGAAAAAAAAAAAAAAAAACAAGGAATAGAAGAGACAAATGCTTCTACATGAAGTTCTTACAAATAATTAGGCCTCTGTTCAGTTTGTCTAACAGCACAAGAGAAAAGAATTCTAACACTTGATTGTAGTACATATGTTACCTTAATATCAGAGGCATTCTCCAGCATGGCCTGTCTGGAGGACATCTCAGCCTGAGATATGGAGAAATCTCCTTCCAAAGCATTCTGAGCACGGACACTCGCCACCTGACGCTCATACTCCATCTGCAGGAACACACACCCATATGAAGAGATGGTAACTCCACGAAGCAAGAGCTTTAACTTCACTTTGTTCCTTTCCAGGGTATTAATGCACATTATGAGCAAAAAAAACATGGTGGCACATAATCTATAAATCACAACTATTTCTGTAGGGTGAGAAAAATGAAGAACTTCAATATAGATTGAGTGTCTGTTGAAGAAATTATTAGATATGTCATTAGTGGGTGTACTCCATATTAGCCTGAAGTAAGTAGATAATGTATACTACACAACATTTACTCATGTTATTGTTTTTATGAAGTAAAGCACTGCATTTAACTCGCATATCATTAAAATGTACCGTACTGAGTGAATTATGAAAATATACTAACAAGAAATACAATTTTAAAAAATACAGTAGGTTTTGGCCCAAAAAGAATGGTGAAAAACGAGTTTGAGAACAGCTTAGAACTGCCTGGTACGGGTTGGAACCGGATTGGTCCTTCGGACAGCACCATTACCCCAGATGGAAGGAATTAGAGATGTTGGCCAAAAGCCAAACCAATAGGGGAGAAATGTCGGGTGTGTTCTTTGTTACCAGGCAGAGAAGAGTTTTTTTTCAATAAAAGGCAGGGCTTAACCAAAAATTCAGTGTATTAAAGCAGCACAATGGAACTATAAATTTAGTACTTTTCCTAAATAAACTGCACTGCATTGGATTTTTGGCTATTTTTCTGACTCCACCAAACACTTCAAAGGAACTCTGTTTTTGCTACCAGTATTGCTGCAATGAGGCACTTGCATATGTGTTCGTGTAGAAGTCCAGTGTGAAAACTGGCCCTGACCAGGATATTTTTTACACATCAAACGTTAGTTATTTTAATGTCTTTATAAGGCATTAAAATATCATGAAAAAGCTTTTTAATTCCTGGCAATGGTCAAAATCTTCAAAAATCAGGAATAAATTATCAATATTAGAGTTACAGATTTTCTTTCAGTACAACTTCTGTCTTTAAATTGTTTCAAGAGTCTGTGACACTTTTAAATGATTAAATTAAAATATATGAAATCATCTTAATGTGCACAAGGCATAATATCTTCTTTTTAACATAATCAATGAAAACCAACTTAAAGTGCAACATAAAAAGGCATATTTCCTTCCTTTAACCAAATTTGGTCTCATGTCTGCACCTATAAACACACCCATAGTGTCTGTGATGCTTTGACCCGGTCAGATTATGCAGCCCCTTGCTGCACAACTGCCGCGGTGATATGCGGTTGTTGAGCAGCCTTCGTTTTCACTCCTGTCAGTGAAACACCGGGGTGATGTTGCTTCAAACACGTGGCCATGCTTGAGCCGTGCCGACACACCGTCACGGTTTCATCCACTGACCTCTTTTCCCGATAAAGGAGACTTTAATGACGCGGGGCGGTCAAACTCCTCCGCCCGGCATGACCATGCTGTGAGTGAACTGAACATGCGCACAACTTTTTTTGGTCTCATAAATCAATCCGCGGATCACTTCCGTGCCGAACCGAAGATATTGATCCGAACGCATCACGGATCAATGATGATCTGTTGCACCACTAATTTTAACAAATAGCCTTTTCTCTAGCAGTTTTTCTGAGGTAGAATGGGATACCCCTGCTCCTTAGAGAATGAGTTATTCTTCATCCATGTGAATATCTCTGAGAGACAAGCTGACATTTTTGCTGAAACTGTGGGCTCATCTGGTGGGAATGAATGTACAGCTGGGTTTAATCTGTGTAGTCATAATGAGAAGCCATGAGCACATCGGTGCCATGCCTTGGAACACCTCTGTGGAGAGGTGACTAGATGTGGACACATTGAAAGAATGCCCAGGGTGGTACACTGCCACAGCCAAGCTGTTTCAGTGAAGTGGACATTCTCAAAGCCAGTCTGAATTGGATCAGAACCATAGGAGGAGGTTGTTCTGTCAGAGGTTGCAATGAAATCAGACCTGGAGCACCAAGCAGGTGCTCCACTAAAACAGTCACAGACTGAATAAGTCCTACTTTTCCCAAACAACATGGATGCATAGTGATTACCATTTTTTTTTTCTTCTTCTTCTCCTTTTTGCTCAGGTTAGCATACGGGTCATCCTCCTCCTGCTTGGCCTGCTCTGCAATGACATCTTCTGCACTCTGATGGTTACAGACAAAGACATGTTCAAGCACAAGCACAAGCTGAGAGAAACAGACAGCACTGCAGAGGGCAAACATACCATCATCATGTCACCTTCATCAGCATCTTCCTCCTTTTCATCATCATCCATGCTATGTGACTCCCCTGCTGGTTGTCCTCTCTATCAGAATGCAAAGACAGCGTGGTTATCTGGAACAAGTTTAGCCAACATCAAAGCTTTGTGTTGCTCTTTCTGGCTTTTTTTTTTTTAATTCTTGCCTTTATGACGTCCCATTGATCAAAAAAAAGTTCTGGAGTAAATGCATGGAATGGACCACAGTGTGTTACTTTGTGTTGAAAATAAGTGTTTTTAGTTTAGCTGTGAAATTATCGTCAGAGGCTACTGTTGCCCACCATCGACTGTCACTCTGTGCTGTGAACACATCACACATCAACACAGGACATGTTTGGGAGATTGTGAGGACAGTTTGATCTGATATTTTTCTGCAGTTATTATTCACACATGCACATGACAGCAGAGAGTTTTTGGCTGGAAATTAACTATCCCAGCTGGAAATGTGAGGGAGGGAGGCAGAAGTCCAGAGGGAATGTTGTGGACATTTACATTCACACATGGCACCGCTCCAGAACATCTCTGCAACATTTCAGGACTTCAGTGTGTGTGAAAGTAGCTAATGACTACAGTAAAACCGACCACTTAGTAGCAGTTCTTACCAAAACTACATGTATAATAATAAACAATATATAATAATATATTGTGCAGACAACTACCGTAAATTCCAGACAATAAGCCGCTACTTTTTTCCAAGTCACCAAAAACATTTTGCCTCTTAACATTAGACCAATAAAATTGACAGGTAGTTCACAATGGTCCAATGAAATTGTATGATAAATCAAACACACTTACACTGCTAAATTATTGTAAATCGGTCATTTCTACTCAGCATCAACATGGAAAACAAACAAAGAAATGCATATGAGGCAGCTTTTAAACTGAAGGCAATCAATCTGCGATGAGACTGTGAGAACGACAACGAAGAGACTGAAGTGAGTGACAAAGTTGGGAGGCTGTTCAAGTGGGACACTAAAGAAGATGACTGATGTTTTTAGTGCACAGGAGGAAGATGAAGAAGGCGGTCAATGACTTTTCCTGGTAGGCTACTGTTTTTTTTCTTTTCTTTTTTTACCAGCCGTGTTACAGGCAGTGTTCGGGAAAAAAAAAGCATTTACGCCACGTATTTGTGCGTTACCGATAGGTATTCAAGTTAAAACCATCGGTGTTACAGGCAGTGTTCGGAAAAAAAGCATTTACGCCACGTATTTGTGCGTTACCGATAGGTATTCAAGTTAAAACCATCGGTGTTACAGGCAGTGTTCGGAAAAAAAGCATTTACGCCACGTATTTGTGCGTTACCGATAGGTATTCAAGTTAAAACCATCGGTGTTACAGGCAGTGTTCGGAAAAAAAGCATTTACGCCACGTATTTGTGCGTTACGGAAAGGTATTTAAGTTAAAACCATCGGTGTTACAGGCACTGTTAGTAAAAAAAGCATTTACATCACGTATTTGTGCGTTACCGAAAGGTATTTAAGTTAAAACCATCGGTGTTACTATTTGTGCGTTACTGATAGGTATTTAAGTTAAAACCATCGGTGTTACAGGCAGTCCTCAGGAAAAAAAAGCATTTACGCCACGTATTTGTGCGTTAGCGACAGGTATTTAAGTTAAAACCATCGGTGTTACAGGCACTGTTAGAAAAAAAAGCATTTACGCCACGTATTTGTGCGTTACTGATAGGTATTTAAGTTAAAACCATCGGTGTTACAGGCAGTGTTCGGGAAAAAAAGCATTTACACCACGTATTTGTGCGTTACCGATAGGTATTTAAGTTAAAACCATCGGTGTTACAGGCAGTGTTCGGGAAAAAAAGCATTTACGCCACGTATTTGTGCGTTACTGATAGGTATTTAAGTTAAAACCATCGGTGTTACAGGCAGTGCTCGGGAAAAAAAAGCATTTACTCCACGTATTTGTGCGTTACTGATAGGTATTTAAGTTAAAACCATCGTGTTACAGGCAGTGTTCAGGAAAAAAGCATTTACGCCACGTATTTGTGCGTTACTGACAGGTATTTAAGTTAAAACCATCGGTGTTACAGGCAGTGTTCGGGAAAAAAGCATTTACGCCACGTATTTGTGCGTTACCGATAGCTATTTAAGTTAAAACCCATCGGTGTTACAGGCAGTGTTCGGGAGAAAAAAAAGCATTTACGCCACGTATTTGTGCGTTACTGATAGGTGTTTAAGTTAAAACCATCAGTGTTACAGGCAGTGTTCGGGAAAAAAAGCATTTACTCCACGTATTTGTGCGTTACCAATAGGTATTTAAGTTAAAACCATCGGTGTTACAGGCACTGTTCGGGGAAAAAAGCATTTACGCCACGTATTTGTGCGTTAGCGACAGGTATTTAAGTTAAAACCATCGGTGTTACAGGCACTGTTAGAAAAAAAAGCATTTACGCCACGTATTTGTGCGTTACTGATAGGTATTTAAGTTAAACCCATCGGTGTTACAGGCAGTGTTCGGGAAAAAAAGCATTTACGCCACGTATTTGTGCGTTACCGATAGGTGTTTAAGTTAAAACCATCAGTGTTACAGGCAGTGTTCGGGAAAAAAAGCATTTACTCCACGTATTTGTGCGTTACCAATAGGTATTTAAGTTAAAACCATCGGTGTTACAGGCAGTGTTCGGGAAAAAAGCATTTACGCCACGTATTTGTGCGTTACCGATAGGTATTTAAGTTAAAACCCATCGGTGTTACAGGCAGTGTTCGGGAGAAAAAAAAGCATTTACGCCACGTATTTGTGCGTTACTGATAGGTGTTTAAGTTAAAACCATCAGTGTTACAGGCAGTGTTCGGGAAAAAAAGCATTTACGCCACGTATTTGTGCGTTACTGACAGGTATTTAAGTTAAAACCATCGGTGTTACAGGCAGTGTTCAGGAAAAAAGCATTTACGCCACGTATTTGTGCGTTACTGATAGGTGTTTAAGTTAAAACCATCGGTGTTACTATTTGTGCGTTACTGATAGGTGTTTAAGTTAAAACCATCGGTGTTACAGGCAGTGTTCGGGGAAAAAAAGCATTTACGCCACGTATTTGTGCGTTACCGATAGGTATTTAAGTTAAAACCCATCGGTGTTACAGGCAGTGTTCGGGAGAAAAAAAAGCATTTACGCCACGTATTTGTGCGTTACTGATAGGTGTTTAAGTTAAAACCATCAGTGTTACAGGCAGTGTTCGGGAAAAAAAGCATTTACTCCACGTATTTGTGCGTTACCAATAGGTATTTAAGTTAAAACCATCGGTGTTACAGGCACTGTTCGGGGAAAAAAGCATTTACGCCACGTATTTGTGCGTTAGCGACAGGTATTTAAGTTAAAACCATCGGTGTTACAGGCACTGTTAGAAAAAAAAGCATTTACGCCACGTATTTGTGCGTTACTGATAGGTATTTAAGTTAAACCCATCGGTGTTACAGGCAGTGTTCGGGAAAAAAAGCATTTACGCCACGTATTTGTGCGTTACCGATAGGTGTTTAAGTTAAAACCATCAGTGTTACAGGCAGTGTTCGGGAAAAAAAGCATTTACTCCACGTATTTGTGCGTTACCAATAGGTATTTAAGTTAAAACCATCGGTGTTACAGGCAGTGTTCGGGAAAAAAGCATTTACGCCACGTATTTGTGCGTTACCGATAGGTATTTAAGTTAAAACCCATCGGTGTTACAGGCAGTGTTCGGGAGAAAAAAAAGCATTTACGCCACGTATTTGTGCGTTACTGATAGGTGTTTAAGTTAAAACCATCAGTGTTACAGGCAGTGTTCGGGAAAAAAAGCATTTACGCCACGTATTTGTGCGTTACTGACAGGTATTTAAGTTAAAACCATCGGTGTTACAGGCAGTGTTCAGGAAAAAAGCATTTACGCCACGTATTTGTGCGTTACTGATAGGTGTTTAAGTTAAAACCATCGGTGTTACTATTTGTGCGTTACTGATAGGTGTTTAAGTTAAAACCATCGGTGTTACAGGCAGTGTTCGGGGAAAAAAAGCATTTACGCCACGTATTTGTGCGTTACCGATAGGTATTTAAGTTAAAACCCATCGGTGTTACAGGCAGTGTTCGGGAGAAAAAAAAGCATTTACGCCACGTATTTGTGCGTTACTGATAGGTGTTTAAGTTAAAACCATCAGTGTTACAGGCAGTGTTCGGGAAAAAAAGCATTTACGCCACGTATTTGTGCGTTACTGACAGGTATTTAAGTTAAACCCATCGGTGTTACAGGCAGTGTTCGGGGAAAAAAAGCATTTACGCCACGTATTTGTGCGTTACCGATAGGTATTTAAGTTAAAACCCATCGGTGTTACAGGCAGTGTTCGGGAGAAAAAAAAGCATTTACACCACGTATTTGTGCGTTACTGATAGGTGTTTAAGTTAAAACCATCAGTGTTACAGGCAGTGTTCGGGAAAAAAAGCATTTACGCCACGTATTTGTGCGTTACTGACAGGTATTTAAGTTAAACCCATCGGTGTTACAGGCAGTGTTCGGGAGAAAAAAAAGCATTTACGCCACGTATTTGTGCGTTACTGATAGGTGTTTAAGTTAAAACCATCAGTGTTACAGGCAGTGTTCGGGAAAAAAAGCATTTACGCCACGTATTTGTGCGTTACTGATAGGTGTTTAAGTTAAAACCATCGGTGTTACTATTTGTGCGTTACTGATAGGTGTTTAAGTTAAAACCATCAGTGTTACAGGCAGTGTTCGGGAAAAAAAGCATTTACGCCACGTATTTGTGCGTTACTGATAGGTGTTTAAGTTAAAACCATCAGTGTTACAGGCAGTGTTCGGGAAAAAAAGCATTTACTCCACGTATTTGTGCGTTACCAATAGGTATTTAAGTTAAACCCATCGGTGTTACAGGCAGTGTTCGGGAGAAAAAAAAGCATTTACGCCACGTATTTGTGCGTTACTGATAGGTGTTTAAGTTAAAACCATCAGTGTTACAGGCAGTGTTCGGGAAAAAAAGCATTTACGCCACGTATTTGTGCGTTACTGATAGGTGTTTAAGTTAAAACCATCGGTGTTACTATTTGTGCGTTACTGATAGGTGTTTAAGTTAAAACCATCAGTGTTACAGGCAGTCCTCAGGAAAAAAAGCATTTACGCCACGTATATGTGCGTTACTGATAGGTGTTTAAGTTAAAACCATCGGTGTTACAGGCAGTGTTCAGGAAAAAAAGCATTTACGCCACGTATTTGTGCGTTAGCGACAGGCATTTAAGTTAAAACCATCGGTGTTACAGGCAGTGTTCGGGGAAAAAAAGCATTTACGCCACGTATTTGTGCGTTACCGATAGCTATTTAAGTTAAAACCCATCTGTGTTACAGGCAGTGTTCGGGAGAAAAAAAAGCATTTACGCCACGTATTTGTGCGTTACCGATAGGTATTTAAGTTAAAACCATCGGTGTTACAGGCAGTGTTCGGGAAAAAAAGCATTTACGCCACGTATTCGTTTATGTTACCATACGCATTTAATAAAAAGTTTAAAAATCCTCACGTGTAACATCTTTCTGTGTAAATTTCTCATATTTCAATGTGAACACCCACGGCTTATAATCCGGTGCGGTCTATACAAGAACAAAATGGATTTTCTTTTTAAAATTAGAGGGTGCGGCTTATATTCAGGTGCACTCTATAGTCCGGAATTTATGGTACATGTACAGTCTACAATGAAACACTGAGTGGGTCTATATGATAAGATTAATTCGATTATAGCTATAGTTGGACTATGCTCCTTATTTGGGCAAGGGCAATTATCCAAGTATATATGGCGGTGAATAAATGGAATCATGGGCACTAAGCATGACATACTCTGGTACGATAGGTGGCACCGTACCCATTTCAACTAGTGGTAGTAGAGCCACTTCCTGTTGACCTCTTCAACAACAACAACAAACTCAGGCATTCGAAAAAAGATGGCAAACGAAGAGCAAGATGAAGCTACGTCCCTCTACATTTCCCTTGAGCATGGTTATGGCACAAATGCGATGCACAACGTCGCTCTTGGTTGCAATGATTATGGAGGAAAGACGCTGCTGCCGATCGTCTCCTTCGACTTCCAGGTCACGAACCCGGGAAAAAAATCTTGAGAATGCGCAGAACGCAAAGTCCAATTCCTCGTATACAAGCACGTTCAGCCGAACCTGATCCAGTCCAATTTTTAGTCAGACTAAGGTGTATACATGAACTTAATAACTCAGTGTTATTGTAATTTAGCCATTAATCCGATTCTTCACAGTGCCATGGAACTCCACTGAGTGTGTTCATAGCAGCACCCGACTTGGACTTGGTCTCAGCCTTCTTTGTCTTCTTTACAGATCTTTCTTCACAGTCATCTATTTCTGTCTCATCCTTTTCAACAGACCCTGCCTGACAATTTCATAAACAGAAATCACTGTAAGTAAAGTCTGTGTCAGGTCAAGAGTTGGAGGTTCACATCTTGAGAAGCTTTGTAAAGTATCAGGCCTCAGACAGAAGATGACTAGTATCTGACATGAGAAGAGATTTGAAAAAGAAAAAAGCTGAATTGTATAAGAGCATAAGAGAGAAGAGGGCAATTTTCTAGCACCCACCTTCACGTTCCCAGACTTCAACTTGTCTTTCTTTTTGCGCATCTCATTTTCTTGTTTTAATGACACACATATCCCAGAACTTTAAGACAAAGTAGAATTATGGCACATAAGGTGCAGTGACAAAATATTCTTCACAAGTATCATTAGGCTGCATGTTCTTGTCCCTGCATATTATACATGCAATGTAACGGACACAAAACATGCTCAGTGGACCTAGTTTACCCTCCAGACCTTCATTAAGGTCACATGGGCACAGGTATAGTCCTGCTGCATGAGGTCTTGGTGGATTCATTAAGCAGTTTACAGGGCTCTGCCTCTCTGTTCTAAATGAGTGGAAACTGATTATCTTCAGAATTGTTAAAAAGACTTTCAGCAACAACACGCCCATAGCAGCAGCCTAAAAGTACATCTCTGTCAGGGAACTTATTAAGACAATCCAAACTCTGTTCATGTGTCGTCCCACGATGGTGGAATGACCTACCGAGCGCTACCAGAACAGGGGCGTCCCTGTCTATCTTCAAGAAGCTCCTGAAAACCCAGCTCTTCAGAGAGCATCTCCTATCCCAGCACTTACCTTGTACTTCCCTACCCCCTCTATCTCTGCTCTTTATCTTTCTGCACTTCCTTCTATGCCTGCACCCTATCTCTACTCTGTCCCCTCTGACAGAGTCGGACTCCTGGGTTCCTTCTATGTAGTTTATTGTTAGCTTTTTGTATAGCTTGTTATATCTTCATTTTTAAGTCGCTTTGGATAAAAGCGTCTGATAAATACATAAACATAAACATATTAAATTCAATAATAAAACGACCTAAACTCATTGAACCTGCATAGTTCTGATAAAATTATGGCAATGTCTACTAGAAACAGAGGCCCAATAACCAAGAGAGGACAAAAAAAACAAAAAAAAAAACGCAGCACAGCCAATGCTAGCTGAGTCGAAAATACTAGCAGAGCTGGAGAAAATAAGGGAGAAAAGGGACACAGCAAGACCAAGTTCTCGCTTACAACACTGGAATTGTTATGAGGTGACCACTGTAATGGGGAAGTTATACATTTTTATAGTTCTGTTTTATTTTGATAACTGTGTTACTTGCTTTCCGTCTTTCACTCTGAGAATGTGGGCTAAGGTTGCTCATATGTATACAAAACAGACATGTAAAATATGATATGGGAAATAAATCCATCCATCCATCCATTATCCGAGGGTCGGGTCGCGGGGACAGCAGCTTTAACAGAGAAACCCAGACGTCCCTGTCCCCTGCTACTTCCTCCAGCTCTTCCGAAAGCATTATTCTGATTGGTGGAGACTTGAACTGTGTTTTGAGACAAACCATAGATAGACTGCCAGCAGATGGCAGCCCACCATCTAAAAAAATCTGTTACACTCAGGGCCATGATGAACCTGGCCTAGTAGATATATGGTGGCATGAATACTTGACACTGAATGATAATGATGAAGTATCACCCTCCATACTATAGGAGGGTGCCAAAGCAGTAATGAGAGGGAAGATCATTGCACTCTTCTCAATAATGTAAAAGCAAAGGTTTGTTTGAGAGGGAAATGAAAAGTTAAAGTCAGAACACCAAAAAAGTCAAGACATACTGAACTCCCTAAGAAAGAACAGACATAAACTGAATGATCTATTATTATCTTATAAATCAGAGGAAGCCCTACGATTCGCTAAGAGGTAGTGCTACGAAATGAAGTGGAAGTGCAATCCAACCAATGTGCTTACTTTGCAGTGGTAATAAAGAATGGAAGGTTTAGCCGATTGGATTACCTAGCTTCCTTCACCATGTGTCACCTGTCACCATGTCTTGACTCTGCCATAAGTAAAAGTTTGAGTATATTGTTAGCTTTCACCTGTGAGGGCCTCCTCATATGGGATGTTAACTGATTTCCAATGACTAATGCCCACACTTGCCCAGAGTTAGCATATTGCGATTACTCCCATGTCTGTTAGACCTGCAAGACTTTTCCAGCATTGCACCTTTTTTGCAGCTTTATCTTTGTCATTCAAATCCTCTTCTTCTTCCTCCTCCTCCTCATCACTCTGGTCTTGGCTGAGAGCAGCAAAGATGTTCCCACCCTGAAGGACACCAGAGATGTTTTAAAATGTCAACATGTGAAGTCCTGTGTGCCTGCAGATTAATGACAAACCTTCTTCTTGTTTCCTTTACTGAGTGTGATGACTGTGGACACAAACGACACGTACACTGATCATCAACTGTACACAGGTTACAATATGCGGAATCTCTTGGATCAGGAATGAATCAAGATACCTGTTCCATCTTCCTCATCACTTGCTTGCACTGACAGCTTTTTCAGTGTCAGCATGACATTCTCCTCATCATTCTCATCTGCTTGTCCACCTTTTCCTTTCCGCCGCTCTTTCTTTTTCTTCTGAGGCTGAAAAAAAGCAGATTCAAGAGTTACAAGCAGAGACAACATAGAACATGGGTAGCTGTGGCACTAGAGGCAGAGCAGCAGCTACAACAGTGTGTAGTGGCATACAACAGTATTCATACCCCTTGACAGTTTACTTTTTTTTTGCGTTATAGCCTGGGTTTTTTTGTTGATTTTGGGGAGAGGGGTATTTTATTTAACAGACCCACATAAAATAGTCCAAATTGGTTGAAGGAGGGCATTAATCAGAGAGGTGGCAAAGAGACCAAAGATAACCCTGAAGCAGCTGGAAAGCTCCACAGAGGAGACTGGTGCATCTGTCCATAGGACCACTATGAGTTGTCCACGCCACAGAGATGGGCTTTATGCAAGAGTGGCTGGAAAAAAGCTGCTGCTTACAGAAAAGTTCACCAAAGCATATCTGAGAGACTCCCCAAATATATGAAAGAAGGTCCTCGGGTCAGATGAGGCTAAAACTGAACATAGCTATGTCTGGTACAAACCCAATACCTCTCATCACCCCAGGAACACCATCCCACAGTGAAGCATTGTGGTGGCAGCATCATGCTGTGGGGATGTTTTCCATTGACAGGGACTGGGAAACTGACTCACTGTAGAACTAGAAGCCAAGGAAATACCATCTAGAGTAACTATATAACTAGACAATTTCTCCCTGAAGCGCTCAGGTCCAAAGAGAACAACTTCAGTTTTGTCTGAATTTAGAAGCAGACAGTTCTGAGTCATCCAGGTCTTTATGTCTTTAAGACAGGCTTGTAGTCTGACCAACCTATTGGTTTCATCTGGTTTCATAGATAAGTACAGCTGAGTATCATCAGCATAACAATGGAAATTTATGCCATGCTGTCTGATAATGTTACCTAATGGAAGCATGTATAAAGTAAAAAGAATCGGTCCAAGCACAGAACCCTGAGGAACTCCATGACTTACTCCAATGTGTGAGGAAGATTCTTCATTTACAAGAACAAACTGGAATCTATCAGATAAATATGACTTAAACCAGCCTAATGCAGTTCCTTTAATCCCAATAACATGTTCAAGTCTCTGTAACAGAATGCTGTGATCGATCGTATCAAATGCAGCACTGAGATCCAACAGGACAAGCACAGAAACAAGTCCGCTATCAGAGGCTAAGAGGAGATCATTGGTAACTTTCACCAGTGCTGTTTCTGTGCTATGATGCACTCTGAATCCTGACTGAAACTCTTCAAACAGATTATTTCTATGTAAATTATCACAAAGTTGAACTGCAACTATTTTTTCATGAACTTTAGACAAAAAAGGGAGATTGGATATAGGTCGATAATTAGCCAACACTTCTGAATCAAGAGTAGGTTTTTTAAGTAAAGGTTTAATTACAGCAACCTTAAAAGTCTGAGGTACATATCCTGTTGTTAGAAAAATTATATAGTTATACTATGAGAAAAAAGCTGCAAGAATAAGAGTTTCTGTGATGTGTGTGTGTGTGTGTGTGTGGGGGGGGGGGGGCTCCTCCTGTCTTTTGGTTCTCATAATACTATGTAGCAAGCAAAAGTGTTTTGACTGTCTGAACTTGTCTTTCCATAACATTAAATGGCTAGTAATGCCTTTTCCCATAACATTGTGTGGCCAGCAAGCATAAACAATATAAATAGCAAGAGCACCATTTTGTTGTCAGACAACTCTGAGCAGCTTCCTGACAGGTTGTGCGGACTTGTCTCTTTCTTGCAAGAAATAAATGTTTTGTGTTAATCGTATCCAGCGACTCTGAGCCTAATTTTAAGAGAATTTTTCTAACACCTATCAACAAAGACCGATTGATCAAATCCAATATGGAAGTGTCAATTAAGGGGAAAACCTCCTTGAACAGTCTGGTTGGGATTGGGTCTAAAATACAAGTTGATGGTTTAGAAGAGACTATTGCTGTTGTTAGCTCAGAGAGATCAACTGGGCAGAAACCGTCTAAATACAAATCAGGTTCTAAAGATACTTCTAAAGCTGCTCTACTTGATGATACATCAGTGATAATAATGGGAAGGATTCCATCTTCTCTCTGAAGAACTATTATTGTTTACTCAAATAGAGGTTTCATTCTATTTCACTGTTAGTGCTACCAGAGGTTTACTTGAGCTGCAATAAGATGGAACGTGAGTGCGCGATTTTGGCATTGCTGACATTGTTTTTGAGAAGATGGTGTTTGACGGGGAAGGGGGGGTGTGCGGAGGGAGTAGACGAGAATGTTCTTTTCTCGTAGTAAGTACGTTTTTCTTTTTCCGTTTAGTCTTTTACAGCAGATATATGTTGTTGAGCTCAACAGTCTTTGAATGTACTTTTTTTCTTTCTTTTCATTCACTTAATGTCAGGCGACCCTAACAGACAAAGTACAGGAACTGTCAGACGAGTCAGCTGGAACGTGAGAGGAATGAACAGCCCAGTTAAACGGAGCAAGGTTATCACCCATTTAAGGTCACTCATTTAAGGTCACTCAAAGGTTATATGAGTTACCTGCTTTCTCCAGGTAACTCATATTAAAAAAATTCAGCAAAGATCTTGACGTTGCCATGGGCATCCCTGATATTTCAGTCAAACTTTCCAGTTAAGGCAAGAGGGGTTGCTATCTTAATACATAAAAAAGTTACATTAATACAGGAGGAGAAAGAAGCAGAGAAGAATGGCAGACATTTAATCGTGAGAGGTTTATTGAATGAGAAAGCAGTTACACTGATTAATGTGTATGGCCCCAATTATGATGATCCTGGCTTCTTCCAAGCCCTCTTTAGGATCATTCCTAATCTTTCTGAGTCTAAGGTGATTATGGGCGGTGATTTTAATTGTATCCTAGACCCTTTGACAGATAGGCAACAACCACAAACATGCAAGTCTAAAAGTACCACTATCCTCAATAGTTTAATGCAGGGCTCCAACCTTGTGGATGTATGGAGATTACTTAATCCCTCTAAAAAAAGACATCTTTTTTCTCATCTGTACACAAATCTTATTAAAGAATAGATTACTTTCTTTTAGACTCCACACTGCTTTCTACTGTGTCGGGCTGCTGCTATCATAATATTGTCATATCTGATAATTCTCCAGCTTCATTAGATTTTAGAAGGAACACAGAAAAGGGTAAATACAATTGGCGATGAAACAACGTTTTACTAAAGGATCAGAATTTTTTTAAATACATGAGAGAAAATTTCTGAATTTGTTACAAATGACAAGGGCTATGTTCAAGATTCTACTCCGTGAGAAGCTTTAAAGGTGGTAATCTGAGGGCACATAATATCCTAGGAGAAGGCTGAAAGAAAGCGTACAAGGAGTGAGCAAGTGGAAATTGAAAGGAATTTAACAATATTTGAGAACAATTACAAGATATCCCCCGACATGAATCAGCTTAATAAGATTGTGGCTCTGAGATATGAATTCAACACAGCAGTCTCAAAGAATGTGATCAAATTACTAACACAAATTAAGCAAAAGCACTTTGAACTGGGCGAAAAGCCACACAACCTACTTGCTAGGCAACTGAGGCAGTCCTCAAGAGCTATATTTCACATGAAAACTAGCTCAGGTCACATTCTAACTAATCCCAAATTGATAAATGATAAATTCAAGGAATTCTACTCAGATGTATATAAATCACAAGCAAACCTCAACCGAGAACATATTGAGGAGTTTTTTGGGGGCCTGCACTTACCTCACCTTTCTGAAGAGGCTATCAGTGCATTAGACGTCAACCTGACTTTGAAGGAACTTAATGCAGCCATCTTTGTAATTTGTCATTTTCGGCTAACAAAGCTCCAGGCCCTATGGATTTTTTCAAAACTTTTAGGGAAGAATTATCACCCCTGCTCTTGCAGATGTTTACTCACTCTAAGGAAGCTGCGGAGTTGCCACCATCACTGTACAACGCTAATTTAAGTGTCATTCCAAAGCCTGGTCGCGACCCGTCTTGTCTTACTGCCCAATAGGTTGCATTCACGTAACGTCACAATGCTGCATCGCAAGAGCGGAAAATTCCGATGGACAGCAGGAAGTGAACCAAGTCAGACTGCCTGTTTTGTGTGGTTTACTGTTGCTATAATCGTTCTAATGGAGAAAAATACTTTTTTTTTTTTTTAAGTATAGTCGAAGGTAGTCGTTCACAAAGGTGAGAAATGTAAAAAGCTCACAGAACAATGCCGTAAAAAGTGGATTTTAAACGTACGTCTTCGGTCGGGAGGAGCAGAGACTGCTAATGCCCGTGTCTGCAGCGACCACTTCGTCAGAGGTATGTTAGCTTGCTAACTTGGTTTTTGAGGCTGTTTATATAGCATTAGTTTGTCGTTAAATGCTCATTTACTTAGAAATGGTTATGAAGTTACCGGTAGTCTAATATGGACTTCATTGGGACTTTTTAGGCTGCCCTAGCACTTTGGGTGACGTTGAGTCGGTAGACTGGGCTCCAACGGTCAACATGTACAAAGTTATCTTTCTGCTGGTATGACATTTTCTCTAAAGCCTTCAAGAAGAGCTGGAGCCCAGACCCATTGATTGCAGTCTTGGGGGGAGCTGGGTCCCTGTTGATGGCTAACTCATATGAAGCTCGGGCTGTATCTTTTGGTATGGTTGTGGCCAAGAAAATAATTTTGCAAATGTGGATATCTGACTCTGCACCAACGTTTGAGATGTGGCTTAGAGAGATGGGGAATGTGTTGAACCTGGAAACTATTAGGGACCATGATAAAGGTAAACTGAAAAACTTTGCTAAGATTTGGGACCCCTTGCTACAGTGCATAAGTCTGAGTGGTATGGTCTGAAAAGCGCCTGATGATTTGTATGTGTATTATTTTGGTCGCTGCAATTATTTTAAATTTTGTGATGTCATATTTTATATTGTACCACATATAATTCTAGACTGTGACTGTATGTATGCCATAGTTGCTTTATTCTACTTAATACAAAATAATAAAAACATTGAAAAATATAATAAAATAAATAAATGATGTGCTTTTTTTCAGTGTCCTGTCTGATAACATTTAAATATTGTTTCAGTGAGAGATCATCAGGGCAAGGATAAGGGAAAATTTGTTGCTGTTTTCAGATGATTTCATCAGGGACCTCGACAGGGACTGATGTGACGCCGCCGTCTGCGACAGACGTGTTACTTTAGCACTACACTCAACAACAAAACAAAACCCGCTAAAGTAAGGAGAGAAGAAAACAAAACACCACCAAGAAGCTAACATGGAGAGCGAGGAGGCCACCGTGTTCATGGTCTGCATAACGGTGATATTAATCATGGACGATCACATCAGGCGTCTAAGATGGAGGCTGGAAGAGCGCACAGCGAGTGTCAGGAGACGAAGAATCCAGCAGCGGGCGATACTTCTTCGTTTCATGGAGGAAAGAAGGAGAGCAGAGCGCCGCAGACAAAGGAGACGACGTCTAAGTTTAACTTATTAAACAGGCGCCGGTTGTGTCCGTGTCGTATGAGGAAACATTTCGGACAAGGGGCGGAGCTACCAGCCACCAAACACCTACATCATATGTGTTCCAATGGAACCCAGAAAAGACCCTGCCTCGGAGAAGGAGCTAAAATGGTTATAGGAACTGAGGGCCGTGGTCCCGAGTTCCTGTATGTCTGAATGCGCGAAAAAACAGCCTAGTTCCTGAAAAGGTTATAG
Organism: Leuresthes tenuis; assembly: GCF_036924035.1. Classification (NCBI taxonomy): domain Eukaryota; kingdom Metazoa; phylum Chordata; class Actinopteri; order Atheriniformes; family Atherinopsidae; genus Leuresthes; species Leuresthes tenuis. The sequence goes on along the minus strand of NW_027325372.1, from coordinate 33,356,476 downwards.
GAACTGCAAAAGGTTCCTACAGTGGGAATGGGCCTGTTCTGACACTGACAACTCTGACTTTCAGCTAAGCATAACTTACAAAACCACTAATCTTGCTTCATTGTTCACCTCACGCATAGGTTAGGTTTTAGATAGCTCAATCAGTTCAGTGTAGAAAATCTCAACAAGTCATAAAAATCCATTTTTAATACCCGCATAATCCAACTCAGGGTCACAGGGGGGCTGGAGCCTATCCCAGCTGTCATTGTACACGCTGGACAGTCCATCACAGGGCCACACAGAGACAAACAACCATCCACATTCACCCTCAATGTAGAGACACCCATTTTTATAAATATTTTTGGGCAGTGTGAAGAAGCCGGAGTACCTGGAGAGACCCCACACATACACAGGGAGAACATGCACACAGAACTCTCTACACAGAACGGCCTCTTGCTGTGAGGCGACAGCGCTGAACATCACACCACCGTGCAGTGCTATGTGTACCCTTCCTCACCAGTGGTTGGTGCAGTGAAACCAACTGTACAGCATCAAGTCTCTGTGCAGTTTCACTCCCCTGCAAAATCACTCTGAAGTGATTCATTCTTGCCACACATACAAAATTCTTATTAGTTTTCATAACACATCCATGTATTACAGGAAAAAAAATGGCTTTCCATCATTCAGCTCTTTAGTCATATCATCTGTACCAGTCAACATACGAAGAGTCACCATAGTTTGTTACAAAGCTATTCTGACAGTGATGGTTACCTGTTTTCCTTGAGTTTCTTTAACAGCAACCTCAATTTCAGCTTTGTTACCTGTTGCAAGTTCCTCAAAGAACTGGGGAGAAACATTCACATGATACATATAATGAGACATTGCGCTGCTGAGATTAAACATCCGTTCTGAAATATTTTGTTAATCAGATGTGTACTCACGCTCTTTTTCTCATTTTTATCTTTCTTCCCCTTTTTCACAGCTTTTTCTGTTGAAAGACAACTCATTTTTAATTTCCTAAAATCACAGATGGTCTTAGAAATAGTCAAGTGCTGTGCTGCCAGGTGGGGACTGTCATTTCAGGTGCATCTGTCTGACATTGAACTTGACATGCAGCAGTAAGTTGAGGGCAGTGGAAACACTGGGTCAGAAGTGGAGGGTCTGTCGATCTTTTTGAACATGACAGTATTCAAATCCAATGCAGTCGCCAGGAAAATAGTATGTTCATGTTGCATTTGTTGGCATTTAACATTTTTCTCTCACATGCACTTTTAGCAGACAGATTCTTGTTTGACTCCTGTGGGAAGCTGTTCTTCTCTTGTTTTACCTTCAGTATCATTTCCTCAAACTCAGTTAAGTCCTGTCTCTGCAATCTTTCTCAATATTTTCTCTGATTCCACATATGCATCATAGCCACCTGCTTAGGGTTGGGAAATAAAAAAATCTGGTGAGGGTTATGGAAAATTACCATTTCCCTATGCACATGGCTTTAAAGAGCATGAAATACCTACACATGCTCATTGCAACTATTTCTGGTCACCTGACAGGTTCCACATGTCATAATTTGGCTGAAGTTAAGTGCTGACAGTGGAATTTGCTGAGGAAATGTGCCCAATGTGTGCTGGGTAATTACGCATACATGTTACACTGCCATTCACTGTTCTGTCAGCATCAAGTATACAGTATGTATATGGTATATGACATTCAGTATCATACAGCGGTGTAAACCACTGCCTTTCTACGGTTTGCACCAGCTAACTGTACTACAACAGCAGCAGAAATGTGATGATGTGCCCATTTGTACACCAGCTTGATATAGCAGGGTGGTTGTCCAAGTCCCCCATGTAAAAACAGCGTTTTTAACCGTTGATGGGCCGCTTTAAAACACTGCGTGTTACCTCTTCCGATATCACCGACTATACTAGTGCGTTTATCTGCCACCTATACACCCAAAGCCTAAACTCAGATTCTTCCTATGAACACTGGCTTTTACAAAATTGCGACAAACTCTTTCGATATTAGCTCAATGAATCCTTATAGTTCCCTCTAGGACAAACATTGCTCAGTCTTCATGAAAGAGTTAGGGTAAGTAATAATAGAAACACGGCTAACAGAACGTGGAGCTAAGTTGTCTGTTAGTTAGCTTTAGCTTAGCTGCTCAGCTTCTAACACGAACGTTATCCCACCTGCTGCCGGGGCGACTACGTCACCCACCCACTCCGTCTCCTCTTTCACTTTCTTGGGCATGTTCTTGCTTTAACTGCGACTTTCTGAAATAAATAACTTCGTTATAATGTAGGCTGTTTTCTTCCCAAACGGTTCTGATCACCACATAGTCATGCGGCCCAATGACGCAATGTTGCAGATGCCGGGTCGCCGAATTGCCTCGTTTCTTCTTCTGCTTCTTTTTCTTCCTCTGGTGTTCACTGGCGGTTGGCTAACAACGTTATGCTACATTATCACCACCAACAGGCACATAATATGGATAAATAAATTCACATTTACCACAGTCATGTTTACCCATTATGTGTAGTGTACTATTAAGCCCAGTGTGTCCCAGTCTAGGTCTGAGTGAGACAAGAGGTGAGATAATATCCTTTCATATCTTCTGTTTCTTTCAGTCCACCTTACTTATCCCACTTTGCTTTGGGTTCTATAAAGACATGGTCCTTCTCTCTCTTTATCCAATTGCCTTTGCCATCTTGCCTTCATTCTCGTCTTAACAATACGTTGTACCTCTGATTTAATTATATTATTATTAGATTGTTATTACTATTATCATTATATAGTTTTTTATTATTACAGGTATTATTATTATTGCTATCATTATCATAATAGTAATATTATTGTTGCTACTATTATTATTATATTAATATTATAATATTATTTTTTATAATTATATCACTATCATCATCATTAGTAATATAGTAGACATAATATCTGCTGCCTTTACCCTTTTTGAATATGAGACCGTCAGAACAGCTGCAGGAACTTACTCTATGAATAAAGTGATTTGATTGATTCCAAATATTCAAACTAAACAGGTTCTTTAAATGACCAGAAGGTTAAGTAGCATAACTTTGAAATATTCAAGATAAGAACAAGAACATTAACAAACCCCCCAGAAAACTATTTACAAGAGTATATACAAGCCTTTCATGAATTGGAGCTAAAAGCCCTGATACAGAATTGTTTTGCGCAACCATCCACGCTCACACTCACTCCCAGGGGCAATTTAGAGTCACCAATTAACCTAACATGCATGTTTTTGGATGATGGGAGGAAGCTGGAGTACACAGAGAGAACCTACGGATACATGGGGAGAACACTGTATGGAAAGGCCCCAGCTGGGACTCGAACCCGGGACCCTCTTGCTGTGACCGTGCTAACTATCACACCACCCTGCAGCCCTACACCACTAACAACTTATAATGATAAAAAGAATAAAAAGAAAACTAAATTAAACGTTACTTAAACCTAAAAAATTGCAAATAATTAATCAACTGTTACCATCTTGTTAATCAACAGTTTGCAGCGTATAGGAGCGAAAAACCCGTCCGGGTGCTTCTGTTTGTGACTTACAACTTTATTGATGGGAAAATTCTCCTATGGCCCCATACCACAGGTGGCGACCGACCTCTGAACTCAAAAACGTCCCACTACGAACGGTTGATTTTTGCTAATGACAAAGAACAGCTTGTCTTACAAACACAAATTGAAAAAATAAACAACACACACAACACTGACCGATCAATGGAAGGAAAGTCACAAAACACTTAACAATACACAAGATTTAACCATGACATATGCACGTGAGTGTGAATAACAGTCAAAATTTGAAAAAAAAATGAAAATGATAATCATGTGCAAAGTAGTGTTGTGCAGCTCAGTCTCTTCTGGTCCAATCCTGTCACTGCTGGCTGGACTTGTCTTCTTCTGGCTGAACATCAGTGCAGCAGTCTGATCCGGAGCTAACTCAGAAGGAAAGGTGATGTTCACTTCACTTGAAGGCTGTAGATTATTGAAAGTTTGGTGGCCGGTTGGTGGAATGAATTCTTCAAATTGACTTTTCGCTCTGTTGAGGTGTAGTGCTTAGCTTAGCTTCGCCTTCCACCTCATTGTGCACATGTGGATGAAGGTTGTGTGATTGTTCCACCATCATCTTGGCATGATGGACACACCTTCCAGAATTTCAGATGGACACCTGGTCAGCAACATGGCTCTAAGTCCAGTAGTGGTTCTGCTGCTGATGCAGTTAATGCAACCTGTGGAAGAATGTTAGCAGGAAAAAGAACCGAGCAGCACAACAATGCAATATGTCATTTTCACAGTGTTCTACATTCAGGAATTGCATTTTAAAGGGGAACTCTGATATTTTTAAACCTAGACCTTATTTCTGGCATGAAATACATTCACGATGCAGCCTCTAAATAAGGCATTATCTGTCTTTATTTCACCAATACTTTAAGAAGAATGAATGAATGAACGTTGTGGATTAAGTGGTCCCAGTAGAGGTGTGTGTAGAATTCCCTCAGTTAGCTCTCGTATAGCCGCAAGTAGCCACATAACAGCAGCTATGAGCTAACAGAGCTATAGCACACGTTCATTCATTCATTCTGATAATGCCTTATTTAGAGGCTGCATCGTCTAAGCCCTGTTCACTCCGTTATATGGATATACGCCTATTGCAAGTTATCTAAATAGCTTGTGAAGGACGCCGACTTCCGCCAAACTGTTCTCGGTGAGTAGATAAACATATTTCATGCCAGAAATAAGGTCTAGGTTTAAAAATGCCGGAGTTCCCCTTTAACAAGTTCAAGCATAGTGTTCATTGGTCGACCAATCAATATTTCAGGTTTTAGGACAGTACCAAAATACTCACCAACCTGCTGTAAAGCATTAATTAGAGATGCAGTAACGTCAACTTTTGCTGTGGAAAAAACTTCAAACCATTCAGAGAACATATCAACACAGAGACACAACACAAGACGAAACAGAACGAGACAAAAGACTCACCGAATTTTTGGGAAAACTTGAGAAGTTTTCGTAAACCATGATTAATAGTTGCATCATTCACCCCCCTGTTGAGAGTTTGACTCATCTGTTGGTTAATTCTGCCAAACTCTTCCACTGCAGTCTCTCCTCCTGTTTTGTTGTCTGCTGCAGGACAGAAGTGTTCAGCTCAGAAGAGTTGAGATAAAATTTCAGCATAATCTACTTAATTCTCACTTACTTACTATAAAATTCTATTTAATTGTTACCAGTGGCTGTGTTTGGTGATGCTGAGCCATCCACAGACAGTTCAGGATCAGCATTAAGTTTTTTCTGCTCCATTTGAATTAGAAACACTTCATGTGGTACCAACAATGTGACATCAGAGCTGCTTCCAACATCACGTGATACAACAACAGCTTTTATAGACAGATTATAATTATAAAAAAAGTTTTTTTTTTAAATTTATTTGAATCTATTTATTATATTCTTTAGGCTAGCCTTGAGGCCTTGAATTGTTCAGGATCCTTTTTGTTTTTACTTTCACATAGATTAGGCCTTTAATCGTGTAGTTCAAAGCTCTGTGCTTTACCTTACCTGGGGGAATATGCCTTCAGCATATTCCGTTTTATGTTCGTGTATTTGGCAGATGCTTTTATCCAAAGCAACTTACACTGGTAGGGTAAAGGAGTTTGAATCATGGTCACCCACATGAAAGGTTGTAATCTTACCATGGCCATCTAAGTGAATAACATCTTTCTCACAGAACATTTCATTCATCCCATTCACATCCTCACAATGGGGAGGCATACTTTTTATTTTAATTAAATGTTTCACTTTATTTGCACAATGAGGTTAAAGTTTCCAGATGTAAAAGCAGAAAACCATGCATATGTTAGCAGCACAGTATTCCAACATTTTAAAATCCCTCATAATCCAGTTTATTAACAGAAAGAGTTGCAGATTAAACTAATAAAGAAAATGCTGGGGGGTACTTAACTCAGCATCGTGTATGTGAAAATATCCAAATTCAAGAGGTTGAGGGATTATTTTGTGATTTTGATCCAATAGGTCACATGACACGATTTGAAAAGAAAAAAGCAACATAGATCACAACAGAGAGTTTTTTCTTTGGATGTTTGAAGAAAATGACTGAGCACGTGTGCTCCCTGTGACTGTAATGCTGTCAAGTCTTCTCCTTCGCGGTACTGGCTGCAGTGACTGTATTTCTGACGTTCGTGAAGGCACCATAAATAGGGCTTGAGTGAGGCGTGTTTGGCTGGGCAAGGACACTCACAGCTAGAATGACATTTGTGTAAGTTACCTGAATTACACGTACTTACTTGCCAGTTGTCTCAGTTTAACGGGCTTATTGTACTCTCCTCTGAGTAGAGGAACCAGGACATTTAAATAGATGTGAGAAGGTTTTCGACGGTTAAACGTAACATTTCGGGGAGGTTTGCAAAGCCGGCGGGCAGCTCAGTGCTAGCTAGTTAGCAGCTATCATTGAGTGTCACCGTCGGCAGCAGGCGCTAGCTAACAGCTGGCAGTCTTAGTTATATGTCTATATCCGGATAATCTGGATCTGAAAGGTGATTGAAAACAAATGTCAAAGTAGCTGTTTTTTAGTTATCAAGAATGGTGTTACCTATACCTAAATGACCATGCTACATAGTGTCACGAACCTGTGCTGTGTGCAGTTTGTTTACAGCTCTTAAGTACTCGTATTTGCCCATTTTCTAGCACAAAATACGCAAGAAATATTTGATATGTAGTGTTTGTATTTTACTGCGTTCTATATAGGCGGCTGCCGTAATGGTTTGATATTTTGTCAATGTTTGATCATTTATTATTTGATTGATTTAAGGATTATGTAAAGGTCAAAAACCACGACATCCCAAAAAATCACGTTTAGCTCGTGACAGGTGGAAAACAACCAGAGATCAAAGCGTCTCTGACAGTGGGATGTTTGAACCTACAGGGACAGGGCTCATGTCCGAGGAAGTGGTCAGCTGTCGCTACAGCCTCTCTGTCCATATGTGCCCGTCAGAAACATCCAGGAGCCGGATGAGGGTATCGAGACGGCTTGCCGACCGCTATTTACGTTTTCAAGTAATTTTCCTGAGAATCAGCTTCCCTTTGAGCAAATAAAATTCTTTATTGTTTTTATTATTGTCTTATTTGTATTGTATAACGTTTATCGTTACTAGCGAAATATCAAGCTAAACCCAGAGGCAGCCATGTTTTCCCTGACTTGCATCGCACGCGCGGAGGTTGAACGTGACGTCATTTTTACTTTTAAGCTACAAGAAATGCAGCAATAATAGGTCGTGTCAGAGCTATAGAGTATATACTCTATAGAGTATTCTATAGCTCTGGGTCGTGTGTTCCGTGCTGACATCCGAACGTTCTGTAGTCATGTTACCATCCAAAACTGATTCGAATAATTGGGAAATGCGCATTAAAAGAAATTCGAATCATGTGTGTTTCCATCAAAAGTGTGGACTTTGGTGAAAACTATTAACTCGCGAGATTTCCGCAGGTTGGCATGACAACCAGCCTGTAAACGTTTTATGGGCTTCTCCATCCGAGTTCTTGCTATATGCTGGCATTTCTCTGCTGTATATTGTCAAGGATAGCGGTTATTTGTTTCTCCTTAATTAAAGTTAAAAACGCCACAACTTCTTCCTCCATCCACACAAACCGTTGTCCGCCATGTTTGTTGTCTTGTGAGAGACCCGTAAGCAGTTGGGGTGAAAGTGCGCTACGTCACACTTGATGCAAATACAACCGTTTCCATCCCTTTCGAATCAACCAACACCCGGTGCCAGCGAGCATATTTTCATTGGTGCGAATCAGAGGATTTTAATTAGGCTGATGGAAAGCACTTTGTGTGACCCCTGAACGTTCACCCTGACCTTGCAGAGAATCAGCCAGCAGCTCTGCTGGTCCAGCTCAGTTTCCAGGTGTTTGTGGGGAGGATGTTCTGTAATCATTTCAGATATTAAACAGATTTCTCCTTTATCCTGGAGGGTATCCTGGGGGGGGGGTATGTTTTCATACTGGTGGTCCTTAATTTCATATTCGGAACACGTTCATAAAAGTCAAAGAAAAGCCACACTGCTTCACATTTTGTTTTAGCCAGATTATTCCTTGGTTTATTTAAATCGACTAATAGCTATAGTTGTTGTTCCGGTGCCAGTAAACTATTCAAAGATGGATGCTCAGGGTCTCTGTGAGCCAAACAGGGTTTCATACCACCTGTGGTTATGTTCATTTGGACTCATGAATGAACTGATTATATTTCAAAGTTGATAAATGAACTAACTATTTGCCATTTGAAGCTAATGTGTATCACTCAGCAGTTAGTTCCTAGCAACAGTGAGCAGCAGCTGAATCCGGACTGCTGTGCAGCCCGTCGGTGGACCTGCTGCATCTCGTGTCAGCCGATTGAGGACAGGAAGGCTTACATCAGAGCTCTCTGCAGTCATTTGGAGAAGGACTGTGTTCGGATTGTTTTAAAGTTACGTTTTGATGACTTTGTTAGGAAGTAGTTGTTGTTAAATGTGATTAAGTCATACAGAAAATTGGTTGAGATGATCTTTAACCTGGCATCACTGAGCAGGTGTGTCCAGCAGCACAACAACGTGCACGCACAACAACGTGCACACACATCAAGAGAACATGATGGTAGCAGGACTGGGAGATCACACTGATTCACTTTGAACCCACTCTGAGAGCACATTCATGTACAAAATCCTGAAACGGTGCTCCACTCTGCAGCAGTTAGTGTGTGTGTATCAGGACTGTCACTTCTCTGTGTGGGATCAGTCAGACTGCATATGAAGGACAAAGAGCTGTATTAGAGTAGTTTTCCTTTTGATCCAGCGTATGAAAGTGATCCCACATGTCGTGTCCTATCATTCAGACTGTGAATATGACGATGGAACCAGTAACTGAAGCTTTTGTCACCTGTGGACTGCTGCTGTTTAACACGTTAGCAGCGTTCTCTGTAGATACTTCTTTGTTTGATCTATTTAAATTCTTACTGTTGTTATTTCATTCCATCAGATGTAACAACAAGTCGGCCTCTTATATCATTCACTCATAGTTCCTAAGACCTCAAAAAGTTTTTTTTATTTGCTAATGAATCCATTTTCTACCCAAAAGCTCATAATGAGTCGTGGCAAGCTGAGACATGCAGGTTCTTTCGTTTTGAGCTGATACCCATTATCTCCAGTGGAACATTTTCAGCATACGATTTTATGCAGTTTCCATTTAGCTGAAGTTGAGCAGCATGCTTGGATTGAAACGTGCTAAACTGTGTCATGGTGGAAACCTCATGGTGCCCTTTCTTTGAACTCACAGGTTTGTCCTGGTTCAGGCTCTCCTGCATTAGTCTGGAAGTCCCAAAGAGACGGTGCTCTCTGCTGTCCTCTGTGCTTTGGGTGATGATCTGCTGCTGAGTGGGGTTGCGCTGGCCCCTGTGGTGAATGGCTGTGAGCAGAGGAGGCGTGGCCTTCTGGGTGGCTTGTGTCTGCAGCCACAGCAGAAGACATCCCATCCAAAAACGGAGCTGGAGTCTGAGTCAGGTAATCTGCTGGACACTTTCTTCACGTTCATTGTTATACATCAGCTAAAAGATACTGTGATGGAATGATGATACTCAGGTTACGGAAATGTATTGACCAGGTGTCTTTCTTCACAAAGTTAGGAATTTCTTTATATAAAATGGATTGTACAAAACACCCTTCAAGTGTAGCAGAAATAATTCTTCGTTGTGAGTTTGTCACTTCACAAAAAATTTGTTGGTTGCCACTAAGCCAAAAACGAATGATTAAAACAGTCACCAAGTAAATGGGATTGAGTTGAAGATTTGTCAGAAGCTAGGGGGAAAACCATTTGAAGATTAGGATTTACCAACCTCAGATCAGCTCATCCTGTGGGACAAACGGAGCATGTTTAACCCAAGCAGACTGCTTAGAAGTGACCTCTCACACTGAAATCTGTTCAGTCCCTTCTTTCTGAAACAGGGTGTTTTCAGCAGGTCTCTGACTTTCAGTCGTGTCCTTCAGGGTCCTCACCAAGGTGAAGTGTTGCTGAACATCTGTGTCTCTGAAACACACCGTCAGCAGTTTTTTTTTTTCAATTGTCAATTTGTGGTGTGTCTGTCAGTGACGTAGCTCACTGATTGGCTGTTTAGTGTAGTTAGATCTGCAGGTGTGGGGGACTTCTGGTTTCCGGCAATGTAGTGAGCCGTGTCGACTGCTCGCTCCTGCTATATATTTTTTCCAATTTTACTTGCTTCCCCTACTCTTCTTCCTGACACGTTCGCTTTGGCTTCCAACAACACGACAATGGTTTTGCACTGTAACATGTCTAAGGGAAGAAAACAAACCGAGAAGAACACTGCAGCTGAAAGTTGTGCTAATGCCAACCTTGGCGATGAAGCTAGTATTGCCTTGAACCCTGCACTTGTCGCTTTGCTTGAACAGCACAGAACGGCTATGGCTGCAGATTTTATAGCTACTTCAGAGGCCATCAATGGAAAGCTGGACAAGATCCAAGGTGAAGTTGCGCACCAAGGGATACGCATTAACGAACTCAAAACAATAGCAGAAGACATCGCTTAGCGGCGCTCGAAGCCACATGTAGGGCTGGGTACCGAACTTCGGTTCTTTTAAGACACTGACCAAAATGCTTTGGTAGTTCCGAGATTAATCACTTGATCAAGAACTGATCATGCCACCATCGATTGGCTGTATTAATGTTACACTTGTTTTACTGCAAGAAGGTCGGACCGCAACATCCTCCTCCCATCATTCAAGTCAGCCTCTGGACGCCACAGAGCCCGAGCAGCATCATTCAAAATCTCCACCACTGGACCCGGCTTCATCTAAGAGCACCGAGGACGGCGCAGTGTGTGGGATTATAACAGGTAAATTAATGTTCAGCGAAATCCGGCAGTAATCTCAAAGTTACTGCAACTTAATACGTGCAGAAAGCAGACATGTTGACTTTTCTGAAGAAAAACTGCTCAGTGAAAAGTATCCTCAGTATGTAGGATAGTGTTAGACACCAACCTGTCACTTGTTTGCAACAGTTTTGCTCTGGAAATTATTTGTTGTTAATCTTTTCTGGACGAAAACTGCTTGGATTGGAAAAATACTGAGCTGAAAAATAAAGCTGAAGATATGTAAAATGTAATTTTCGTTAGAATTGATATTATAAAATTGGTATGAAAAAAGTATCACTCAGGAACCAGTATTGAAGTGAAGGTATCGGTATTGGTACCGGTATCGAAAAATTTTGATTGATACCCAGCCCTAGCCACGTGTGAATTACTACAGGAGGAGAACACATTTTTTAAAGCTAAACTTTCTGACCTGGAAAGTCAAAGCAGAAGGCGGAACATTCGTCTGGTGGGATTGCCGGAATCAGTGGATCTTGGTCCACGGCTAACTGAGTTCTTTTCCCGGCTGCTTGTGGAGGTTTTCGGCACTCAGACCCTGTCATCCTCCCCGGAGCTGGACAGAGCCCATCGTAGCCTTATGCCTAAACGGGGTCCTGACGCGAAACCACGCTTGGTCATTATTCGCTTTCATTGTTTCCAGACCAAAGATTTGCTCATGAGAGAAGCACGGCAACGTCGTGGGAATTTGGAATACCGTGGTCACAAGCTCCAGTTCTATGAGGACTTGGTCCAGAAACAGTGAGCCCAGTATAAGGGTGCTATGGCCAAGCTGTACAAGAGAGGTCTCCGCCCCTCTCTTCTCTTCCCTGCCAGGCTCCGGATCACTCTTCCAGACGGCAAAAGTCTGCAGTTGGAGTCTGTCTCTGAGGCCGACTGGTTCATTAGCTCATCACTATGAAAATCGATGCTCTCCGCCTTGAAGTAGACACTAGTGCTGGTCAGAATACTCACGCTGGATTAACTCCTGGATGAGAAGGACCGGCCTGGGCAGCGCACCAGAGTTATCCAATACGGTAAAATAGTTGTCATTCTAGTAAGGTGTTTTTGGATTGTTCAATTTCGGGCAAAAGACGTACGCTTTTCTTTGTTATATTTTATTGCAAATACCGGCCCCTTGTTTTTTGTAAATTAAGGGTATAATGCTATTATTGAGCAGGTTGAAGCTAGTAGGATTGAAGTTCTTATTTGATAAAAGAGAGGAGGAGAAGATGCGGTTGCTGTTCAATGCAACCTGCTGTGGTGATATTTTTGTTGATTGCATTTTTTTGTCATTTACTCATTGTGGTTTGGGGAATTCTTTCGGGAAGGTGGATGTAAATTATTTTTTTTTCCCCTCTTTCTCCTTCTGTTTTGTTTTGGTCCCCCATTCCCTTTTGGGGTTCTACAATATATACAAATTATGAGACTCTCTGAATGAATGGTAATCTGACGTTGGTTAGCTGGAACGTAAAGAGGTTGAACCATCAAATAAAATGAAAAAGAGTCTTGTCACGCCGGAAACAATTTAAGCCTGGAGTTGTATTCTATCTGCAGGACTCTGACCACTCGCGCTTGGCAAAATGTTGGTTGGGACAGTTGTTCCACTCCAGTTTTAAGCGAAGACCATGGGGGCAGGTATTCTTATTAATCGAAATACTCCATTTGTCCCATCTTCATCTTCTAATCTTTACACGTCCAACTTTGATGATGTACTATTTTTTTCATAATTTGTTTTCACATCTTTTCGATTTAAATACCCATTCATTAATTTTGGGAGGTGACTAATTTTTATTTGGATGGGAGGTTGGATCGTTCATCCACTAAACCAGCTACTATCAATAAATTGGCAACCTATGTAAAATCTTTCCTTGAGAATTACACCTTTGTAGATCCTTGGCGGTTTTTGCATCTTACAGGCAGAGACTATTCCTTTTTCTCTCATGTTCACCACACTTATACCAGAATATACAATTTTTTTTATTTATTTATTTATTCATTTTTTTATTGACAAGTTTCTGATTAATAAGGTTAGGTCTTGCCGTTATGAAAGTATCACCATGTCTGATCATGCCTGTTGTGCTGAAGATGGTCTTTCAGGGTTGTGAATTTGTGAGAAAACACTGGAGGCTCGACCAACTGCTGCTCATGGATGAACAATTAGCCATGAATATTTCACCTAAAATTAAAACCTTTGTTAAGGAGAATAGAACCTGGCATGCCAAACAAAACTGTATGGGAGGCTTTAAAGGCATTTCTCAAAGGAGAACTTATCTCTGTGACACCTTTTTAAAAGACGATCAGAGATGCAGGAGCAGAAGACCCTGTCAGACCGGTTCTTGTATATTGATAAGCAGCATGCCCAATCACCATCACCTGCCCTGTATGAAGAACGCCTGAGCTTACAAACCAAACTAAATTTACTCTCTACTCGCCAAGTCGAAAGCTGTTTGATTAGAAATAAGAGTGAATTTTACGAATATGGTGGAAAGACCGGCAAGGTTCTTGCTAATCAGCTTTGTGAGATGAGGGCAAAGCAAATCATAACGGGAGTTAGGACAGGAAATGGAGACGTGCCATCAGATGAGAAGGGAATTGATGATACATTTAGTATGTTTTACTCCAAACTATACACATCAGAATTGAGAGTAAATTCAAAGAATCTCCAGGACTTCTTTGATTCCTTCAATATGTCCTTGCTTTCTTTAGAAGTTGGACAAACTCTCGAAGCTCCTGTAACGAAAGAGGAAATTCAGGCGGCAATCTCATCCATGCAATCAGGGAAGTCTCCAGTCCCCGATTGGTTCGCTGTAGACTTTTACAAAAAATTCTCAGACGATCTGGGCCCCTTTCTGTGCCAAGTTTTCACAGAATCGTCTCTCCCTCCATCATGCTACCAGGCCTGCATTTCTGTGTTGCTTAAGAAAGACAAGGATCCGACTGACTGTGCTTCTTATAGGCCTATATCTTAAATACAGATGTTAAAATTTTTTCTAAGTTACTGGCGCTCAGACTAGAACAAATTCATCCTTCTATAATTTCCCCTGACCTTCAACTGGCTTCATCCAAAACCGTCATTCTTTCTTCAACATGCGACGACTCTTTTATATTATTTACACTCCTAACCACAATACACCTGAATGTCTTATTACTATGGATGCTGAAAAAGCATTTGATAGGGTTGAGTGGGATTATTTGTTTTTTACTTTAGAAAAGTTTGGTTTTGGCTCTTTACTTTTGTTCCTGGATTAAACTTCTTTATTCCAGTCACATGGCTTCAGTTTTAACTCACCGTCATTATTACTTTAGGCTGCATCGTGGAACAAGGTAAGGCTGTCCCTTAAGCCCTTTGCTGTTTGCCCTTGCAATAGAGCCAACATCGCTGCTAAGCAATTGCAATTGCAGTCCGTGGCAGCAGGGGCATGCAAGGTGTTTGGAGGGGTGGCATCCAGCACAGAGTCTCACTCTATGCCGACGACCTGCTTTTATTTCTTTCCAACCCGGACACCTCCTTACCTGCAGTACTTGGTATACTGAACGGTTTTAGTAGACTTTCAGGATATAAAATTAATCGGAATAAGAGTGAACTGTTTATGATTAATGAGAGGGCTCAAGATCAGGATCTGGTAAACATTCCTTTCAAGGTATTCCTTTCCTTACAACAGCCTAGCTTTGCTTTCTGTTGTTGTCCAAGCCTGAGTCATGATGGGGAACATGGTGCTGCTTCTCTGTGTGAGTGCAGTAGGCGCTTTTTGTCAAGTTCAGTACGTGATGTAGTCCAGGGATCAGAGGCTACGATCAGACTGTTTCCGTGTCATGTATGAGGACATATTGGAGGGGAGTAGTCCAATGATGGATTTATAGATGAATAGATACCAGTAGGTGGTTCTGCGCATTGGAAAGTGGAGACCAGTCAGTGAGAGAGTACAATGTGCAGTGATGTGTGAGGGGTTTACAACCAGTTATGAATCTCAAAGATCCGTGATATGCAGCATCCAGTAGATGTAGGGAGTGAGCAGAGGCATTCATATAAACAACATCACCATAATCCAGGAGTGGCAAGAAAGTAGCGGGAGCAATACGTTTTCTGGTATTAAAAGAAAAACAGGCTCTATTTCTAAGAAAAACCCCAGCTTTAACTTAAGTTTCCTCATTAATTGGTCAATATGGCATGTAAAAGAAAGGCTATCATCCAATATGATGCCAAGGTATTTATAAGTGGCCACAGACTCAATAGGGGTGCCCTGAGCAGACATAATGCAGGGTAGAACAGCAGGCACCTTCTTCTTTCATTTGAAAAGAACATGGACCTGCATTCAGAACTAGCCTGAGATGAGACAATTGCACCTGAATGGTGTCAAAAGCATACTGCAGATCTTTGAACACCTGGGCGACAGAAGATGCAATACAACGGTGTCATCAGCATAAAGATGTATGGATGCATTGCTGTTTCAGCCCACCCCATTCATATAAATAGTAAAAAGAGTGGGTCCTAAAATGGAACCTTGAAACCGGAGCTAAGAACATCAGACTGCACACCCTGCTTACAGTCGGAGAGGTAGTTGGAAAACCAGCCCACAGCAAGGTCTGACATTCCAATGCTAGACAGTCGCTGACATAAAATACTCTTGATCGTCTGTGTCAAACGCCTTTTGAAAGATCGATTAAAAAGGGCAGTGCATTTCACCAATACGAGTAAGAGAAGATGTGATGAAGGGCATCAGTAGGTTAAAGAAGATAAGGTTTTAACAGTTGCTCCATCCAGACTGTGTCAAACAGAGAACCTCAGTGGAGAAGAACCCTGCTTGTAGATTTTTGTCATAGACTGGCTCAATATTTAGCCATTTAGAGTTTATTTAGCCAATGTGAACATGACCAACTGTCTCATGGAGGTTTTAGACTGGATATTACTTAATGAAATTGTTTCAAGATGAAATTCCTACAATTTGAGATGGCCATAGGTGCTTTTTTTCCCTGCTTTTGTTGAAGCAAGCATGTAGAGGAGGAGTGCAGGGGTCAGTGACCAGGCTAAGTCTGAAAATCGTTCATACGCAGTCGGTCTACTGTGGGTTCTTTTTCACTGTTTACAAAAATTCCTGTGACACACTCATGCACAAGGCCCCACACTACATCAGTCTGGATAGTCTGGATCAGTACAAAAAAGTTAAAAGTCAGGCTTTGAATCCCAACTGACTGGAAGTGGACAGTGTTAAGTAAACGTGTTGGATCTAAGCCATCGGACAACATTCAGAGGTGTTGTTGGATGTTTGTTGCCGCATTGGTATAACAGTATGAGCACAGTTGTGTTCTGGGCTTCACCGAAGGACCACTTACTGACCTGACGTGACTACACACCTCACCAAGATGTTTTCTTCTGGTTTCTGGAAAATATCTCCTCTGTAAAATCATTGTCAGAACCCATAGCAGGTAGCATTAATAGAAAATGATGTGAACTTCTGCTGTGAGTGCAGCTACTATCGTTTCTGTCTGTCCTGGTCTTCTTGTAATCGGCCCTGCCCTGAATGTTTAGAGCCGAGCTGCACATATTTCTGCTCTTCAGCAGAATTACCATTAATGCAGCACAGGAAGTAAAAATCCTGTGTGTTGTAGCTTTTCTTCAGACACATCACATCTGTTGCAGCACTGAATTTAGTCTGAGATGTGTTAATGTCTGAATAACAGTATAGTTCGCTAAGTGAATGTATTGGAGGACTTTAGATTCAATTCAGTTAAGTTTCAATTAAGTTTTATTTATAAAGCGCCAAATTACAACAAATATCATCTGAAGGCACCTCAAAGACAGTCAATTAGAGTCCAATTCATAGTAATAGAATCACAATCCATTCAAATCCAATTTATTAAATTCCACATTAGTGCAGTTCAAACAGAGCCAATTTAAAAAAATAAATAAAATTTTTAAAAAAAGCAGCCTAGCTAAGGAAACCAACAGATTGCACTGAAACTTGTCTTCAGTCCAATCTCCCGTCCTGAGCCTGAGGGACTGTGGAAAGGAACCACTCCCTTTAACAGGAAGAAACCTCTGGCAGAACCAGAACCAGGAAGAAACCTCTGGCAGAACCAGAACCAGGAAGAAACCTCTGGCAGAACCAGAACAAAGTGCCCTGTTGGGAAAATATCCCACTGTTACAGGTTACTCCTGACTGCCTGATGTAGACCTGGAAGAGTTCACTGTACAGGTGTAGCTCCTGAATCAGCCTCAACTCTCCAAACTACCGTGTTGTCCTCTTAGCTCCTCCTCTTCCTCATTAACAGTAATGACAGGGCTTTCCTTTGACAGCTTGACAGATACATCCTGTATCCAGTTGTCTAAACTATCTATTTCCTGGACATCTTTTCAGTCACCTCTTAACTGACACCAAACTTGGAGATGCACATGCCTTCTCCCCAGCTCTGCAGCTTCCCTCCATGACAAGTGTGGTGCATACCGCATCCTCTGTGGTGACAGCTTTTGCGTTTTCACGGTCGACCTGCTGGTGTCCTGTCAGCTTACTGCCGGCTGTGACATAGGTATGTGTTTCCTGGCATACAGAGTGGTTAACTGAGCTTGGTTCAGAACAGTAACAGGTGTGAACGGCCTCTGAGGATGAGCAGGAGCTGCTGTCACACACAGCTGCCTCAGCGGCCTGCTGTGGAATGAGGTTGTTGTCATCTCAAGGCATTTCAATAATATAGTCCAATTGGAGTTCAATTCATTGTAATCATAATCCAATCAAATTCATTTAAAAATAATTTTAAAAAACCATTCAATTCTTCACAATTTTAATTGTTTAGTTTCTTTTATTTAGACTTTTATTTTCAGGAGATATTGACATAGACGATATATGAGATTTAAAATATTTCTTCTTTATAAGCCTTGTGGTTTATTCATGAATCAGAAGAAGCTGACGTGCACTTTATCAGCCTCACGTGTGACCTCTTATAATGTCTCCTGTGGCCAATTGTTTTCTACAATGAGGTCAAGATGAAGATAGCTCCAAATAGTTTTAAACAGATATATTAAAACATGCCCCTACTGGAATGAATCTTTCAGTTTTCTTGCGATATTTATTGATTTCACCTTCAAACTTTTTCTGTTCTCAGGTCTATCATCAGTACCCGTCTGCTCCTTGACTAGTGAAAATAATTTCCACATATAATTAATAACTAATGTGTGCCTTGATCCGTGGGTTATTGCCCTTCTATGCACTAAAGGTTGGCCCTTGGCACCAAGACATCCCCATGAGCGGATGCTTTACCTCACAGACTACACCCGGCCCACTCCAAAAGCGTATCCACGTTTCCAGTTTAAGATCATCGACTTATTCCCGGGGGCTGAGCGACTAGTCCTTCACAATTACAGTGCACTCCCAATACAGCACGGCTGGCTTCCTTCACAGCCACCTACTTCACAAACACATCTCACAAGCTGCTGTTCGCCCAATTATTGTCTTAATTCAAACACTCAGCACTTCTATGCTCAACAGTTTTCTTTAAATAATTTTAGCAGCCCCCCTGCACAGAGGAAAAATAAGAAACTTACGAGGACCAGCCCACCACTCTCTCCTGTGTTCCTTAATTTAAGGAAAACCCTGAGGGCTGTCACCCTGTACATCAACCAGCAAACATCTGCTGCCTTTAATGGTTAGGAAAAAGATATCCCACCTGCCGGCTTTGACGACTGATCTCGGCTGCCGGGGCACAGAGGACTCGCTCAGCGGGGCTCCAGACGCCTAATTCACGAAGTCGGGGTCACCATTATGTTGTGGAGAAAAGAGTAGTCGGACTCGCAGAGTCTCACTCTTGACCCAATGACCTCAGTTTGTGACATCCTCTTAATACCTTTCTATATCATTCAGTGTGTGAGTGGCCCAAACACAATCTCTATTCGGCGCCTGCTGTCTGAGGACGCTACTGCATCTTTGTCATTATCTAGACAGGGTTCATTCTGACCTCAACAACATCTGATTCGAGCAGTGTCAAGACATAATATGTGGCTCGAGTAGTGTCAAGGCTCTGCTCTCCCACATTAGGAAATAGAAGCAGATGTGGTGTGTCTGTGCTGGACATACACAATTAAGACAGTACTACTCAGAATATGTGACTAATGGCACATCATACTAAATGTTCCTGTTGGTGCTTTTAGGTGGTGGACTGGCAGTGGATGTGTCGGACTCGCCGGCTGAGCAGTGCTGCTTGGGCCCTGGCTCCCCCTAACAGCCTGAGATATCAGAGTGTGAAGCAGCCGCTGCTGTCCCATCCCCTGCGTCATGCTAACCAGTGTCAGAAACAAAGTTGCTACGAGGAGGACTGGGAGGAGTCTCTCAGTGTGTATGTGTTGGTGCCACAGGGCGAGTCAAATGACCTCCACACCCTGCTGGAGCTCCCTACATTCAATCCCGTCAAAACAGGAGAGCTGCCTAATCTGGGGACTCGGAAGTCTTCTGAGTTCTCCTTTCCACTGACGACTGTGGACGGCAGCAGGGAGGATGACATCAATATTGAGAGCCTCCGGAGAAGCAGAGCTAATGATGTAAAGAGGGAACATGGCTGCTTCAGAAGCCTGTTTGAAGCAGAAGGATGTCCGGCACCATACATGTACGGCTCTCACTTTTACTGTTTTCACTGCCCGGGCACATACCCAGTGCATGGTAGCACACTAAAACCCCAACAGGATAGTGGACTAAACAGGAGACCTGTGGAACTGCCTCTGCTGCCATCTGTCTCTCTGTGTAGCCATACAGGCAGTGCAGAGGTGGAGCACTGTGAAGGAGACAGTGAAGAAGAACAGAAACTGGCTCTGATGTACGAAAGACTGAGAATAGAGGTAAGAGTGCACCTAGTGTGTGAGTAAGGGCGACAGACTTAATTGAGGAAACACCTTGTAACAGATCACATCGGTTGTAAATCCAAGCCAAAGTTGGGATGCTGTTTAAAAAGTATAAACAGAATGACATGATTTACGTATCTCATAAACCAACATTTCATTCACAATGGCACATATAAACTTATCACATGTTGAGAGTTAGACATTTTACTATTTCATTAAAATGATCAGCTCATCTTGAATCTGATGACGGCAACACTCAGGCGTTTGAGAGTACAGAAAAGAAGGGACAACAAACACCGTAACAATGAAAGGGGGGGGGGCTCGGTCATTAAGAGCTTTATATGTGAGGAGAAGAATCTTAAATTCTATTCTGAATTTAACAGGGAGCCAATGAAGAGAAGCTAAAACTGGAGAAACATGATCTCTGCTGTTAGTTCTCATCAGAACTCTGGCTGCAGCATTTTGGATCAGCTGGAGGCTTTTCAGAGAATATGTGGGACAGCCCAATAATAAGGAATTACAGTAGTCCAATCTTGAAGTAACAAATGCATGAACTAGTTTCTCTGCATCACCCTGAGACAGGATGTTCCTGATTTTAGCAATATTACGAAGGTGAAAGAAGGCAGTCCTAGAAACCAGTTTTATATGTGCGTCAAATGATAAATTCTGGTCAGAAATAACTCCAAGGTTCCTCACTGTAGAACTAGAAGCCAAGGAAATACCATCTAGAGTAACTATATAACTAGACAATTTCTCCCTGAAGCGCTCAGGTCCAAAGAGAACAACTTCAGTTTTGTCTGAATTTAAAAGCAGACAGTTCTGAGTCATCCAGGTCTTTATGTCTTTAAGACAGGCTTGTAGTCTGAGCAACCTGTTGGTTTCATCTGGTTTCATAGATAAGTACAGCTGAGTATCATCAGCATAACAATGGAAATTTATGCCATGCTGTCTGATAATGTTACCTAATGGAAGCATGTATAAAGTAAAAAGAATCGGTCCAAGCACAGAACCCTGAGGAACTCCATGACTTACTCCGATGTGTGAGGAATATTCTTCATTTAGAAGAACAAACTGGAATCTATCAGATAAATATGACTTAAACCAGCCTAATGCAGTTCCTTTAATCCCAATAACATGTTCAAGTCTCTGTAACAGAATGCTGTGATCGATCGTATCAAATGCAGCACTGAGATCCAACAGGACAAGCACAGAAACAAGTCCGCTATCAGAAGCTAACAGGAGATCATTGGTAACTTTCACCAGTGCTGTTTCTGTGCTATGATGCACTCTGAATCCTGACTGAAACTCTTCAAACAGATTATTTCTATGTAAATTATCACAAAGTTGAACTGCAACTATTTTTTCATGAACTTTAGACAAAAAAGGGAGATTGGATATAGGTCGATAATTAGCCAACACTTCTGAATCAAGAGTAGGTTTTTTAAGTAAAGGTTTAATTACAGCAACCTTAAAAGTCTGAGGTACATATCCTATCAACAAAGACAGATTGATCAAATCCAAAATGGAAGTGTCAATTAAGGGGAAAACCTCCTTGAACAGTCTGGTTGGGATTGGGTCTAACATACAAGTTGATGATGTGCGAGGAGATGCTTGGAAACTCGTGGGAAAGCTGTGCCATTTCATCATAGAATGATTTTTCTTTGTTTTACAGCTTCCAGGTTTCTTTATGACGAACCATGATTACACCATGTACACAAATGATGTGGAATTCATCATTGGCCTCATAAACATAAAGACCAGGTGAGTGCACATTCAGGCTGGGAAAATGTTGATATGTTCTACTTTGAACAAACACTGGAAGCTGCTGGTTATGTTGATGCAGAGGTCGCCTGGCGTACCGGCTCACCCTGTCCTTGTGGCGTCTACTGTGTCTGTGTTACTATGCCGAGGCTCGGCTGGATGTGCTGAAGCTCACCAAGCATATGGAGGATGGAACCATAAAGGCTCGCTGGAGGATCAAGGGTCTTCCCTTCCACACTCTGCTGCTGCGTTTCTACCGCAAAGACAAATCACTTCTGTACAGGTAACACAGCTCATCCAGAGTAGCTGCCATCTCACAGCAAGGTCTGAGTAGATTTCCATTTTTGTTACCTGTCTGTAAAGCTTTGAAAGAGACTGCAGCACTTTTTACCTACCCGTTTCAGCTCCTGTCTCTTGAAGGTCCCCCTCTTAAAGACCCAAAGTTGGATGTGAACTCTAACCCTCACGGTTGAAGCTGTATTACCTGGAGTTCAATTCAGGTCAATTTATTTATAAAGCGCCAGATTACAACAATTGTCATCTCAAGGCACTTAAGTAATATAGTCCAATTCAAGCCAATTGGAATTCAATTAATTGTAATCATAATCCAATGAAATCTAATTAAATGATTTCAAAATATGCCGATTAATTCATATAGAGCCAATTCAAAAACAAGATCCTAGCTAAGGAAACCAACAAATTGCATCGAAACGTGTCTTCAGTCCAATCTCCCGTCCTGAGCCTGAGGGACTGTGGAAAGGAACGACTCCCTTTTAACAGGAAGAAACCTCTGGCAGAACCACAACCAGGAAGAAACCTCTGGCAGAACCAGAACCAGGAAGGGTGGCCATCCGCCTCGACCAGCTGGGGTTTGAGAAGACAGAAAAGAGGGAAAAGAGGGGGGAAAAACACCATAACACCATTCAAAGGATACCTGTTGGAACAGGGAAACACAAGTTAATAACCACAATGATGTCACATGTACATAAAATCATTTGAGAAATTAAACAGGGGGAAAAAGAGAGCAAAGTGAGGAAAGGTGTGACAGATGAGGTCCCCCAGCAGTCTAAGCCTATAGCAGTTTAACTATGGGATGTTTCAGGGTCACCTGAGCCATCCCTAACTATAAGCTTTATCAAAAAGGAAAGTTTTAAGCCCAATATTAAAGGCAGGGAGGATGTCTTCCTGAACCAAAATTGGCAGCTGGTTCCACAGAGAGGAGCCTGATAACTGAAGGCTCTGCCTCCCATTCTACTTTTAGAAACTCTGGGAACAACAAGTAAACCTGCAGTTTGGGAGCAAAGTGCTCTGTTAGGAAAATATCTTACAATGAGATCTTTAAGATATGATGGAGCTCGGTCATTAAGAGCTTTATATGTGAGGAGAAGAATCTTAAATTCTATTCTGAATTTAACAGGGAGCCAATGAAGAGAAGCTAAAACTGGAGAAACATGATCTCTCCTGTTAGTTCTCATCAGAACTCTGGCTGCAGCATTTTGGATCAGCTGGAGGCTTTTCAGAGAATATGTGGGACAGCCCAATAATAAGGAATTACAGGAGTCCAATCTTGAAGTAACAAATGCATGAACTAGTTTCTCTGCATCACCCTGAGACAGGATGTTCCTGATTTTAGCAATATTACGAAGGTGAAAGAAGGCAGTCCTAGAAACCTGTTTTATATGTGCGTCAAATGATCAATTCTGGTCAAAAATAACTCCAAGGTTCCTCACTGTAGAACTAGAAGCCAAGGAAATACCATCTAGAGTAACTATATAACTAGACAATTTCTCCCTGAAGCGCTCAGGTCCAAAGAGAACAACTTCAGTTTGTCTGAATTTAAAAGCAGACAGTTCTGAGTCATTCAGGTCTTTATCTCTTTAAGACAAGCTTGTAGTCTGACCAACCTGTTGGTTTCATCTGGTTTCATAGATAAGTACAGCTGAGTATCATCAGCATAACAATGGAAATTTATGCCATGCTGTCTGATAATGTTACCTAATGGAAGCATGTATAAAGTAAAAAGAATCGGTCCAAGCACAGAACCCTGAGGAACTCCATGACTTACTCCAATGTGTGAGGAAGATTCTTAATTTACAAGAACAAACTGGAATCTATCAGATAAATATGACTTAAACCAGCCTAATGCAGTTCCTTTAATCCCAATAACATGTTCAAGTCTCTGTAACAGAATGCTGTGATCGATCGTATCAAATGCAGCTCTGAGATCCAACAGGACAAGAAACAAGTCCGCTATCAGAGGCTAAGAGGAGATCATTGGTAACTTTCACCAGTGCTGTTTCTGTGCTATGATGCACTCTGAATCATGACTGAAACTCTTCAAACAGATTTTTTCTATGTAAATGATCACAAAGTTGAACTGCAACTATTTTTTCAAGAACTTTGGACAAAAAAGGGAGATTGGATATAGGTCGATAATTAGCCAACACTTCTGAATCAAGAGTAGGTTTTTTTAAGTAAAGGTTTAATTACAGCAACCTTAAAAGTCTGAGGTACATATCCTGTCAACAAAGACCGATTGATCAAATCCAATATGGAAGTGTCAGTTAAGGGGAAAACCTCCTTGAACAGTCTGGTTGGGATTGGGTCTAACATACAAGTTGATGGTTTAGAAGAGACTATTACTGTTGTTAGCTCAGAGAGATCAACTGGACAGAAGCTGTCTAAAATCAGGTTCTAAAGATACTTCTAAAGCTGCTCTACTTAATGATACATCAGTGATAATAATGGGAAGGATTCCATTAATCTTCTCTCTGATAGAAACAATTTTTATTGATAAAGAATCTCATGAAATCATCACTGCTGACAGTTAAAGGAATACATGGCTCAACAGAGCTCAGACTCTTTGTCAGCCTGGCAACAGCGCTGAAGAGAAATGGTCAGACAAGACAGAGTTATGAGGGAACACTGTTAACTGTTCACTCTCAATGCCATAAGTCAGCACAAGGTCAAGGGTATGATTAAGGCAGTGAGTAGGTCTGTGAACACTTTGAGAAAATCCAATAGAGTCTAATATAGAATTAAAGTTAATATTTAGGCTGTCATTTTCAACATCTACATGAATATTAAAGTCACCCACTACAATGACTTTATCTGTACTCAGCACTAACTGGGATAAAAACTCTGAGAATTCAGACAGAAACTCAGAATAAGGGCCAGGTGGACGATACACAACAACAAACACAAGAGGTTTAGTAACAGATTAGTAACCCTGATCTGAAGATAGCTGCCACTCCTCCTCCTCTGCCTGTGGTTGGAGGAACGTGAACATTTAAATAGTCAGAGGGAGTTGATTCATTAATGCTAACATGATCCTCCTGCTGCAGCCAGGTTTCTGTAAGACAAAATATATCAAAATGAGTTGAAGTGTACACTTTGGAGCCAGAGAAACTGTAGCGTTGAAGCAAAACCCTGATAATTTTTAGATTGATTTACATTGTGACTTTTTTTGTTTTGTCATCCTAGCCTGCAAAGTTTAGGTAGCATAACTGCACCAAAGGCAACAGTAGCTCTGTCCAGTTCTGTGTAGTTCCTCTTTGACTGAAGTGTCTGAATGTAAACGTTGGATGTTTTTTGTAAAGTAGTCTTCTGACACAGTGGTTTCTAATCTCACCTAATCCAAATATCTTCTCTTTCAGGTCATATGATGCTTTCTCTACTTTTTACATAGGACAGGATGGACTCATTCATTGTCACAAAGTTGAAAAGGTAAGCAGCTAACTTCTTGTGGCCGGTGGCTGCTGTTATATCCTTAAAGTGCTGACTTAGAA
Source organism: Leuresthes tenuis (assembly GCF_036924035.1). Taxonomy (NCBI): domain Eukaryota; kingdom Metazoa; phylum Chordata; class Actinopteri; order Atheriniformes; family Atherinopsidae; genus Leuresthes; species Leuresthes tenuis. The sequence continues at coordinate 33,331,179 of NW_027325372.1, read as the reverse complement.
AGATGCACATGTTTCTTGACACTGCTGCTGCCACTGTCACTCCTTTGAATCTCTGTTACTCTGAGTGTTGTGTTCAGTGGGGCCTTCAAGTCTTTATGCCTGGCTGCCTTCATTGTCAGTAAGGTCTAAACAGGAGATGATGATGTAAGATGATATTAACAGTTTTGTTTGTTGCCCTGGGGGAACAAACCTACCTTTTCTGGAAACTAAACGGTTCATTTTCAGTGTTTAACTTTGTTATGCGGACTGGGAGAGCAGCTGGATATTCTAATGCCCTCTGTGTTGCAGGTGATGCCGGCTCAGCCGCCTGTCCTTCCTAGAGTAACTTCCCTCCTGACAGGGGCTCTGGTGGCGCTGGGGGTGCAAGAGCACAGGCCTGCCCTCAATCTGCTGCCTCTCCTTCTGTCCTCACTGCGACAGAGCAGAAACTGACCCCAGGAGAACTGGCCAGTGGAATAAACTAGGTTTCCAAGGTCCATGTGAACCGGAAAGTTTGATTAATTCTCACCATCAGCACAGGTTAAAATGAAAGATCTCATTTGTTTTCCCCTGAACAGGAGACTAAATCAAGTGTTTCTTCTGCTTTTCCTCTTTCCATTAGTTCAACTGTTAGTAGTTCTGGACACAGAATTAGGTTTTCAGTCCAGTTGTCACTCTTTTGCCACCAGTTGTTGATGTTCTAACAGGAAACTACTTTGTTCTTCTCAGTTTTTAAAGCTCCCAAATTTTAAACTTTAGTCTTTTAACCGTCCATAGAGATGTTTCAGTGTTGGATGTGAGCTGGCTGACTTCAGACCAGTCATTAACAAGTTCATGATAAGCACAGTGCGGTCAGTTCAAAACTTCTACACATGTGGGGAAAAATGCAACTTTTCTTGACTGAGGAGTCGGATAAAAAGATGGAGGTCAGTGTGTGCTGAATGACCACAGAATGCATGTTCCACATGTCGGAGCTCCTGCTTTGTCTGAATCAAACAGTGGGAAAGCTGAGTGAGCCAGTTTGACTCCTGCCGAGTTCAGATGCTGTGATGTACGCTTACACACACACACACACACACACACACACACTTTAGCTCTGCACTGACACCTGGAGGGAAACAGGGAAACAGTGAGGGTCGTGTGGTGGCATGGCAGTCTTCCTGATGTTTGACAGATTACAGGATGTGAAAGCACAAACTAACAAAGAGAGAAACTGGTAGAAAACAGAGGCCGCACTCCCCTCCTCACTTTATGTGTCCTTGTCTTTGTAGTGGAAAAGCAACAAGTACTACAAGTGTGCACTTTTAGATAATCCTGATTTTCATGTGCTGTCCGTGGGTCAGTCCATGCAGATCCTGGAACAGTTTTGGAACAACACGTCCTGACATCTCCTTCATAGCTGAATGCAGCCTGCTTACGCCAGCGGAGTCACTGTCCACCACAGTCATTGTTAGTCCTGTCTGAGCAGTGAAAAGGTGGGACACATCAGAATGAAGAATCAGCAGTGTGCAGAGCACATTTTCCAAATATGTTTAGAGATGAAAATCAGATTGAAGCAGATCTCGAAATAAAATGAGTGACACCACCTCAGATATGTTGTTGATGGAAGCTGTGGCGTCAGGCCCTGACCTGACACAGCGCTGTGTGTGGCGTGTGCGTTTCAGAGCAACACCAGTGAACAAATGGATATAGAAAGCCTTTGTAAAGCATGTAGTGTGTGCAGGACTTTGATGAAAAAGCACCTGGGCCTCATTCAGGCAGACTGCAGATCAGCTGAATGCCGGGGATCCAATCATTTCCACACCAGTAAGTTGTTTGTCGAGAAAACCTGACTGTGTGCTCACTTTGACTCCCAAATGTGAGCAGTGAGGGTGTGTATGGCAGAGGAAAGTGCTTCATGAACATTGATGGGACTGTGGTGAACAGGACTGGGCCTCTATCCGTTTAAAGCCTGAAGAGCAGAGCTGCTGCGAATGAATGAGCTGCCAATCATAAAACAACTGTGTTCAGTAAGATAAAAATGTAGGAGTCCTCGCTCAGCACCATTCCTGAAGACTAAAGTCCACCACTCATCAGCCCGTCTCAGGCGTGTTGGTTCAACATCATGTGACTCACATGGAGTTGCTTTAAGGGAGTGAGGACTCTGTGAAACGGGAGTAAGTGGTGAATGTATTGGGGCTTTTCAGCTGACTCTCGTCCTCACTTGGTGATCTAGTGTTGGCAGTTGGATGGTGTGTATGGGATTACAGGATGTGTGTCTGATGGAGCTTGAACATTGGACCTGTGTGGCTCAGTCATGTTAGCTGTGGTGGACAACAGTGCAGCTCTGTGGCCAAAGAAACCCAGAGTTGGAGGCTTTGTTCACAAAGCTAGAACAATGCTACGCAAAGTTTTAACAGTGGCTCATTTCCAGACATTTCTCTGCTGCTTTCACTGAGCAAAGTGAAGCTAGAACGAGTGTTGCTGTTTCTGCTCCCACATCATTTCCACCTAAAATCTGCACACAGCTGACAGTGTGCACAAACTGCTGTGGTGCCACCACCCACAGATGTACAGTCTGTGCTTCCACCTCTGTTTTCCAAATGACCTCTGTGGGAACTAACTGGGAGCACCTGTAAAAGCAGTAAAAGACCCGAGCCTTCCAAATTCAGAGCTGTTGCTGACCACAGATCTGGTGTTAGGCATGTAAACGCATGTTTGTTTGCTGAGCTACAAACGCATCCTCCAACCCGTCTCCACCAAAGCTGCAAACATCCACCTGTCTCTGCAGTGTAGGTTAAGTGATGCATCCCAGTCACTCACAGTTTCATCAATGATAATTTCATAAACAATAGTCTATATTCAAGTTGCTGAGCTAGTTGTCTTTTAATCCACATGGACAGTTGAGTAGAAAATCAACCTGGCAGTAGTTATGCTCAGCTCTGTGGAACAATGTATGCCGACATACTGTAAACTCTAAACATGACTGTAAGAACAACACATAATTGTCCTTCATGTGGAATGCAAAGGGGTTTATTTAATGTAAAATATGACTGCTGTGTTCTAAGCTTAATTTAGCTCAGCTATGTATCTGTCAGCTTCAGACTTATTCATATCTGCATGTTGTGCTGCAACCACTACTGTGATCAAAATAAACGTGTGAATAACACGATTCCTGTCTCCAGTCATGTTTCAGTGGTCTCAGTCTGTGGAGGATGAAGAATGATATCAGAACAGGGTGAACCCGACCTGCACCTCAAATGTTCTACACAACAAATGCACACATGTTCAGCTTGCTGATCTTATATTATGCATCTTTTCCCTTTTCGACCTGTTACAGTGCCTTGAAAATGTATTATTGCCTCACCCCCTAGAATTTGAAAGAATATTGGAGGGTTTGTATCACTTGATTAACACAACATGCCTCCAAATTTGAAGTTACTAAATGTTTTTGTCAAAGAAGAAAAAAGACCATGCATAGTAGTATTCAACCCCCTAAGGTTGTAGTAACCTTAACTAACCATAACTAACCCCCCCTACTTTGTAGAACCACTTTTTGCAGCAAATTGAGCTGCAGCAGGAACATCTATCCACTGTTATTTTTGCCCATTCCTCAAGAAGACACCTCTGTTACAATAATCAAGAAGTCATGTCATAGATTCTAAGTTGGAGTGGGGTCGAGGCTTCGACTAGTCCATTCCTGTTCATTTAAAGGTTCCCCTTAAACAACTCTAGTGTTGTTTCAGCAGTAAGCTAAGGGTCATTGTCCTTCTGGAAGGTGAACCTCCTTCTGTGTCAAATCTCTGGAGGACTGAAGCAGGTTTTCCTCGAATGTATTCAACACCATCCTTCATTCCTGAAATTCTGACCAATTCCTGCTGAAGACATTATGCTGCCATCACCATGCTTCACTTGCAGTGATGTTTGGGTCCCACATGCATTGATTTCCCTTTAGCGAAAAAGTTCCATTTTCATCTCATGATTACCTAAGTACCTTCTTCAGATGTTCTTGTTCCTCTTTAAGCAATGGGGACTTTTCCACAAAGACCAGCTGTGTGGAGTGTGTAGCTTGGAGACACTCTAACCTGTTTTGGAGCTTTACAGCTTTTTCAGGGTTCAATTCAGTTTATTTATATAGCGCCAACTTACAACAAATGTCATCTCAAGGCACTTAAATAATATAATCCAATTCAAGCCAATTGGAGTTCAATTCATTGTAAACATAATCCAATTAATTAATTTCAAAATTGATCCAATTCATTCATATAGAGCCACTTCAAAAACAATATCCTTACTAAGGAAACCAACAGATTGCACTGAAACTTGTCTTCAGTCCAATCTCCCGTCCTGAGCCTGAGGGACTGTGGAAAGGAACGACTCCCTTTAACAGGAAGAAACCTCTGGCAGAACCAGAACCAGGAAGAAACCTCTGGCAGAACCAGAACCAGGAAGGGTGGCCATCCGCCTCGACCAGCTGGGGTTTGAGAAGACAGAAAATAGGGAAAAGAGGGGGGAAAAACACCATAACACCATTCAAAGGATACCTGTTGGAACAGGGAAACACAAGTTAATAACCACAATAATGTCACATGTACATAAAATCAATTGAGAAATTAAACAGGGGGAAAAAGAGAGGAAAGTGAGGAAAGGTGTGACAGATGAGGTCCCCCAGCAGTCTAAGCCTATAGCAGCTTAACTATGTGATGTTTCAGGATCACCTGAGCCATCCCTAACTATAAGCTTTATCAAAAAGGAAAGTTTTAAGCCCAATATTAAAGGTAGGGAGGATGTCTTCCTGAACCAAAATTGGCAGCTGGTTCCACAGAGAGGAGCCTGATAACTGAAGGCTCTACCTCCCATTCTACTTTTAGAAACTCTGGGAACAACAAGTAAACCTGCAGTTTGGGAGCAAAGTGCTCTGTTAGGAGAATATCTTACAATGAGATCTTTAAGATATGATGGAGCTCGGTCATTAAGAGCTTTATATGTGAGGAGAAGAATCTTAAATTCTATTCTGAATTTAACAGGGAGCCAATGAAGAGAAGCTAAAACTGGAGAAACATGATCTCTCCTGTTAGTTCTCATCAGAACTCTGGCTGCAGCATTTTGGATCAGCTGGAGGCTTTTCAGAGAATATGTGGGACAGCCCAATAATAAGGAATTACAGTAGTCCAATCTTGAAGTAACAAATGCATGAACTAGTTTCTCTGCATCACCCTGAGACAGGATTTTCCTGATTTTAGCAATATTACGAAGGTGAAAGAAGGCAGTCCTAGAAACCAGTTTTATATGTGCGTCAAATGATAAATTCTGGTCAAAAATAACTCCAAGGTTCCTCACTGTAGAACTAGAAGCCAAGGAAATACCATCTAGAGTAACTATATAACTAGACAATTTCTCCCTGAAGCACTCAGGTCCAAAGAGAACAACTTCAGTTTTGTCTGAATTTAAAAGCAGAAAGTTCTGAGTCATCCAGGTCTTTATGTCTTTAAGACAGGCTTGTAGTCTGACCAACCTATTGGTTTCATCTGGTTTCATAGATAAGTACAGCTGAGTATCATCAGCATAGCAATGGAAATTTATGCCATGCTGTCTGATAATGTTACCTAATGGAAGCATGTATAAAGTAAAAAGAATCGGTCCAAGCACAGAACCCTGAGGAACTCCATGACTTACTCCAATGTGTGAGGAAGATTCTTAATTTACAAGAACAAACTGGAATCTATCAGATAAATATGACTTAAACCAGCCTAATGCAGTTCCTTTAATCCCAATAACATGTTCAAGTCTCTGTAACAGAATGCTGTGATCGATCGTATCAAATGCAGCACTGAGATCCAACAGGACAAGCACAGAAACAAGTCCGCTATCAGAGGCTAAGAGGAGATCATTGGTAACTTTCACCAGTGCTGTTTCTGTGCTATGATGCACTCTGAATCCTGACTGAAACTCTTCAAACAGATTATTTCTATGTAAATGATCACAAAGTTGAACTGCAACTATTTTTTCAAGAACTTTGGACAAAAAAGGGAGATTGGATATAGGTCGATAATTAGCCAACACTTCTGAATCAAGAGTAGGTTTTTTTAAAGTAAAGGTTTAATTACAGCAACCTTAAAAGTCTGAGGTACATATCCTGTCAACAAAGACTGATTGATCAAATCCAATATGGAAGTGTCAATTAAGGGGAAAACCTCCTTGAACAGTCTGGTTGGGATTGGGTCTAAAATACAAGTTGATGGTTTAGAAGAGACTATTGCTGTTGTTAGCTCAGAGAGATCAACTGGGCAGAAGCCGTCTAAATAAAAATCAGGTTCTAAAGATACTTCTAAAGCTGCTCTACTTGATGATACATCAGTGGTAATAATGGGAAGGATTCCATTAATTTTCTCTCTGATAGAATCAATTTTATTGATGAAGAATCTCATGAAATCATCACTGCTGAGAGTTAAAGGAATATATGGCTCAACAGAGCTCGGACTCTTTGTCAGCCTGGCAACAGTGCTGAAGAGAAACCTGGATTATTCTTATTCTCTTCTATCAATGATGAATAATAAGCAGTTCTAGCTTTACGAAGTGCTTTCTTATACGTTATTAAACTATCTTTCCAGACTAATTGAGACTCTTCTGAATTAGAGGAACGCCACTGTCTCTCCAGCTTTCTTGCAATCTGCTTTAACGCACGCAGCTGTGAATTATACCAAGGAGCCAACCTCCTCTGACTGATTACCTTCCTTTTCAGAGGGGCAACATTGTCCAGTGTTGTACGCATTGAAGCTATAGTGCTGTCAACAAGAGAGTCAAGTTCTACTGGAGTAAGATTTAGGTAGCCGTCCTCTGTCATATCAGCACATGGCAGTGAAGAAAAGGATGATGAAATCAACTCTTTAAATCTGGTTACAGCATTCTCTGATAGACACCTTCTATATGTAAAAATCTTCTCAGAAGCTGTATAGTCAAGTAATGTAAATTCCAAAGTTATTAGAAAATGGTCAGACAAGACAGGGTTATGAGGGAACACTGTTAACTGTTCACTCTCAATGCCATAAGTCAGCACAAGGTCAAGGGTATGATTAAGGCAGTGAGTAGGTCTGTGAACACTTTGAGAAAATCCAATAGAGTCTAATATAGAGTCCCCTATCATATATCAAATATATGTAATCCATCTCCATTGTATGTCTCTGTTGTGTCCCGAGTTGGAAAGGAGATGCAGGAGTCAGGACTGGATCTCTAAATCTTTACTTGGCAACTGTGGTGACAAAAAGAAACACACAGAAATCATGAGCTGTGCGTGACCTAGAAAAGGCTTTTTAACTTATTAAGTGTTACAGTAAGATAAATAAAAAAAAATAGAAATAGGCAAACAAACTTAATATGGTAACCAGAAAACACATGTCACTACCACAGTTTAACGTTTAAATCCAAATGGACTAATATCATATTCAGCAGGCATCTGTATAATTTAGCATCAACAACTTGTACAGGGCAGGCATTTAAACACAAATTAACAAACATCTCCACACCTGGGGCAGTAGAAAGAAATAAACTCTCCTGGTGAAAAAAAGCAGCACAATCACGACTAACCATAGGCCATGTTAGAAAAGGCTTTGACCAAAAGCGCGCCTTAACAATTAACCCTTTTTTGACAAATACATTTCAAAAGGCTATATCTTAAAACTGATAAGAGATAGAGATTTTCTGTAAATTAGAGAAATGTTAAGGATGACCCAAAGTTTATGTGGGAAGCAAATGTACACACCTAATTAGCATATTATGACGTCATGGGATGGCGGCCATCTTGGATTATGGATTATAGAATTTTAATGAATTTTCATGTTTCATTGATGAAATGCAGCCTTTTTCCCCAAATATGCCCCTCTTAATCTCTGTGCTATATTCAATATTCTATATTCAATGTGCTATACAATGCAAAATGTTCAGGGAAATAGCAGAGTAAACCAACACTGTAAATTATTTCTAATAAATGGCCGAAAAATCTTCCAATAGCTTTATCCAATTTTGGTACCCCACCTCATCAGTCAAATACTCAAAGCCTGCATTTCCATAACCTGGCTTTGTGAGACACATGTTGGCTGACTTGATTCTGCGCTGTATGACAGCGCGTCTGCCTCTAAATGCACCACGTGTGCCACCTTGCGCTCCTGTCATGTCTCCACCAAGTGCGCCAACACACGCTCTGGTTGAGTGAAGAGACGCAGCATGGCTGCGGCTGCATGAACTGCGCCGCTACGTTTTCCCCCAGCTCTCCCACTGACACTTCAACCATGTCTGACATGTCCATTGAGATTTGTCAAGCTACTGGCTGCACGATCGCTGACAATTTGTGAAGGCACCGGGTCAGAGAGCACAGCGTTCACTTGGCGAGCTCGATAAAAAGACAGAACACCCACATTACTCCCAGCCTCGTTCCCTCCAGTACGACCACGCCTGCTAACTCCTCGATGCAAACTTCGCCCCGTGAAACATTTTCCTCACCACCTACATTGCTGGGCAAAGGATATGAAGTTCGTGTTTGGTGTAGGGAAACACTTTGTCCGACTGCTGGTGAGGCAGGGACGTGGGGCAGGAAAACGTTGCCACTAGCGCCGGGACTAGCTAACAGCTGACCGTCATCTTCCGAAGGTAAATTTTCCCCTTCAAAATCAGGATTATCGAATAGAAGACCCAGCGCTTCTTGCAGGTAAACTTTTTTACCTGTGCGATTATCATATATTATTTAAAAGAAATACTCACTAATGCTGACTATATCGCTCTGCTGCTGTAGCTCAATGGTGTGTTAAGAACTCGTACTGATTCAACTTGCTGTAGCGCGAAAATTTTAAATAGAGGGATGACGTTTTTTTGTGTCAAAGGTGAAAATATGACGTTATTGTTGCCACAATGGACCATTTTATTTAGGATGCCATTTTGTCGACTTAAGTCGACCATGGCGCTGAGAGGGTTAATACTTAAGCTGTAGGAGAGAAAATAGGCTCCCTTCGATCAAACTCTTTTTGACAGGTGACCTTTGACCTCTTATCGATCAATCAAATTAATATGACAGGTGACCTTTGTTTGACATCCGTTTGCTGACATCTGGGCATATGACTTTTGACCTCTTATCGATCGATCAAGCTATTTTGACGTGTGACCTTTGTTTGACATAGATCAGCCATCTGTTGAGGAGGCCTTTGACATCTAAGAAAGGGGGAGTTTATGGCTTTAAGAATGATTACAGCTAAGGTCAGGAGGTTGTGAGAAATATATTAGTTGAATGTTTAAATAAGAGAAAGGGTTAGGGTTAATAGAAAAGGTTAAGTTGTAGAAGCGGTCAGCATTTTAACAGCTTCAAAGACCGGTCCCTGTAAGGTAAAGATGAGAAAATAATTAGATGTGTCGACCCCAGGTTTGAGGGCCAATGGGCGGACAGGGGAGGGGTTTCGAGTAAAGGATAAAAACCCTGAGACAGTCAGTGTGTAGAGAACGACTTTGGGGTGAAAGATAGCTGATTCAAGATGCCCAGGACAAGAAGCAGAGTGAGTATAGAGGAGAAATCTACACAGGCACCGGAGAGGACGTGTGCTCTGCAGTCTCTCATTTGTGAGACTCCGGTAACGATATTTGAAGATCAGCCCTTGATACCAAGAAAGGATGGTGTTTCTGTGCAGAACGCAGCAACCGCCGCCCGTGTCTCTACAGGAAGAATGGTCACTGGAGCCTTATGGACGGCAGGGAAGATGGGGCTATGTGTTCATGTATGGATCAGGTGACCTCTGTCTGTATCAGCTTGAAGAGGATGGTGAGAAGCTGGGACCTCTGACCACTGTGGGTATGCTAACTTCCAACGACTGGGGAGTGTTGAAACTAGCGATACCGCGTCATATAGAAGGAGGTAAGGGCTCGGCTGAGGAGGTGTTAACAGTGAAAGAAGAACCCGAAGAAATCCCAGCAGCGTCTGCAGCCAAACGTCCGAGACTGGAGAGTCCTCTGGATGATGCTGAGCTGGCCAAAACAAGGATGGTTTTCACTGCTGTGTGGCAATCGAAAACAGGCGTTACAGGCCGTTGGTTCTTCCGTGCAAGCCACCGGAAATCTAATGAGAATGAAGACGGGGATCTTTTTGTTCTTGAGTGTTATAACTCTGACTGTGGTGTGTTTAGGACGCTGTTAGCAATACCTCATGCAGCCTGGGTGGAGAAGCTGTGTAGACCTCCCTCCACTGAGCACCCTCCTCCTCAACCTCAATAACCACACCCCCTTCAGGTTTATAAGGACACACTCCAGCACAGGTCATACACCGATCAACACGAGGAACAGGATGAGAACTAGCGTCCAGAAGACATTGTGCGAGGAGATCACTGACAGCGATCTGGAGAATGCTTCTCCATCGCTATTGATGCATACAGGGAGCCCTTCTGCAACATCCACATCTCCGCAGTTTGGATCACCAGACAGCGACAGATACTACCTGGAGCCGTATCACCCTCCTTCACCAGCGACTTCGTCTGAGTCTTTCTTCTCCTCCAACTCCTCTTCTTCTCTCGAGATCGAGTTCTCAAATTCGGCGCCTGATGACCGCTGCTTAACGCTCTACCCGATAGGATCCACCGTGGCCGTAACAACGGAGGAAGCTAAATCTAACGAAATGGAAGACTCTCAGCTTCCACCAGGCCAGGGGCCCCCTGCAGACACTCAGGATGGGGGAGGAGAGGGCGAGGACGAATTTGATGGATGGGTCCCCTCAGGTTTTATCAAAGTTGTGAAAACTGCAGTGATACACCTCTTGAATGAGACCATCAAAAAATTTATGATTGAATCATGCTACGGGTGTAGTGTCGATCACCCTAGTTTACGCCAACATCAGTGCAAGGATGTGCTCAAGGACGACGTTTTTCATGACCATTACTACACTCTGATGCGGAGACTTTATAATCAACGATTCATTGCTTCCATTCAACATCTTCTAACTGCGCGTAACATTTGTGAGGATGATGGCAGAGTCAGGGCTGTGGCAGAAGCTTACTTGTACGAACTAACTCTGGTGAAACAAATCAACACTTCTATACACGATATGTACGAGCAGTTGATTGGAGAAGATGTAAAGAAATTGCAGCAGCTTCAAACCATGACAAAGTTTTGGGAGAGTTAAAAGAAGGGCGTAACATTCCTTCTCTCCATCAGTCGGATGTGTTTAGACTAATATTGTAATCATGTGATGTTGTTATAACATTTAACTTTTCTTAAATCCTATATTACTAGCATTCCTGCTTTTTGTGATCATTTGTATGTGTGTGTGCGTGTGTATTATCACACATTAAAGAAAAAATAAAAGGTTGAAATATACTTGCGTTTTGTGTTTTCTGTCATTACAAGCCGGAGTTTGTATAAGGTACGATGGCTGACACGAGATTAATGACAAAGGTTTTCTACGATCCTAACCACCCTGGTAGTTTTGGGGGAGTAGAAAGGTTGCGTAAAGCTGTACAGGATGAAACGGGTAAGAAAGTCACGTGCGAAAAAGTGCAAGACTTCTTATCAGAGCAAGATGCATATACTCTACATAAACCTGCAAGAATACATTTTCCGAGAAACAGAGTTTTTGTCACCAGCCCCTTAAAACAATTCCAAGCAGATCTCTGTGACATGCAGGCCTTGGCTGAGTACAATGACGGGTATAATTATCTATTAACCGTCATTGATGTGTTTTCAAAAAAGGCCTACGTTCGCACTATGAAGAGAAAAACAGCCGCAGAGGTGGTAGAGGCTTTTAAATCTGTTTTTAGAGAAAGCGAGACCCCTAAAAAAACGTCAAGCTGATGCGGGGAAAGAATTTTTTAACAAAAAATTTAAGGCATTATTAGAGAACCACGGAGTTGTGCATTTTGCTACGCCGAGCGAGGTAAAGGCGTCTGTGATTGAGAGGTTTAACCGCACGTTAAAAACCAGGATGTGGAGATATTTTACTGCTAATAACACACGTCGATACCTCAACGTCCTGCAGGATCTCGTGGAAAATTACAACCACAGTTACCACACGAGCATCAAAATGAAGCCTGTAGAGGTGACTCTAGAAAACACCTTTAAAGTTTTTCAGAACCTGTACGGCTCTGCACGTGATCAACGCCACAAGGACTCAAGGATAAAGTTTAAAAAAGGAGATCTTGTAAGAATATCTAAACTGCGAGGCGTGTTTGACAAGAAATATGAACAAAGTTTTACAGATGAAGTGTTTACAGTGACCGAGCAGCTTGCACGATCTCCCCCTGTGTACAAACTCAAAGATTTTGATGGAGAAGCTATTGAAGGTTCCTTTTACACGGAGGAGATTCAAAAAGTTAAACTGAATAAAGACAAGATGTATCAAGTGGAGAAGACGCTAGTCTCAACGTCTTTAAGAATAATACCAGTTCCAGTTTCCGTGTGGATTTAGCCCAGCATATCGATTTGGAAGGTTCGTGGCAGGTTGCCTTGACGGAGATTTCTTATCCGTACACATGGCATAATGCCCCTAGGGACCAGGCTTTTTTTGAATGGAGGAAAGCGGGGCTGGAAAAGTTCTACCGCCAGAATATAGGATGCAGACATTTCAAGGATTTGAATCAGCTCAAAGCCGAGATTGAGGGTCACCTTAGAAAAATAGGTTCTGATATTTATTTAGTCGTGAACACGGTGGAAAATAGACTCATGTATCAGTCAGGTGCCCAGCACCACCTGCGTTTTTATCCACCACTAAGCTACATGCTAGGTGTGGAGCCTGGCAAATGGATCGTATCTGATAAAAGGAGTGCCCCTTACCCGATGGATTTAAAAGCAGGTTTCTACCAGCTTTACTGTTACAGCGATGTGGTTGCTCCTCAGATAGTCGGCGATGCTTATGCCCCGCTCTTGCGAACAGTTAGAGTAGAGGGTAAGTTTGGCGATATAATTACGCATACTTTTAACCCGGTCAACTATCTACCTGTAGCAAAGAGGCATATTGAAAACATCCACATAGAGATTAAAACGGATCAAAACACTCCGGTAAATTTTACTTATGGGAAAACCGTTGTGAGACTACACTTCCGACCCGTGATATCACAACGCGTAATGAAATGATGGTCATTCACTCTGATATCACATATATATATATATATATATATATATAAACGGGTTGATCACAGGTTGATCACAGGCTCATCTGTCACTATCAAGCAAACGTTCAGTCAGAGGTAACCTCAGTGTCTGTGTCTGTGTCAGGAGGAGGATAACAAAACAAAGCAACATGGTTCAGATAAACATGAGGGATGATCCTCACCGCTTCGTAAACTATTACCAGAACCAGGTCGGAGGTACCCTGCCTGGTTTTTATGGAGCACCTGTAATGTACGGTCGCGGAATAGGTTCTATATTTTCAAAATTATTTCACTTCGTAGCCCCCCTAGTTAAAAAAGGTTTTGCTATAGCTAAGCCTCATCTGAAAACAGCAGCTACAAACGTTGCCTCAGATATCATAGGCAAAGCCATGAGAAGGATCTCTGGTACTGCAGAGACGGGAGGACAAGAAGGATCGGGTATTATGGTTCTGTCACGAAGACCAAGAAAGCGGCCGCCGGGTGAACGTGTGAGGGGGTCACAAATACTGAGGTCGCTCAAAAGAAAGAAGTCAGTTGGAAGGATCAAGCCTAAAGGGAGGAAGTCTGCACGGCGCAGGGATATATTTCACTGAATCATAAATAGAAAGAGAAAGAGAGTAAAACATGGCTCTTTTGCATCACAAATCCCCTGAGTGCACCCAGTCCCTATGACCCAGCTTTCTATCGAGGATAAGATCTACACGGAAATTATGCCTCTATCCGCTATTACTGAGAATGGTCCGATTGAGTTTTTTATACCGGGAGATGGTGAAAAGTATCTGGATCTCAACGACACCTTGTTACATCTACGCGTGAAGATCACCAATGCAGATGGCACAAACTTGGCGAATGACGCACCTGTGGGTCTCATCAGTTATCCTCTCAATACACTATTCAGTCAATGCGATACTCTGGGTGATAGATTAATTTCACAGTCTAGTGCCACCCACCCATATAGAGCTATGATCGAGACTCTGCTAAACTTTTCTGAAGACGCGTTAAAGAGTCAGTTCAGCACTGGTCTTTATTATAAAATACAGCCGGCGCCGTAGACTCTATAGTAACCAATAATGGGCCGAACAGAGGGCTAAACCAGAGGGCTCTCTGTACAGCTAATTCCAGAGAAGTACACCTAATGGGCCCCCTCCATGGGGATATTTTTTTTCTGCGAAAGGCTCCTGCTGAACTCTGTGGATATGAGAGTTAAACTAACCAGGGCCAGTGAGGCTTTCTATCTCATGGGAACCAGAGACTCGACTTTCCGATTAATGATATTAGGAGCCTCTCTTTTTATCAAAAAAGTTTCCGTCTCCCCCGCTGTTCGTTTAGGCCACACATCGGCCTTAATGAGAGGAAACGCTCTCTACCCACTGTCACGAGTGAATGTAAAAACATACTCCATCCCTGAAAATTGGAGGATATGTAATCAGGAGAATCTCTTTTTGGGAGCGATGCCTAAATATATTGTTTTATGTATGGTGCACCACGAGGCATTCACGGGAAGAAGGGACTTGTCACCCTTCAATTTTAAACATATGGATATAGAGTATCTAGCTCTTTGTCAGGATGGTAAACAAGTTCCCGCCAAGGCGTTCCAGCCTCAGTTCAACCAAGCAATTTCAGTCCGGGAATTTTACAATTTGTTCACAGCTAACGGTTGTCATTTAAAAGATCTCCCTCTGAGTATCACACGTGAAGAATTTAACAACGGTTACTCGCTGTTTATCTTTAATCTCAATCCTGGTGAGGATAGCGACGCCTTGTCACCTGTTTCTAATGGGAAGTTAAGACTGGAGATGAGGTTTAGAGTACCGCTACCTCATACCACAACCCTCATTGTCTACGCATGTTACGATTCCATTTTGGAGATCAACTCGAGAAGACAGGTGCTGGTGGACTATTATTAAAAGAGTAAGTATGAATAACCACCAACTGGAGAGCCTGTTGCACCATCTACTGGGAGACCTATTTTGTGGCGTGTGGGCTAGTGACCAACTCCCCTTACTCAAACAAACGTTTACAAAGCCGGCTTACTTTATTGTGAACACACATCCTTCTCACATGCCTGGGGAGCATTGGCTAGCTCTGACTCTGGAGGAGAACGGTCAAGCCACCTTTTTCAACTCTTACGGGCTACCGCCAGATTTTTCTCACTACCCCTCAGACATTGTGTCATTTCTGAAAGACCGATCCCTGAAGATAACGTACCATAATCGCCAACTTCAGAACACCTTGTCCACCATGTGCGGTTAGCAGTGCGTTTATTACCTCTGCCACCGGGCGTGCGGAATGTCTCTGCAACAAGTATTATCCTTCTACAGTGATGATGTTCTTAAAAATGATGTGATGGTATCTAACTTTGTGAAAAAATATCAGAGATGCATCAGAAAGCACAGTGCTCTCTCATTTCATCACGGAGCCTGTTCTTTACAGATGTTAAAAGAGTGTTACAAATTGTGAATGCATGAAAGTGATGACTCTGTAGACTCTGAAAATTGGAATCAATAAAAAATTTTATTGAGAACAAATGACGGTATCATTTTATTAATTTCTTGCAGAAATTTATGGTGAAAAGATAACCCAGCGCGGAGGTTTTATCTTTTTATGCAAACTATGTTCATCTGCAGCCTCGTCTCGCTCACCATGTCCAGATCTTAAAAAATGTGGGGAGAGGGTTATCTTCTTCTTCGGTTTTACAGATGGCATTTTCTCCATTCCGCTCGGCTCTGTTTTGAGACGACGGTATTGTTCACGGGCTTGCGGATTATTCACAGAGGATAAAGGTATGTTCAGTTCATTCAGGACATTGAGAAAACTTGTCCAGCCTGTTGGTTGCATGGTTTGGGCTTTTCTTTTAAAAGGGAGCAGAAGGTTTTTAAGTAAATCAACCAAATGGGATCCTCTCACAACCTGCTCCTGATAAACAAATTCTCCTCTGGTGGTTCAGCCATTTCTCTCAGATAATTTCCTCAAGATGTATTCACTATTTCTGCGATTGCGCTTTGGAAGGATTTTTAATACCTCACTCGCCATTGCATCCAATTCTAGCTGATCGGGCTCGTGAACACGGTCCGTCTCACGGGAATCTGACTCAGGTTGAGGTACACTGCGGGGGTAGATGAAACTGTGCACTATGCTGACTTTACATCTCTTTACCCCTATGTAAATTGCAGCTTTCCTTACCCTCTCACCCATCCCAGAATTATTTGCAAAGATTTTGATGACCCTGACAGCTACTTTCGTTTTATAAGAGCTGTTGTTTACCTTCTGCGCGGGCTGTTTTTCCCAGTTTTACCATACAAGTCATCTCACGGAAAACTTGTATTCACCTGTGCTGAAATGAATAACCAGGCAGGTGCATGCAACCACAGCGATGAGGAGAGAGCACTAACAGGTGTGTGGGTGAGTGTGGAGTTTAGCAAGGCATTAAAGCTTGGAAAAACAGCCCGCGCATTCTAAGGTTTTTGAAGCCTTCCGTTTGGCGCCCCCTGTAGGGTTTCTTACTACCTGGAGGACTGATCGAAGGGAGCCTATTTTCTCTCTGCTGTAAAATAAAATCACCTGGTTACCATCAGTCACTTAGTCTCAAAAATGTAGATTTTGGACTCCCTTTTGACAAACCCTGCCTTTTTTGTGAATATTTTACTTTGCTAAATAATTACATTAGGGTTAGGGCTAACCCTAACACCCATATGGAGCCTGTCTGATTTATCCTGTTGTGCTGTTGCAGATGGTGCGTCTTTTGGAGAGACATAAGTTAGAGCAGCTTCTCTCTGTTAGCATAACATTAGATATCACAGGCAGTCCAGATAGTTTTAGCCACAGGCTTGATAGCAGACCTGCTAAGTTGGCATCACTGATGTCAGATAGATAGAAAGAATGAATGAATGACATCTTTATCATGGTCCTAGTCCCCATCGGTTTACAAGACACCATAAATCCAGATTTATAAACCAAAAAGGCAACTGATATATTTCATAAAACCTGTCAAATCATTTTTTTGGTAATGAAAACAACACCAACGATCCCACTGTACTTCACAAAAAAATCTTAGAAAATAATCTGGTACTTTCTCCAAAATATTTGTTTTTTTTCTACAGTACTTCGTGAAGTACTTTTATGTATGATGCATGTATGTTTTATTTATACCATTAATTACCCTGTAAAAAACAAACAAAAAAAAAAACACTAAACACACAATTAATTACCCGCAATTCAAAACACTTTGAATGACTTGATTCTGTAATTGTGTATGTCTTTGTCATCATGGACAGCAATCTGTAAATTGATACCTCACATTTAATGTGAAATGACTGTCAAGTTTGAGAAATTGCCATTGAAAACATAATCTTAACATACTCTTAAATCATGATAAATTATCTGGAATTTTAATGGAAAAAATATAAATTACACTCAATATCTCAAAATCTACAGTGTCATGACCAGGCTCATGAGCCATGACAAAAAGGGAGAACACACACTTCTTAAGTAACTTTAAACTGAAAATTTATTTATAAGTACAACCCAAAACAACATAATAAAGAGTCTGTAATCTGTAAAGTCAGTAATGTATTCAAGGTTGTAAGTAAGTAAATGGTAAATGGACTTGTACTTGTATAGCGCTTTTCTAGTCTAGCTGACCACTCAAAGCGCTTCACTACATGCCGCATTCACCCCTCTCACACACATTCATACAGCACGTCTTAGGATATAACTACGTGCTTTCTAAGCATTCACACACATTCATACCCCCAATGATACACTGGGGGAGCAACGTGGGGTTCAGTGTCTTGCCCAAGGACGCTTCGACATGTATCCTGGGGAAGCCAGAGTCGAACCACTGACCTTCCGATTGGTGGGCGACTGCTCTTCCTCCTGAGCTACAGCCGTAGTGAGGTGTGGTTATGATAAAACAAAGAAACACAAACCCAAACAAGACAAAAATGGTCAGAGAGAGAACTAGTGAATGAGGTTCCAGCTCAATAACCTGGGCCCAGACTGCCCAGACGTATGTCATCAGGTCCTCAGCTCCACCCATCTGCATGAAATGAGCCTGTAACGAAAAAATAAAGAACGACCAGAAAAGAGAGCGGGGGTCGTCACAACAGGCATTTCATTTTTTTTTTAAAGTCAAAACCCAAAAAAATAAAGTTAAAACCAGTGAGAATACGGAATACTTATTTAAAGTCCACGTTCTGTAAAATAATATTTTAAATCGTCTTTTTACAGTAACGTACAGTTAAAATATTATGAATTCACTTCAACCACGCATGCTAAATAACCTGCAATTTTGTGGAGATAACTACAGATGTCTGTAATTTTATATACATTTCTTCATTACAATTACTAGGAAAGATCTGTAAAATGACATGACATTTTATGTAAAATGACATTTGAATATGACAAACATGTTAAATTACCTTTAAAAAACAGAAATGTAAATTATATTATTGGTAATTACATGTAATTCCAAAGGTAAATATTTAAATTACTGCTATTATCTGTTAATTTACAGTTATTACATCGTTTTATGGAAAATTGTGATAAACCTGGAAAAACATAAAAAATAGTATGTAAAATTATAGTCAAAGTACAATAGTACAATTACAATAAATTGTCATTAAAAAACATAATATTAATGTAATCTTGTAACTGTCATTTTAAGCATAAATTACTAAATATTTGCAAATCTACTGGCATTTCATTGTTTTATTGGAAAACAGGAAAAATCTGAAAAACTTACAGAACATATACTGTAAAATTTTTTTTTTTTTTTTTACTGTGTGGTAAAGTCTTACACAGCTGGTTTAACAACCGGCCAGTGTGGAATTGTTTGAAAAACTAGTAAGATGGAAATTTACTCTAATTTGATCCACAGTATCAAACAAAGCAGAATTATTCCAAACACATGCTGTAGGGAGTATAAAAAGTCTAAGCCTGTGCAGTCATAAATTGTGTGTGAACTAATCCAAAATGTACGCAGCCGCGTCAGTATGGAAGGACTAACCATTTTGTCCTGAGAGGCCCAACTAGAAATTAAGTAGAAACTAAAGGTAAAAATGTAGTTTTCTGCTGTAAGTACAGTCTTTTCTAAAAAAAAAAAAAAAAAAAAATTTAATTAAAAAATAATAATAATAATTAAGACAAATAAGATTGCAAGACAAAAAAAGCTTTAAAAAAAAGTTAGAACTTAAACCCCTTCAGAGCAGAACTGTGAGGACAGAGGACACAGATGCAGGGCCTTTTCGAAGCAAGAGCGTTTATTCAAATTAAACAAGTCGACGATCTGCAGACAGAGGAAAACAAGGGGCTGTGAAAATCCTGAGGCACTCTCCTCAATAACTATGTTCAGGAGGGTGCAGCTATGAAAATGATCAAAACGCAAAACTCTCCTCTATCAGAGGTACTGTGAAACCTTACAAGAAACAAAAAACACTCCTTAATGGAGGAAACAAAACAGGCTATAAACTTCCCCAGGATACATGTCGAAGCGTCCTTGGGCAAGACACTGAACCCCACATTGCTCCCCCAGTGTATCATTGGGGGTATGAATGTGTGTGAATGCTTAGAAAGCACGTAGTTATATCCTAAGACGTGCTGTATGAATGTGTGTGAGTGGGGTGAATGCGGCATGTAGTGAAGCGCTTTGAGTGGTCAGCTAGACTAGAAAAGCGCTATACAAGTACAAGTCCATTTACCATTTACTTACCGTGGGGAAACTATGGCTATGGAATAAATTACAAACAAAAATAGCTCTGTAGGAGGATCACTCAACTACAGGCTCGAGGAAACAAGGCTGTGGATTCTGTGGTTCAAAGGCACTAGAGTGAAGAACGTGGATAGTTACGACACACTGGCACGAGACAAGGGAGACGCAGACTATTTGAACACATGAGAAGCCATGGGGAACAGGTGGAAACACTTTGGAATCAGGGAAGACAATGAGACGCTTGACACAGGAGGAAGGGCAAGATACCTGAAACGAGAGGGAAGTTAATATTTCAAAATAAAACAGGAAATGACGAGACAAGACATGTATCAAAATCTAAAACGTGACAAGAACATAACCACGACATTTCACTGAGGGCACGAGAATATACAATTTCACAAATGCTTGTAAATTAAGGAAGCAGCAAAAAGAGAGAAAAATGGTGCCACCCTAGAGGCACGCAAAGTGCTGCAGTAGCTCCGTGTCTTTTGCATCTTCTCGAGATGTTCACTTAGCTTTTTTTCTGTGAAAACATGGATTTCTGGAGCCTTTTTCTGTGCTGGTTTGAAGGGAAGGACTTCTGTTGGTAACTCTGGCCAGTTTTTTTTACATCTGTTATTATACATAACCGTAACAACAGTGACAGCTAACAGAGCTTTCCAAAGCTTCTTTACTTGATCGTTGTGGTTGGTCACTAGTGGATGGAACGAACAAGCTTGGATTCCTGATGAGGACACAGAAGGCGTATCACGAAGGCCATATCTTTTTTTTCGTCAAGCTTTGGCTGCAGGAGCAGCACTGGCACATCTCCTCTCTGCTTTGGGACGGTGCAGGTGGGTGTTGGAGATATGTTGGACTATTGGCTGTGAGTTCCTGTCCATGTTGTCTACATATAGTTCACCTGGGTTACCTGCCAGTGCTGTGTGTGACACTGTGTGCCAAGTTGCTGATGAGCTACAAAGTACCCCAACCCATTGATGCTGATCTGTGAAGTTTCTACCACACCTTCCTCTTTGCTACACTTAAACTTTCTACATCTTTGTCAGCTGATTTATATTTAATTTTGTTATCTATCACAAAAGCAAATCTTTAATGATAATGAGTACTTCAGCTATGTAATTTCCCTTTAGGGAATAATAAGGTATTGTTGAACTGAACTGAATTGAACTGACAGAAAAGCAACCAAGAATTGTCATGAGAAAATGTCATGACTAGATATCAGGCAGCAGCACTAACCTAGGACTGTACTTAAAAGGGTAGAAATTCTTTGTCGCGCCAGTGGTACCCTATCATGGTACGAGCACTGTACCTTTAAAATGAGTACTTTTTTGTACCTGCTTGTTTGTATCTCTAACGGAACATTTCTGCATTCTGAACATTTATAACTGTTACAAACAACATATTCTGAGGGAAAACCCTCCCTGAAGCGATGACAGAAGCCATGTGTTGAAGGATGGAGTCGTTCGACCTCGTCAAAAAACTGTATAATACACATAAGACATTATTATTAGCAGTCTGTATATCACTCAAGTAAGCTTTAACCTAAAAAAGTTAAGCCCCTATGAGTGTTAATGCTGTTGCCGTAATAAACTATTTTGTTTTACTTCTTTCAGTGACAACAATTAATAAGCCTTCAATTTCACTATATCCAAAAATATTACAGATTGATAATACTCCTGTAACATTCTATGCATTTACACAATACTTACCCCGGCAGGTGTCCTTAAGTATGGGTATTTGTTGAGTACATCCTCCCCGGGCACCATGCGGTCTGTGACAGTCAAGATATCTGGATGTGTCTTCCGACACTCACTTTGCAGCACATTCACATGGGCCTCAACAAATGCTGAATCCTCCCCAGCACAAAGTTCCTTTGGCACAAGGACAGAGACATGCCAAGTCTGCACACTTGTTGTATGTACTCCGAATAAAAATATCCACTGAACTGTGTTAACATTTATCTAAATTGAATTCCTGTAGAAGAAGCGATTAAAACATAAGTAATGAACATCACAATGGACTTACAAATGTTTGATTAGCTGGCTTTCGACCCAAACTTGCAGATACACTGGTGGCTTTGGACTGCTTTGTGTGGCCAAACTTGTCTTTCAGCCTTTTGACCTCACTGGGATGGAAGGCCTCTGAAAAGACTGTTCCCATAGTGCTGGAAACCCGTGTCATCATCATATGCTACTGGGTCAGCAGAGGCAGCAGCTTAATGCGAGATCTGGTGCATGATGGCCTGCATGAACTCAGGATTGAATCCTGGGAGGTGAGCAGATGCTGATCCTGAAGAAAGAAACAGGTTTGTCCTGAAAATATATCTATTTAAAGTAAATCTGACCCCAGTGTGTCTAAAATAAATCAGTCTTGAAGAAATATCAGTTACTATAGAAACAACTAAACCCATGACCAAGCTCACCTAACTGTTTGGGACCTGCTATATTTTCCAGCCCTGGAACCAGATAAGCAGCATCTAATGCACCTGTTGTACACCAAAGTAGCAGAAACAGATGAGCCTGACAGTATAGAACGGGAGGTGCCATACTCAACCTGCTCACACCCACTGCTGCTTTTAATGCTATCTACACATTCTGTAATACTCATAAAAATCATATGTGCTTCATGTCCTGAAATTTTATCCTCTCGAATCAACTGACAGTTCACAGCACCACAAAGTGGAGAGACAGGAGTGGCAATCATAAATTCCTTATAATTCATCATAAACACTCTGAACCCATCTCATTAGTTGAAGTGCTATCTCCCCAAAACTAGACACCATGTTCTACTCGGCTGTTAAGTAGAAGCCAACTGTTTAAATTCCTTCATTACTAAGACCTATAGTTGTACAGAAACCGAATTACCCTTAAGGACTCGCTATGCCACACTCTTGAGGGACCTGCAAGAGGACACTACAAGGGCAACAATCAGGTTAAAAAAAATGTAGACTGGAATAATGTCAGGCCCTCCATTAGAAATCCTGCTTTTGCAAAGCTAAACACATTAACTCTGCAAACAAACTATGTGTCATGTGACCATGGATGTCACATGGCAGCAAACATACCCTTAATGTTCATCTGCATCATGACTACCAGCTGCACAGTCTAATGCATAATCCAGAACGCATACATATGACCAAGCTTACGTGTAAATTTGATCATATGTGTGCGTTCTGGGTGGAGCCTATGAAGTTTGGTGAAGATCAGACAATGTATAGAGAAGTTATACGTGAGTTATTTGGACACCAGTAGGTGGCGCTATAAGTTTGTGTAAATTTGGTCATATGTATGCGTTCTGGGTGGAGCCCAAGTCCAGCCTATGATGTTTGGTGAAGATCGGACAATGTATGGCGAAGTTATAAGTGATTTATTTGGCCACCAGCAGGTGGCGCTATAAGCATTTGTAAATTTGATCATATGTATGCATTCTGGTTGGATTCCAAGTGCAACATATGAAGTCTGGGGTAGATTGGTTAATGTACGTGGGAGTTAAAAGCTTCTTTGTTTTTCATGGCGAGCAATGGCCAGTCGTGGAACTTTGAGGTTTTGCCACGGCCACACCCTTTAAGATTTAAGGAAGAGTTCCATAATTTTTAGTCCCCCATGGCTTAAGAGTAACATGGCGAAGTTTGAAGCCTGTACCACGAAATGTGTAGGAGGAGTTAGATCAAACGTGAGGTGTCGAAACGGGTAAAAATGGCGCCAATACGCATGTTCCCCTCAAAATGGCCGACTTCCTGTGGACCTGGCGCCATGGTGTCCACAGGCTTTTTTGTGCATGTCAAAGGTGTGTACCAAGTTTTGTCAGGGTATACCAAATTGACCCCATTTGTTAGGCGTAATTGCAATGTTGTAGGTGGTGCTACAGAGCCATTTTGCACCACCAATGTTCACGAACGTCAAATTGCGCTGTTTCCCCCCACAACTGGGGTCCTTGTCAAAATTGGCGTGGTTTGGAGGAGGTTTCGTAAACAATAATAACTCGGGCTGCAAGCAGCACTGACTGGGCCCTCACACCCCTGAGCATGTCGGGGCAGGCGTTGGCCTCCATCCGAGGTGCACCGCACAGCAAAGCCGTCTGTCAAGTGTAGAGCGGGATGTGAGAATCCCAGTCATGCGTAGTACCACCGGACATAAAAGTGACGTTACGGCCACCAGCATGTGGCGCTATAAGTATGTGTAAGTTTAGTCATATTTATGCATTCTGGGTGGAGCCCAAGTGCAGCATGAAGTTTGGTGAAGATCGGACAATGTATGGAGAAGTTATAAGTGACTTATTAGGCCACCAGTAGGTGGTGCTATAAGCATGTGTAAATTTGGTCATATGTATGGGTTCTGGTTGGAGCCCAAGTGCAACAAATAAAGTCTGGGGTAGATTTGTTAATGTATGTGGGAGTTAAAAGCTTCTTTGTTTTTCATGGCGAACAATGTGCAGTCGTGGAACTTTGAGGTTTTGACACAGCCACATCCTTTAAGGTTTGAGAAAGATTTCCACAACTTTCAGTCCCCCATGGCTTAAGAGTAACAGGGCCAAGTTTGAACCCTTTAGAATGAAACATGTAGGAGGAGTTTGATCAAATGAGAGGTGTGGAAATGGGCAAAAATGGCGCCAAAACGCATGTTCCACTCAAAATGGCCGACCTCCTGTGGACCTGGCACCTTGATGTCTATAGACTTTTTTGTGTGTCTGGACATGACAAAGATGTGTACCAAGTTTTGTCAGGTTACGGAAGAAAGACCATTCGTATTGCGATTTTGTCGGTGGTGCTACAGATTGTGCCGTTTCCCCCCACGACTGGCGTCCCTGGCAAAATTGGCGTAGTTTGGAGCAAGTTTCGCAAACAACAACAACAATAATAATAATAATAATAATAATAACGCCTTCAGGAACAATAGGGCCTTCGCAGTTCACTGCTCGGTCCCTAATAAAATAACAATACACTAATAAAAATGAATTGATAAATAAATAAAAATACAAACTGCTAGTGCAGACAATTAAATGTACAAAGTAAATATCAATGGCTGCTTATTCCTCCGTCATCAAAGTTATCTGCCTCTGACGGCACAGAGGGGCGAGTTCATACATAGCCATACAATGGGTCTTTATAGAGAAACCTCTTGAGCTGGAAGACCATCTCGATAGTTAAGTAGTGGTTTCCAATGAGTATAAAACCTGTCAGATGAGGCTCGAAGTGAGAATTTGATCTTCTCCAGTTTTAAAAGACCTAATATATCATGTAACCAGACTTTGATTGATGGCGGTTGAGGAGACTGCCACAGTAAAAGAATTCTCTTGTGAGCAATAAGGGAAGCAAAGGCAATAACGTTATTTTGAATGACTGCGGTATGGAGGTTGTCTGGAGGTTTGCCGAAGACAGCGAAATGTGGGGTTGGAATTAGATTTATGCTTAATATATCTGAAATTGTTTTATAAAATAGTTGCCAGAATTTAGCAACTTGGGGCAAGCCCAAGTGGGTGAGGTTGCATGGAATCGAATTTGTTTTGATAGAGCTTTGAGAGTTTCTCGTTGCTATAGTGAAGCCTGTGGAAGACTTTAAATTGTATTACTGAAAGTCTAGGGCAGCTGGATGTCGAGTTAAAAGCCCCCATAGTCCCCTCCCAGGTTGCAGAGAGATTTGATTGGAGTTCTGACTCCCATTTCATCTTGATCTTACGTAAAATAGATTTACTGTTCTCAACCAGTCAATTTTGAAAATAGGAGACATGGCCTTTTGACAAGGTTTAAGCCTTGAGAGCCAGGTCAAGCCAGCTGGGTATTGGTATCTGTGGGAATTACGTAGTGTGCATTGTCACAATGTCCTGCAGCTGGAAGTACCGAAAAATATCTGATTCATGTAGATTAAAGGTGGAGATTAACTGGTTGAAACTTGCAAAAATACCATCAATGTACAAGTCTCCCAAACTACATAGCCCTTTGTTTTCTAACCCTAAACCAAGATATTATCTTATGTACGTTGGCTGCCCAATAGTAGCTGATTGAATTGGGCAAACCCAGTCCCCCAGCTGATCTATCCATACAAAGCAGTGCACGACTTTGCCCTTGGCTGTTTACCAGCCGAGATGAATGATGACACAATGTTATTTATAGCTGTGAAAAAGGATTTGGGAAGGAAAATATGCAGACATTGAAAAACATACAAATATCTTGGTAACACATTCATTTACCAATACTTGTCAAGTATTAAGTATTGTTAACCAATACTTGGTTAAGTAACAAATTTTGACTGGTGCGCGGAGAACCGGATGGACCAATTCGAAAAACAGACTCGGCGAGGAAGTGCGTCTGTACAGGCACCTGTACGACACTGCACTGAAACAACATAGGGACCACATGAATTCGTGGACGGAGATTGGCAGAACTTTGGAGAAAGAGAGAGAGTTCTGTAAGAGTGCGTGGAAGAAGCTACGGGACAGATACGTGAAAGTCTGAAAGGCAACGATAATTCCCAAGTGTGTCCACTGAAGCACACTATTTCATAACACACAAGCAAAGAAAAGGTAACACAATACACTTAAAAGTCCAAGAACAATATTCTAAGTAGTATATCAGACTATATTGGTGATAACACACCTATTGAAATTTCAAATTCTGCAACTCTTTCTTCTCCACTTTCCTCGTTGTAGAGTAGTTAGCGGTAACCTTCATGTAGCAGTGATACCTCTGTGATGGAGAAGATTGCAACTACTGGCGCATCGACTCGCTCCACTATATATGGCCGGCACGACACTGTGATGTCATCACACGAGCCATCGTGGCAACCATACTGTCAGCTTTATAGTGACTATAGGCATGACATCATTGATTAACTCCATAAACATGCTGACATTCTCGCGGAACATGTCCTTGTCCACATTGCTGAGTGCATCTATCCACCCATCCATTATTTTCTGCTTATCTGAGGTCATGTCACAGAGATAACAGGTCCAGGAGACAGACATCCCTCTCCCCAGCGACACTCTCGAGCACCTCCTGGGGGATCCCAAGAATCCCAAGAAGAGAAATAAACTCTAAAAATCCCTCCGGCAAATTCTGGGTCTGCCTCGGGGCCTGCTCTCATTTGGACACGCCTGAAAAACTTCCAAAGGAAGGTGACTGAACAACCTCAGCTAACTCCTTTCAATGCAGAGGAGCAGCAATGACAAAACATCACTCAGGTTCAGAGAGACCCTTGATCCAAATCAGTCCCAATCACCCTCCAAGTGACTCCTTCATTGCCCACATGCACATTGAAGTCTCCCAGTAGAACAATGGAATCTCAAGATGGCAGGTTTCCAGGACACCACCCAGAGACGTCAAGAAGAGTAATCTGAGCTGCTATTTGGTGCATACGCACAAACCACAGTCAGAGTTTTCTCCTCCTGCAAACTGAAGAAAACTCCAACACTGAGACACTCAGCTGGGGGCTTTAGAATATCCCTAACCCACCTGATACCTCATCCCTTGAGCAACCTCAGTGCTGCTATTCTATTCAGAATAGAATTTAAGATTCTTCTCCTCCCATATAAAGCTCTTAATGGCCGAGCTCCATCATATCTTAAAGATCTCATTGTAAGATATTTTCCTAACAGAGCACTTCACTCCCAAACTGCAGGTTTACTTGTTGTTCCCAGAGTTTCTAAAAGTAGAATGGGAGGTAGAGCCTTCAGTTATCAGGCCCCTCTCTTGTGGAATAAGCTGCCAGTAAATGTCCAGGAAGCAGACACCCTTTCCACTTTTAAGATTAGGCTTAAAACTTTCCTTTTTGATAAAGCTTATAGTTAGGGATGGCTCAGGTAATCCTGAAACATCCCATAGTTAAGCTGCTATAGGCTTAGACTGCTGGGGGACCTCATCTGTCACACCTTTCCTCTCTTTTTCCCCCTATTTAATTTCTCAAATGATATTATGTACATGTGACATTATTGTGGTTATTAACGTATGTTTCCCTGTTCCAACAGGTATCCTTTGAATGGTGTTATGGTGTTTTTCCTCCCTCTTTTCTGTCTTCTCAAACCCCAGCTGGTCGAGGTGGATGGCCACCCTTTCTGGTTCTGGTTCTGCCAGAGGTTTCTTCCTGGTTCTGCCAGAGGTTTCTTCCTGGTTCTGGTTCTGCCAGAGGTTTCTTCCTGGTTCTGGTTCTGCCAGAGGTTTCTTCCTGGTAAAAGGGAGTCGTTCCTTTCCACTGTCGCCTCAGGCACGCTCAGGACGGGAGATTGGACTGAAGACAAGTTTCAGTGCTATCTGTTGGTTTCCTTAGCTAGGATATTGTTTTTGAATTGGCTCTACATGAATGAATTGGATTATTTTGAAATGAATTCATTGGATTATGATTACAATTAATTGAATTCCAATTGGCTTTAATTGGTCTATATTATTAAGTGCCTTGAGATGACAATTGTTGTAATTTGGTGCTCTATTAATAATAATTTAATTGAATGTAGGAGAGAGTCCAGCACTTCTTCAGGAGTTTTGTTTCAGAGCTTATGCAATGTGGGAGGTGAGCTCAACTATATTTATTTGGAACTATTCCACTTGACACACCAACTTAGGCTCGCTCCCTGTCAATGAGGTTATGCTCCACATCCTTAGAGCTACTTTGGGATGCCGGTAATTGTCACACCTAGTCCTTCTTTACCTGTCACCCAGCTCACACTTCGCCCAACCTTGAATATTCCCACGGGAGGAGGTGAGCCCACGTGATGGTGTCATTGTATGGCTACTTTTATTACTCCTAACTCCCCATTACAAAGTCCTAATCATGACAGAAATATTTTCTGTCTTTCTTATTTCTTACGAAAAGTTTACATGTTCATTAATTTCTGTATGTTGTAATAAAGGTTTCATTTGATTTCTAGATCCCACCTCTTCTGCCATGCATTCTTAACTGCTGCTACTATCAAAGATTTGCACTCACCTTTTCCAAAGAAACTCTTAATATTTCACCATCCTTTAACTTTAAGGCATTCTCACCAGTCACATCAGTTTAGTCATTACCCCCAACCCCAACATGTGCTAGAACTCAGCAGAAATAAACCCTAACCCAGCTCCAATTCTTTATTAATCCTCAGCAATCTCAGACATTTTCATCAGTAAATAATCTCTTACTTCTGAAGTCAAACTTGGAGTTTTGCTCCAAGGGAGTCAATGTAAATTACATCTGTCAGGTCACACTGCTTCTGTCCATTAGTGCCAAAGTATGAGCAAATATATCTGCTATAAAAACAAATAATCTGTTAATAATTATTCAATAAATTCAGCTCCACAAGTTGCATACCCATACTGGGCACAGGAAAGAGCAACAAAGGACAGACAAACCAATTTACTGGATATACAATTCAAAACATCTGAAATATAGATGTAATAAATTAATTTCAGTATGCAATGTCAAAATGATCTAATACAGGATCTCCAACTTTAGAGTATTTAAAGTATTACATGAGAAAAGTCAAAGACCCCTTTCGTAGTAGTAGACCTTTAAGGTAAACACAATAATCTTGAGCTAAAGAAAAAAAAATTGACCAAACTCAGTGAATAATTCCCTATAATCTCTATATAGCCCAGGGAGCAGTGCTGACCAACATGTCTTTGGGGGCATCAGGTGGGAACCTCCTTTCATCAGTGTTTCGTCTCATTGGACCCACGACAGCTCCAGGAGGCTAGACAGTGATCACTGGCGTTGCAGAGTCAGTTCCCTAATGCCAGCCATCACTGCTCCTCACACCACAGAAACCATCTTTTCTTCCACAACCATAAGCTACCCCAGCCTCTCACCAACTGCACATTAGTCTGTGGATAAAAGCGTCTGCTAAATGCATAAACATAGTCACAGCGGGGTGGGGATACAAACCCTGGTTCGGGTTGGGGGTAGAAATAGAAGAGGTAAAGATGAGTAGGAATGGGATTCAAACCCTAGTTCGGGTAGGGGTAATGAAAGTATAGAAGGTGCCAGAGGTGGAGGCAGGACAAGACACACCAGCAGATTCAGCAGACAAACTCACCTAAACAGTCCTTCAATCGCTAAAAATGCCAGCAACAAACAGGCCAACTTACCTAAAATGGCCACCTGGTTTCAAAAGGCTCACATGGGCCACACCCTCCACTTAAATATATCCTGGATTTCTTCCTTGCTTCTTCCAATAGTCTATTTACCCTAAGTGCTCCCCCTGCTGGGCCATCAGCTATTATTGCTTCTTCTCATCCAAATCCACTGACTGGACTTTACTGCCTCATCTGACACTTCCTTCACTATTTTCCTCACACTCTGTCCACTTACACCCAACTCCCTCAACAGTGAGACAACACACTTTGCAACAAATCCTCTACATCCCACTTACACTGAACATATCCTAACTTTCCATCCTCGCTGCTCTGCTTCTGCCCCCAACTCCACACACCTATGCTTTTTCCTTTCATATGCTTCTGCCACTAATTCCTCCCAAGGGACAGTAAGCTCTATGAAATAGACTCTCATTCTTCTCATAGACAAGACTACATCAGGCATTAGATTTGTAGAGGCTATTTCCTGGGGAACAACAAGCTTTCCTTCTAAATCTACCTGCATCTCCCAACCACAAGCAGCCTCTAAGCTGCCTTGCCTCCTTATTGTCTTATTAACTTTCTCCCCCTCTTGAACAAATTGAGTTGCCACTCTCTTCACCTTAGACCCTCCTAAATTCACCTGCCTTCATTTATCTTCAATACCTGCAGCTAAGCTTCTTAATACTTGGTTATGTCACCACGTATACCGGCCTTGTGACAGATTAACCTTACAACCTGACAAAATGTGCCTTAGAGTTGCAGTACCTGAACATAAGGGGTCTCCATTTACCCAGAGTTTTAGGTTCTGGGGAGTGGACAATACATCATATGTTGCCCCTATCAAAAAGAAAAAAAAAAGAAAAAGAAAAAAGGAAATGATGTCCTTCTTGTTTTAATGATTATGACAGCGGTTTCACTTAAACAGTGAAGGTGGAATTTAAAAAGGCTGTTTACAGTTGTTATGACACTTCTGGTCACATCATCTGTATACTGCTGCCTCTAGATGATTTGGGTCAAGTATTTTGATGTAGCCTAACACTGGGAATGCTGTCTGTGCGTGTACGCGCTCATGTGTGTGCGCGCAAGGCTGCGGTGTGTGTATAAGTAAGACAGACAAGTTGAGGCAGAGGTGAAGGTGTGGCGGCAGGCTTGGCGAATGAGGAAGAGCTGTCATTGTGTGGCATAAACTCAGAGGAAACCTTCTTCTAGTTTGTCTGTTGGGCGCTCAGGGAGCGTTTGTTGTGGAGGGCAGTGAGGCTCGGCTGGTTCTGTGAGAGGAGGCAGGAGCAGATAAGGAACAGATCTGAGAACGGCGGCAGCGGGAGCGTTGCACACTGGATTTCCTTTTCTTTTGATAATCTCAAATCTGAACTGTTGGAACCACAGACTTCAGTTCATGGACTTCCTATTCGTGAGACTAAAAGGATCCTTCCAGTCTGCCATGGAGAGATCTGACTAATTGCTGACCGACGGGGTAATCATTGTGCAGCGCTGGTCAGCTGCTGGTTTTCCCAGGTTGTGCTGAGCAAAGACTGCTATCAACTGTCAGGCTGTTCAAACCACACCGCTTCTACAAAAGCTGGCTCTCTGACTGCGTTAACACAGACGGGCAGTATATGCGTCTTTCAGTAAGTACTCCAGGGAAAACCGATCAGAGCTGAAGTCAATGATGAACATACTCACATGTTGCCAGTGTCGAGCTGTATTTAGGAGTTTTAGACCAATCACATAGTAAACATTTGCCACGCAAATTTGGATGAAATTTCTATTGATTTTTATATCACGACTCACACCGTCTGTTAATTATTCACTTTTCAATTGAAAAAAAATGAAAGGTTCAGATATGTAACATATAAAATGGAATGTAATGCAGTGAAGCTTTCAGACACTTTGTTCCACTTCACTTATTTATCAGCGTATCTCTTTTGATATCAATGCTGCTGAGTTGAAACACTCGCAAACATGATTTAGTCCTCTGTCCTTCATGGCTGCTACTCATTAACAGCTAATTGAAAAGCACAAATGTTTCAGACATATTTTGGCTTATGTTACACACTTTCTGCACATTCAAAACACATCAGAAATCATATAGATCAACTCCAATAACTTATCAAATATCAGTCTCTCTCATGGTTCTGGAGGAATCTCGGCCCTCTTCTCTCCAGCGCTGCTTCAGCTCATTGAGGTTTGCAGCATTGGTTTCTGCACAGCTCTCTTAAGGTCCCACCACAGCATTTCAGTCAGGCTGAGGTCTGGACTCTGAATGGACCATTGCAACACCTTGATTCTTTTCTTTTTCACACATTCTGCTGTAGATCTGCTGCTGGGTTTGGGATCATTGTCCTGTTGATGAGCCAGTTTCAGCCCAGCTTTAGCTGTGGGACAGATGGCCTCACATCTGACTCTAGAATACTTTGGTATCCAGAGGAGTTCATGGTGGACTCGCTGTTTAGATTTTCAAAGTTTCTCTGAGCATTGCAAGGTCTAACCTTGGGGTGAACTTTAACCCTTAACATGCTAACTGAGGCCTGTAGAGTCTGAGATGTAGCTCTGGGCTTTTTCACCTTGAGGTGACCTTTAACCTTTAACATGCTAACTGAGGCCTGTAGAGTCTGAGATGTAGCTCTGGGCTTTTTCACCTTGAGGTGAACTTTAACCTTTAACATGCTAACTGAGGCCTGTAGAGTCTGAGATTTAGCTCTGGGCTTTTTCATCTTGAGGTGAACTTTAACCTTTAACATGCTAACTGAGGCCTGTAGAGTCTGAGATGTAGCTCTGGGCTTTTTCACCTTGGGGTGACCTTTAACATGCTAACTGAGGCCTGTAGAGTCTGAGATTTAGCTCTGGGCTTTTTCATCTTGAGGTGAACTTTAACCTTTAACATGCTAACTGAAGCCTGTAGAGTCTGAGATTTAGCTCTGGGCTTTTTCATCTTGAGGTGAACTTTAACCTTTAACATGCTAACTGAGGCCTGTAGAGTCTGAGATGTAGCTCTGGGCTTTTTCACCTTGGGGTGACCTTTAACATGCTAACTGAGGCCTGTAGAGTCTGAGATGTAGCTCTGGGCTTTTTCACCTTGGGGTGAACTTTAACCTTTAACATGCTAACTGAGGCCTGTAGAGTCTGAGATGTAGCTCTGGGCTTTTTCACCTTGGGGTGACCTTTAACATGCTAACTGAGGCCTGTAGAGTCTGAGATGTAGCTCTGGGCTTTTTCACCTTGGGGTGAACTTTAACCTTTAACATGCTAACTGAGGCCTGTAGAGTCTGAGATGTAGCTCTGGGCTTTTTCATCTTGAGGTGAACTTTAACCTTTAACATGCTAACTGAGGCCTGTAGAGTCTGAGATGTAGCTCTGGGCTTTTTCACCTTGGGGTGACCTTTAACATGCTAACTGAGGCCTGTAGAGTCTGAGATGTAGCTCTGGGCTTTTTCACCTTGGGGTGACCTTTAACATGCTAACTGAGGCCTGTAGAGTCTGAGATGTAGCTCTGGGCTATTTCACCTTGGGGTGAACTTTAACCTTTAACATGCTAACTGAGGCCTGTAGAGTCTGAGATGTAGCTCTGGGCTTTTTCATCTTGAGGTGAACTTTAACCTTTAACATGCTAACTGAGGCCTGTAGAGTCTGAGATGTAGCTCTGGGCTTTTTCATCTTGAGGTGAACTTTAACCTTTAACATGCTAATTGAGGCCTGTAGAGTCTGAGATGTAGCTCTGGGCTTTTTCACCTTGGGGTGACCTTTAACCTTTAACATGCTAATTGAGGCCTGTAGAGTCTGAGATGTAGCTCTGGGCTTTTTGACCTTGGGGTGAACTTGCTGGGACGTCCACTCCTGGGAAGATTGACAGCTGTCCTGAATGTTTTCCACTTGTGAATAATCTTTCTCTCTGTAGAATGATGGACTCCAGATAGTCTGGAAATGGCCTTATAACCCTTCCCAGACTGATGGGCAGCAGCAGCTGCTTCTCTAAGATCATTGCTGGTGTCTTTCCTCCTTGGCATCGTGTTAAACTGACAGAACTTCTGCTTTTATAGAGCTGCTCACACTGACTGATGATCAGTTAATCAGAGCATTGATCAGCAGCTCCTGGCTGCGACTTACCCTCTTAGTTCCTGTGGAAGCAGTGAGGGTTCACTTAGTTATTTTACACACTGTTTTTCTGTTTTGTCTCAGTTTTTGTTCCATAAATAATGATGCAGTGTGATATGTCATGTGTTGGTAATCGGAGATTCTATTTATACCTTGTAGGGAAGGTGATTCTTTTATTATATCATGATACATAAAACCATAACATTATACTTGCTTTAACACGGCTGTAAATCAAACAAACCAGTAAAAAAAGGAAAATACTGTATTTTTAAATAATTCAAACACAGGCAAGTTTACTATTTTTCATTTCAGTTTCATTTATATAGCGCCAAATTACAACAATTGTCATCTCAAGGCACTTAAATAATATAGTCCAATTCAAGCCAATTGGAATTCAATTAATTGTAATCATAATCCCATACATTCATGTAGAGCCAATTCAAAAAAAATAATATCCAAGCTAAGAAAACCAACAGATTGCACCGAAACTTGTCTTCAGTCCAATCTCCCGTCCTGAGCCTGAGGGACTGTGGAAAGGAACGACTCCCTTTAACAGGAAGAAACCTCTGGCAGAACCAGGACCAGGAAGAAACCTCTGGCAGAACCACAACCAGGAAGAAACCTCTGGCAGAACCAGAACCAGGAAGAAACCTCTGGCAGAACCAGAACCAGGAAGAAACCTCTGGCAGAACCAGACTCAGGAAGGGTGACCATCCACCTCGACCAGCTGGGGTTTGAGAAGACAGAAAAGAGGGAAAAGAGGGGGGAAAAACACCATAACACCATTCAAAGGATACCTGTTGGAACAGGGAAACACAAGTTAATAACCACAATAATGTCACATGTACATAATATCATTTGAGAAATTAAACAGGGGGAAAAAGAGAGCAAAGTGAGGAAAGGTGTGACAGATGAGGTCCCCCAGCAGTCTAAGCCTATAGCAGCTTAACTATGGGATGTTTCAGGATTACCTGAGCCATCCCTAACTATAAGCTTTATCAAAAAGGAAAGTTTTAAGCCGAATCTTAAAAATCCTAAATCCTCATCAGACCAGGTTTTCTCCAGAAAGATTGCCAATTATCTATGTAGCCCACGTTGTTTGCTGGACACCATCTAGACAACCAGCGACTGAATGAGGACATGCGGCTAAACATGTCATCACTGGTCAGATTTGTTAGGGGTCCAGAGAAAACTACGGAGTCCGACATTGTTTTGGCAAAATTACACACCGATGCAACATTAATTTTAGTGACCTCCGATTGGCGTAACCGGGTGTCATTACCGCCGACGTGAATAACTATTTTACCGTATTTACGTTTATCCTTAGCCAGCAGTTTTAAATAGGATTCTATGTCGCCCGCTCTGGCCCCTGGAATGCATTTGACTATGGTCGCTGGTGTCGCTAATGCCACGTTTCTGACTATAGAGCTGCCAATTACCAGGGTTTTGTCCTCAGAGGGTGTGTCGCTGAGTGGGGAAAATCTATTTGAAACGTGGACCGGTTGATGGTGAACCACGGGCTTGACTTTAGGACTATGACTCCTCTTCCTGACAGTCACCCAGCCACTCTTAAGTCCCGGCTGCTCGGGATCTGCTCGGGGACGACTAACAGAGCTAGCTACGCTAGGTGGCTCCGCACTGACTAAAGGGGCCTGGCTCACTATCGGGTGGTTTTCAACAGTGCAGAGCCGAGCTTCCAATTCAGATAACCTCGCCTGCAAAACTACAAAAAGACTACATTTGTTACATGTACCATTACCACTAAAGGAGGCAGAGGAGTAACTAAACATCTGACACACGGAGCAGGTGAAAGCAGGAGATAGAGGAAGAGAACTGGTAGCCATGCTAAGCTAGAGAACCCGACACACTGCTAAAAAGTGAAAAATAAAGACTAAAGATCTGTAAGAGTGAGCGTTAGAATATAACAAGTATGAGATAGAGTTAACTATGCAAGATGTGTAAATTATAGGGAGAAATAAGGTGATTATTAGTAGTTCAAGAGGAGAAAGGAATGTCACAGTACACACACACACACACGCACACAAAGCAACAGGAAGTGATGCAATACGTCTTACCGCAAAGCCGCAATCCAACTGTATACTTGTAATACACACAAAATGTAAATCTGGATAACATTAGAAATTTATTCCAAACTGTTTGTCATCCATCTCATTAGATGCACTTCTATCCCTCATTGTATTGTTTAAGACATTCTGCAGAAGAGTAGCCGTGATGACTCTTCTTTGAAAATGGCTTTATACACTTCGTATAATGACCTAATGTCCTTCATGAGATCTAAAACTCCATACCAGTCATTCTGGATTAATTGAGGAGAGATAGAGACTGTTCAGACCTGCAAATACCTGGGGGTGGTGCTGGATAATAAACTGGAGTGGTCTGCCAACATAGAAACAGTGAACAGGACGGGCCAGAGCTGTCTCTTCTTCCTGAGATGGCTGTGTTGTGCATGTGCATGTTTTATCACTCTATCACTGAGAGTGCACTGTTCTATGCTGTTGTCTGCTGGGGGAGTTGCACTACAGACAAAAACTGTAGGCGCCTGGACAAACTGGTGAAAAAGGCCAGACGAGACTCTCTCAGTGCTGTGGTGGAGCAACAGATGAGGAGGAAATTATATTCAGTTTTGGAGAACAATAAACATCCTCTCCACAGCATCCTGGCAGAACAGAGGAGCAGCAGTGAGAGGCTGCAGGACTGAGAGGTTCAGGAGGTCCTTTGTCCCCACAGCCATAACGCTTTTTAACAGTGGCTGCTGACATGTTCTTCTCATATTTATTTATTTCGTCATTGATTATTATTATTGTTGTTGTCTAGTATGCAATCATTGTAAATATTTATAATTTTTTGAGCTACTCGATTAATTTGAATTCCCCCCACTCGGGGGTGAATAAAGTATTTTTCTATTCCATTCTATTCTATTCTAATGGTAGTCAGCTGGCATGTTCACTGATGTGTAGTAGTTTTACACGATAACTGTGCTACTGGTTGGACACACTGGCTGGCAATGAGAGAAAATGGTGAAAGCAGAGCTGTTTTCCACTGTTGATAGAAACAAAGATAAAGCACTAAAATAACCAGGATATCAAACAGAAACATATCAACAGAACAACTAGCAGCGTGTACATTTCCAACTACTTTAGATGGCTTGTAAATGATTTCAAAGCTGTAACAAGACACATACAAGTGATCCAGCTGTGGTGGCCTGATGGGCTCCCTTTCTTGTTTTACAATTAAACTTATACTCCTGTTCCATTTCTAATTTAAGGTTAGATAGCTATTCATGAACAGAGTTTAAAAATGTGCTTATATGTAATTCTTGGTAATGGTCCTTAAAGTCAACTATGTGAGTGTACAGCCCTGAGGAATGATGGGAGGCTGCACGGCAATTTCACAATTGTTAATGTCAAATGCTGGACTTAGCTCTTAATACAAGCTAAATTCTACAGTTGGGTCCATTTATTTCACTGTTCTGCCCATTTTCACTTTTTTCAGTCACACATTCTGAATGTGCCTTATTTTTAAATAATGTTTTTCTTTTTGATACTATTCCTGGGAATACGGCCCCTGATCTCCACATTCAAACCAACTAGGACTTTGCAGAAGTGCAGATGCGGCCATTCATACTACCTTTTGAGTCAGCTGTGCTGAGGTTTCCCGTGCTTGGGCATGTATTGGTCATTGGTATTGGTGTACAGTACATTGTAGATGTACTGTTGAAAAGTCTCTCCACAGAACAAGCGTCCATGTTGTTCTACTTGTTTGGTTGTGTTATTTTCATGTGATAGTGGAATGAATGAATGAACCAGTGATTCTGTGTAGTCAGCATGAATCTGTTTGGGCTTCACACGGTCATCCGCAGATGAACCCGCACACACTGGTGCAGATAATGACAGAAACCATGATTTGCTTTTTAACTCTTTGTCATATTTCTGGGCTTTACAGCACTTCCTTTACCACCTTTCTCCATCACTTCCTTAACGACCATGCGTAGATTCAGCTCCGAGGGATCCCTGCTGGACTTGGATTACCTGCCATGGAAGAAGGTGGCACTGAAGATCCCAGAGTCTGGCACTTGCACACCTCACCTGGAGGATGATGAGCTGGATGGAAAGTCAGTTGGCTTGACTCCCACCATCAAAGAGCCAAGAAAAAGTTCCGTTGACACGAGGAGGAACGAGCTGAACAAGGAGCATAGCATCAGTGTAGAGAACCTGAGCGAGCTGGGGAAACTAGACAAGAGCCACTTAGGAGTGTGTATCATCAGTGAAAGCTTCAGGGCTTACAGTGACAGCCAGCTGGCTCCGGCCAGCCAGGGCAGCTCTGAGAGTGTGGAGAGGGATGACGTGCCTCCACCATCTCCATCATCCTCCTCCAGCCCCTTCTCCTTCAAATCCCAGCACAGGCACCAACATAGACCCAAACTGTCAGTTGCTAAGCTGCACCTCAAGAGTCTGTTTGGGCAGGTGGGTCAACAGTTTAGTTTCCATTGATACTGTACAACGGCATGATTTAAATCTTTCATATTAAAGGGGACATATCATGGAAAAATCACTTTTTTTCTGTCCACAAGAGCATATATTTAGGTGTCTGAAGTAAGTGACAACACAAAAACACCCCATGTACTTTGTTTTGGGTTCATATATATGGAAATGTGACATTCAGTGAACTGTTCAGATATACAGGGTCAACTCATGTCACTCTACAAGGCCTCTTCCCTCTGATGCTGCATTTGTGTACCTGAAAAGGGGGAAGCTGAAACTCTAACATTAAAATATGAATCTCATCATTAGTTAAATAGTTTACTTAACTGAATGAATTGATGAGCAAATAATGCTCTGCCAGTGCTTTGTTTTCTGTTTTATATCCCACCAAGGAAATCTGACTCCTACTTTGTGCTCTTACCAGTTGGAAGTTAAGAATTCTAATATCCATCTATCTGTGCTAACACACTGTCTGCAGAGCATTGACGCTAAGCCATCAGTGGAGCTGTGGTCTAGAAAACCAATTCAGTTCAATTCAATTTTATTTATATAGTGACAAATTCTAACAAATGTCATCTAAAGGGCACTTCAAAGATACATTCTGTCTGAAAGAAAAAAATATAGAAATTCAGAGGAACTGGTAGAAATTCTCTTTTGGTGCATATTTCTTGTATAAAGGATTTCTTTATTATTTAATCAGTTGTTGATGTGAAGTCAAAGGCTGCTTTAAATGAATGTATTAACACAAGCATCGTTTTCGTAGCTCCTATGTTAACAGATAGATCTCCTTGACAGCTGGGCCTTCCTCTGCTGATGAACAACCATGTGTTGTGGTTGAAGGGTTTGGAATAAGCCAACAATGCAACAGGAGTCGGAGTTTTCAGAAAACATTTTTTTCTGAGAATTATGTTTGCTTCATGATAGTGTGAATCCTGGATGATCGATAGTATTAAGTTCAGGTCATTTCATAAACCTATGACCTATAGCAGCTTAATTATGGGATGTTTCAGGCTCACCTGAGCCATCCCTAACTATAAGCTTTATCAGAAAGGAAAGTTTCAGCCTGATCTTAAAGGTAGAGAGGGTGTCTGCTTCCTGAAGCCAAACTGACAGCTGGTTCCACAGAGAGGGGCCTGCATCTCTACTTATAAATCTTTCTTGTCTGAAAAGTTGCTCTTGATCCTGAAATTCCGAGATCATTTCTGGAATTATGTTTTTAACAGATTATAGTCTTGAGGAAATTCCCAGAAAACACAACAGTTTTTAGGGAGTGGATTAACTGTTGGAAAGAAGAAATCTAGAGATGTTTTTAACCCTGTAAGACCCACGGTTGCAAATTTATAGCATCACTTTTAACAATTCTTAAAAAAAAGGCCTGCAAATATTTTTTTTTTCTCAAAACCACATTTACATAGTTAATGGATCCTGTTGTTTGTCCTCACAATGCTATTGGATAGAAGAAGTGTTGATAGATCCGGTCATCTGGCCATGAACTCAGTCTGCTTGCAAATTTCCCGTTGAGCTCATCTCCTTTTTTTTGCATGACTGGATTTGTCAGGATTAAAGTAAGTAAAATTCCTTAAATATTTTTTTTGTGTTTATTACAATGTGTTGAACATGTACATATTTAATTATCTTGAAAAACATTCATCAAATTTGATTTAGAGCTTGTTATATCTATGCTGTAATTCTACAACATTGGGCCAGAGTCGTAGGCAGAATAGCCTGAGCTCCGTACACATTACATATAGACAGCATGGCCTAAATTTCCATTGCTATGCTGATGATACTCAGCTGTACTTATCTATGAAACCAGATGAAACCAATAGGTTGGTCAGACTACAAGCCTGTCTTAAAGACATAAAGACCTGGATGACTCAGAACTGTCTGCTTTTAAATTCAGACAAAACTGAAGTTGTTCTCTTTGGACCTGAGCGCTTCAGGGAGAAATTGTCTAGTTATATAGTTACTCTAGATGGTATTTCCTTGGCTTCTAGTTCTACAGTGAGGAACCTTGGAGTTATTTTTGACCAGAATTTATCATTTGACGCACATATAAAACTGGTTTCTAGGACTGCCTTCTTTCACCTTCGTAATATTGCTAAAATCAGGAACATCCTGTCTCAGGGTGATGCAGAGAAACTAGTTCATGCATTTGTTACTTCTAGATTGGACTACTGTAATCTTTATTATTGGGCTGTCCCACATATTCTCTGAAAAGCCTCCATCTGATCCAAAATGCTGCAGCCAGAGTTCTGATGAAAACTAACAGGAGAGATCATGTTTCTCCAGTTTTAGCCTCTCTTCATTGGCTCCCTGTTAAATTCAGAATAGAATTTAAGATTCTTCTCCTCACATATAAAGCTCTTAATGACCGAGCTCCATCATATCTTAAAGATCTCATTGTAAGATATTCTCCTAACAGAGCACTTTGCTCCCAAACTG
Organism: Leuresthes tenuis; assembly: GCF_036924035.1. Classification (NCBI taxonomy): domain Eukaryota; kingdom Metazoa; phylum Chordata; class Actinopteri; order Atheriniformes; family Atherinopsidae; genus Leuresthes; species Leuresthes tenuis. The sequence goes on along the minus strand of NW_027325372.1, from coordinate 33,290,322 downwards.
CAGGTTTACTTGTTGTTCCCAGAGTTTCTAAAAGTAGAATGGGAGGTAGAGCCTTCAGTTATCAGGCTCCTCTCTGTGGAACCAGCTGCCAATTTTGGTTCAGGAAGACATCCTCCCTGCCTTTAATATTGGGCTTAAAACTTTCCTTTTTGATAAAGCTTATAGTTGGGGATGGCTCAGGTAATCCTGAAACATCCCATAGTTAAGCTGCTATAGGCTTAGACTGCTGGGGGACCTCATCTGTCACACCTTTCCTCACTTTGCTCTCTTTTTCCCCCTGTTTAATTTCACAATTGATATTATGTCCATGTGACATTATTGTGGTTATTAACTTGTGTTTCCCTGTTCCAACAGGTATCCTTTGAATGGTGTTATGGTGTTTTTCCCCCCTCTTTTCCCTCTTTTCTGTCTTCTCAAACCCCAGCTGGTCGAGGCGGATGGCCACCCTTCCTGGTTGTGGTTCTGCCAGAGGTTTCTTCCTGGTTGTGGTTCTGCCAGAGGTTTCTTCCTGGTTGTGGTTCTGCCAGAGGTTTCTTCCTGGTTGTGGTTCTGCCAGAGGTTTCTTCCTGGTTCTGGTTCTGCCAGAGGTTTCTTCCTGTTAAAGGGAGGCGTTCCTTTCCACAGTCCCTCAGGCTCAGGACGGGAGATTGGACTGAAGACAAGTTTCAGTGCAATCTGTTGGTTTCCTTAGCTTGGATATTAATTTTTTGAATTGGCTCTATATGAATTAATTGGATTATGATTACAATGAATTGAATTCCAATTGGCTTGAATTGGACTATATTACTTAAGTGCCTTGACATGACAATTGTTGTAATCTGGCGCTATATAAATAAAATTTAATTGAATTACATCACTGCACTTTTCACATGATCACAAATTGAAAAATAGAAATTTAAAGTGTCAGATGATTAATTGTTACTAAGTGCTAGATGTGCCTGTTGCATTGTTCAGGGACAGGTTTGAATGGTCTTGAATGTGAACCTGTAAGTGCTCTGGGGGGATGCTCAACGTGCTCAACGTTGCAAATTGACAACATTTCCCTAAAAACTTCCTAAAATTTAAAACATCTGAAAACTCTTTCATTTCTACACTGGGGGCCTCCTAAAACAATATCTGAGAGGTCAAATTTTTTTTTGCTAATTTCCCTCTATATCAGGGTCTTACAGGGTTAAAGTACTGGTCAGCAGTGAGTTAACGAGCAGGATCAGGCAGATAGAATGTGTGCTGTCAGTCTCATTTGAGCTGCAATCTGTTCATTAAGGTCAAACAGAAGAAGTGCTGAATTTACCAACATGCTCAAATAAATGGACACATTTAATAAAGCAAACGTTTGTTGGAAAATGGACAAGTGAAGATATATCTTCCTTGAAAATATGGCTTACATTTTCTTTAACAAAATGTTCATTACACCAAACAAGCCAGTGTCCTAACAGAAACTCTAAACTGTCCATTGGTGTGTTACCTTGCAACAGGTCAGCCACACAAAAACAAAGAAAAAATTTCAGGCTGAATTAAGAGCTTATTAGTTCATATGAAATCTGAATGATCTGTCCCCCTTTGTAAACTGCAGGAATAACAAGTAAGCGTAGACTCTGCCAGCTGATGGCTCTGTTGATGTAACAGTGTACCGGGAGGTCTTTAAGACACAGGAGAATGGTCTCCAATGAAGATCAAGTTTTTATTCTTGCTAACCTGTCCATATGGTGACTTTCAAGTCATGAGAGAAATAAAACGTGAAGTTCAGTGTAACCCAGATTCAGACAACCAGGTTTCATTTCTAAGATGACATACTTTAGGAACCAGTTCCATCAGGTGGTGGGATAAGGCTTGTCCCTGCTGCCAGTAGGAAGAAGAACTTTGACCAGTAGTTATACATGAAGAGCTGTTTGATTATCTAGCCAAGCTGAAGGCGGTGACCTTGTAAAGAGCAATCATATGGCACTAATTGCCGTTCTGATGAATACACTCGTATTCCCCGTCTTCAGAAGTGATATTTGGTTTGAACAAAAATGGTTGAATGATGAGTATTATAAGCAGTACATAAATATATCTGAGTGTGAATATGTAGAAGTTGTGGCAAAGGGGAAATAGTTTTGGTACCAAGAGTTTTTTCTGACCTTTTTCTGATCTTTTTTTGGTTGAAGTCCATGTAGCATTGAGCAATAGTGTCTGAGCGAACTGAATCATTTAGTAAAAATAGAGTTGCCACCAGTGACAGTTTACATTTGTCTTAGCTTTTTAGCATAGACATGCATCAGGGCACCTGGAACAGTGTGACATCCCAGATTTCTTCCAGTTATTATTATCCGAATATCTGCCGGTTACACCAGAGGTCAACAGATGATGGCTTTACTCTAGATATGGGCAAGTGGTTTGCAAAACTGATCCATTCATGTTAAATGAGGTAGTTGAAGGCTTTAAGGGATAATGTTCTAATCTCTTATTTTGAGGAGCAGAGGTAAGGGGAATAAATACCAGGAGAGGAACCTTGGATGTAACAAACCACTGTAGCATTGGGAGCAGGTAGTAGAAAGTGATTTAGGGTGAAGTGACTCTGTACAGGCTTAAAAAGAGAGCAAAGCTGCCAGTGTTTTTACAGGATTCCAAACATTTCCATGTATCTGCTTATTTAATCTGAAGTGTTTATGGGCTCTCAGCTGTCTGCTGCAGTTTACTTTAGAGACTGGAAAGGTTCATAATGAAAACTGCTTTTCTAGAATCTCATAATGGGAAGATCTCCCACTGATCCTGGTTTCTGTTTCAGAGTCCTCATTCCTCAAACTCCAACCTGTTCAATGCAGAGCAGAAAGACAGGTGAGTGCTTTATTATTTTCAGTTGGTAGTTGTTGATGTTGGATATTTTTTCACATAAAGTACACTCATTGTCCTTGGACTTGGATTAATTTGATCGTGAAAGAACATTAAGATGCTAAGGTCTCATTGTTGGAAGACTGTTGCGCCATGTCCTGGTATTTGTTTTCATGATAGCAGTATCTTTTGATCAGATCTCCAATCCTTGACACATGCTGCCTTTCTGTGTTCTTTATTGAACCTGGTCCACAGTGCCACAGAGAGAAGGTCTCGCCTGCTCTTCATGCGCCAGTGGAGTCAGGTGGGCCACGGCAGGAGGAGAAAGATCAGTCGAGATGAGCTTGAAAAGTGGGCTGAGTCATTGAATGCCCTGCTGGCCAGTCAGAGTAAGTCCTGTTTAGTTTCATACTGTCAGGCTTTATTGATCAAAAATTTATTTATTCATTTATTTTCCATTTGCACAGGCATTTAACAGCAGTAGATGTGTGGAAGCAGTGGAGAGATGTGCACTCATATAAAATGCCTTTATGGTCTTTGTTTCTATTCTTCAATGAATGGCTGGAAAGGTTGCTAGATGGCATAAAATGGCTGTGTTAGCGTTTTATCTTCTCCAGTTGGAGATGTTACATTTGTGATAACATGAGTCTTAATGCCAAAAAGTACAAAAGGTTGGGTGAAAAAAATGGTTGCCAAAAGTACTGTAGGTTTGGAGAAATCCATAACATATGGGTTTGTGGCTTTAACATCTCATATCATGAAGACCTTGGTGAGACTCTTTCGTCGCATAGCATTGATTGCAGGTTGCTGAGGATCTTGACCCCCTCCAGTTTGCCTACCAGAAACACATAGGAGTGGAAGACGCGATTCTGTACATGCTGCATCGGGCATATGCTTATCTGGATGTGCCTGGTTCATATGTGAGAATCATGTTCTTAGACTTCTCCAGTGCCTTCAACACTATCCGGCCTCCCATACTGAAAAACAAGCTTCTCGGTATGGGTGGGGCCCCCCTCCCTGACATCGTGGATTATAGACTATCTGACAGACCACAGAATGTCGGGATGGCGAGATGTGTTTCTGGAACACTAGAATGCAGTACTGGGGCTCCGCAGGGTACTGTACTGTACTCTAATGTGTATAATGGACTATATAGTGTAGTGGTAAGATTGCCACCTTTCATGTGGGTGACACAGTGACCTGCATGTCCCCTGCATGAAAGGTACTACCTCCAGTAGGGGTCCTTAGGCAAGGCCCCCCTTACCCTATCTGTCTACTTGTAAGTCTCTTTGGATAAAAGCATAAAACATAAAACATACTTGCATGAGATCAGGGCCACTTGTACTCCTTCTCCTCCCTTCAGCTGGTGTTTCAGTGTTTGGAACATTCCTGCGCTCTGAGTTCAGCGAGGAGAATCTGCAGTTCTACCTGGCCTGTGAGCAGTACAGTCATTCATCCAACAACTTCAGCCTGCAGAGGAGGGCTAAAGACATCTGCACAACCTACATTGAACCAGGTTCCCCCCGCGAGGTACCACACCTTTGAACATGAGTACTCTTTCTTAACACTTGCACGATAAGCTAAACAACATAACCTCTTTTAAGAACTATACTTGCAATCCCTCATTTTACAGCTTCTAGAAAAACTATTCAGCTCCTTTAATATTTTTACTATTTGCTGCCTTACAACCTGAACATTTTGTTTTTGTGGGAATTGTATCTTTTGATCAATACAACAAGCCTACCACTTTCAAGGAGAGAAATATGTTCAACAGATAAGGAACAAGACAAAAAAAAACAAAAAAACACATAAAATCCAGGTGTGCATAGGTGGTAAGAACCTTCTGCAATAGTTACTGCAAGTCCCTTAAAGGTGATATATTCTGCCCTTTTTAACAAGTTGACACAATTTCCTGAAGTCTTGGCATGTATGAGACGGGCTCTGGTCAAATACCTGCTTGTTTAAGCACAGTGTTCAGATATGGGAAATGGAAGTATCTGAGAAATAATTCCTCATGGTTTATTTAGTGATTTATTTCTTCCTTTAGCAGCAGCTAATGCTAACAGCTTAGCTAATGAAGATGACGTACAGCAACTTCTAAGGAGTTCCTGCTGCTCCTTCCTGAAAGATGAACATTATTGTTCCCACATTAATTTGTTAGCTGAAGCTTTCTAGTTGAACGGTTCCGTTCTGTAACTCAGACAACCTGCAGCTGTGTTTAAGGTGTGTTTCCAACACAACACCGGTCCTCTCCTCACTCTCGGTGTGTTAACGTTACATTATCGGCATGTTTCTGATAAAGATGGAGGTCTCCAGGTACAACTGTTTAATGAGGTTAATATATCCAAAATGTTTAAACGCAGTAATTAACGGTACACATGCATTACAACATGCATTGCAAAACACAATACAGAAACTAACCCTTCTCCGACGTCCTGCTGCAGCCAGGAGTTGAACCTGGGAGCTCCTCCTGGTTCTAGGTCTGACTCCAGTTCAAACTGATATAGTTGCTTGGTTGTGTCAGAGATGGTCAGTTTCTGTTCACAAACTTTCTTTCTCCTCAGCAGCTCGCTCAGCAGTTGTCATAGTAACAACAACCCCAGGAAGGGACGAAAGGGGGTGGGCATGGTGAGTAGCTGCTCACTCTCTACCCCTCCAAACAGCCTGCTCTCAGAAGAGCTGTTTCAGTAAGGGTGAAAGAAGAGCCACTGTGCTTAAACCAACAGGTATTTTGACCAAAACCTGTGGTGGCTGCCTGTCAGAATCTACTAAAAGTGGAGGACGACTGACCTCTAAAATCGGCATCTAAAAATATCTCTGATCTGAAGGAGGATGTTCGCCGACTCTCAGAGGAACTGCAAAGGAAGGACTTACTCTAATCCAGCTACACAAACCGCTTCCCCATGTTGTCTAGCTTCATGATAGCTTAGCAGAGCAAAACGTTAGCCTTAAACAACACTTCCCACCTGCTCAGCACCCAATCAAGATATCCCTGGACTGAAGTGGTTATTTTAGGCAATAAGAGGAACTAGAAAATTTCTGAAGAAATTTTGATGGGTGCCAAGCTGCTGCCCGTCCACACAGAGACATATGAGTTAATGTGCTGAGAGTTGAAGGTCAAATTGAAGGTCAACCATTATATGATCGTAATCCAGTTTGAAATATGAGATTCCGGCTTGTTCTGGTGAAATCTGCCTGTTTTAGACACATAAGGCCCGATTGATCTGTTCAGAATAATGGAAAACATATGAGTGAATGCGCCCTATCGCACGCATTTGTCTCGTCAGCAGCTGGCATGAACCTGTTAATCTGTTCAGATTAATGGAAAACATGAGTTAGTGCGCGCTATCGCGCGCATTTGTCTCATCAGGGGCTGGCATGAACCTGTTAATCTGTTCTGAATAATGGAAATTTATGAGTTAGTGCGCGCTATTGCGCACATTTGTCTCCTCAGGGGCTGGCATGAACCTGTTAATCTGTTCAGATTAATGGAAAACATGAGTTAGTGCGCGCTATCGCGCGCATTTGTCTCATCAGGGGCTGGCATGAACCTGTTAATCTGTTCTGAATAATGGAAATTTATGAGTTAGTGCGCGCTATTGCGCACATTTGTCTCCTCAGGGGCTGGCATGAACCTGTTAATCTGTTCAGATTAATGGAAAACATGAGTTAGTGCGTGCTATCGCGCGCATTTGTCTAATCAGGGGCTGGCATGAACCTGTTAATCTGTTCAGATTAATGGAAAACATGAGTTAGTGCGCGCTATCGCGCGCATTTGTCTAATCAGGGGCTGGCATGAACCTGTTAATCTGTTCAGATTAATGGAAAACATGAGTTAGTGCGCGCTATCGCGCGCATTTGTCTCATCAGGGGCTGGCATGAACCTGTTAATCTGTTCTGAATAATGGAAATTTATGAGTTAGTGCGCGCTATTGCGCACATTTGTCTCCTCAGGGGCTGGCATGAACCTGTTAATCTGTTCTGAATAATGGAAATTTATGAGTTAGTGCGCGCTATCGCGCGCATTTGTCTCATCAGGGGCTGGCATGAACCTGTTAATCTGTTCAGATTAATGGAAAACATGAGTTAGTGCGCGCTATCGCGCGCATTTGTCTCATCAGGGGCTGGCATGAACCTGTTAATCTGTTCAGATTAATGGAAAACATGAGTGAACACAGGCTGGCATAAAGCTTTTACAATAGGGCCGCCATGTTGGCTGGAGTAACTGTCAGCAAAGAAAAGCTGAAGGGTTAAAAACAACAAAAGGATTTCAAGCAGGTAATAAGTGAAAAGTCTTGACATTTCTAAAGTGTGACATTTCTAAAACTAAAAATAGTGAAAGATTAGAAAGCAAGTTGCTGAAATCCTGGTTGAAGCAGTGAAGATGAAAATAAAATAGTGGAATAATTTAAACCTTTTGGAAAAAACTGCAGAAGTCTTAGTTGAAGAAGTTGAAAGGTTAAAAATTTTTGAGGAAAAATGTGCAGTTGAAATATTAGTAAAAAGTAATTTGCTGCAGTTTCAAAAGGCCTGAAATGTCTTTTTGAAAGGAGCTGGAGCTTTAAGAAGGCAGAAAAGTAGCTGAATGGGATTAGTTGAACATGCTCAAAAAGCTGAATCTAGTGGAAATTTATCAGAAATCAAGTGATTAATAGTTAAAATGGCTTCAGTGTAATATACAGCAGGGAGTGGAAGAGTGATGTCATCAGTGATAGCAATGTTTGTCAACAGCTGCAGCTTAACGAGCTCTCTCCCTGTATAACCTGCAGAAATTGCATTTTGGATACTATGACCTCCTGTGAGAAAACTGGAAGAGCGAGGAAAATAATTTGAAGACCGTAAGAAGCAGAAGGCTTGGAGGAACGCGGCAATGTAGTTTTTATTTCAATGGAGTGAAAAAAATTTAAACGGCAGCGAGTTGAACACAGTTGAACCTGTCTCTGGCGTTCCACCAAATTTCCATTGGAGTTAGTGAGAGAAATTGAAAGGTTTCTCTCGCTTCAAGGCTCATAGCAGAAATTCTGTAAATGTGAGCTATTTAGTAGTTACATCAGCTGAAAGAGGACAAGTGTACCTACATTTGAAGGTATAATTTGTTTGTCTGAGTTAAACAGCATGAAAGTTAGAGGAATTTGTTTGAATATCAGAAAAAGTTAAAATGATCAGTCTGCCACTCTAATCTTCTCATTCATAAAAATGAAGAAGGAGCAAAAATGTTCATGTTTTTTTAAACTGTCATATTTCAGAATTGGCTTAATATTTGAAAAAGCTGTATAATCGGATAATAGCTGAATGTCTTGTGAACATTTTAAAGTTTGAATGATGTCTCTGTGATACCGTATGGCTGAGTTACTGCCCTCTAAAATAGGACAGTTTGGGGCTCGTTGAGTCTGGCCTCCTAATTAGTTGCTGTGGGCAACAGCTGCACGTGCCCACTGACAAATCTGCACCTCACTTTGTCCCCTTAAAATCATGGGGTTTTCATTTTGAGGCAAAAATCTGGAACAAACGGTCGCTGTTCGAAAAGTAGAAGTCGTATCCGAATAATTCTTTCACCGTGAGCGCCAGAAGGGACGGGGGAAGCCAGCGGTGTAATTTTTATTCTTCTAACCCCCGTGGCTCCTTTATTATGGCAGTTTTAAAATTATTTTTCCGACTGATTTCAGGGCTCGCCCGTTTTATAATGGGATTTAATGTTCCCTCTCTGCGCTCAGAGGTGATTTTTGAGAAATCTGTGAGGCCCAGCTCAATGACAGTCACATTGGGTGAAAGAGAACTAAAATACCTACGTTTTGATGTATAATTTATCCAGATCAGGCAGATATCTTGGACGTGAGAGGCATTTGTTCGAAAAATCATTTTTTAAAGATTTTTAGAGTGAGAGTTAGAGTGTGAAGCCAGGAAATTAGCTCCTCTGGACACCTAAAACGTAAACTGCCGTTGTGTCAAAGCCGTATAAGCTATTAACAAGCCCTTTACCACAGTTAAAGCTGAGTATTTCCTGTCACACACAAACTTTGAATGATGTGTGTGTGACCTGGTATGGCTGAGTTCAGAGGCCTCCAAGGGGAGGCAGTTTTGGGCTCGACGACAATTTGACAATTGACAATTTGCCCGCTTTTTCCCATTTATCCGCTATTCCGCTCGAGTAATGAGAGAGAAAAATACAAGCACACCTCTCCTGATCGGCGCGCCGAAAAACGTGACGGAAGCGGAAAAATAATAATAAGTATGAGCAATAGTAATATGTGGTAAATGGTAAATGGACTTATACTTGTATAGCGCTTTTCTAGTCTAGCTGACCACTCAAAGCGCTTCACTACATGCCGCATTCACCCCACTCACACACATTCATACAGCACGTCTTAGGATATAACTACGTGCTTTCTACACATTCATACCCCCAATGATACACTGGGGGAGCAACGTGGGGTTCAGTGTCTTGCCCAAGGACGCTTCGACATGTATCCTGGGGAAGCCAGAGTCGAACCACCGACCTTCCGATTGGTGGGCGACTGCTCTTCCTGCCCTGCCTTTGGCATTGGGCACCCATAATTAACTAACTACTATGCTGCCCCATTGGGAAATGATCTTCAGGTACTCCCCTCTGATGTTCATCCAACTCCAGCGCTCTCTTGTCTAAGCCCAGGTGACGTTGCCAACCGACCCTGAAGCTTTCCCTCCTTTGGTTGCTGGCAGCAGTCGGGAACCTGTTGACCGCTCCATGGAACCTCAACGTCCCACCTCGATGTCCGTGGCCTACGACATCATCTGCCCGACACAGGATCCTGCAGGAGGCTGTACTCCCCCAGGCCTGATACCATTGCCCCATGCTAATGAGAGTCCTCTCAGTCCCAGTTATCCTGAATGAAATACCTGGGCTGCTGAGCTCACTCCCAGCTTCCGTTAACCGGATTATAATTCTTGTAGGTTGTAATTCTTGTCGGCAGTCTGAGCCGACGAAAAAAGTTTTTAACAACCTTTTAGTCTCCTAAAAAGTAGGGGGAAGTTTGTTTTTATCAGCAGGTCACTACCACTGCTATAAGTTAGACTTTTTATCCTTAATACCTGGCTCAGCCTGACCTGCAGAGATTGCGATGGTGTCCACCCAAGCAGACTTGGTAATTCAGTATGAAAGACCACCTTACAGCATGCTATCCAGTCTGCTCCACATGACTGAGCCATACCTGAGCCATCTTCTATAGCTCCCACTGCATCTCACAGTTCCATTTCTCTGATCAGTTTCCCCTCCTGGCCTCACACGTGTTTGTGGTCGTTTTCCTCCCAATATGCCCCCCTGTTACTGCAACCTATGCTCTCTCCTCTTGATAGAAGACGGCTTCCTCTGTCCCAGCATCCTTACGATGGGATCACAGATGTGTCTCCAGCGTTCGTGCCAGTCCTTTCTGACCAACAATGGACTGCTCGGCGTAGTTGGACATCACAAGACCACACCAGGTGTTTGCTGTCAATTCCTCTTCAGCCAGCTGTTGATGATGCCAGCTTGGCACCCCCAATCCGGATAAACCTGCTCAATGCTCACTCCATCACTAATAAATCCCTAATCCTTAGTGAGTTTTTCACCAGAAAGTTCTTGGATTTTATGTTTCTTACCGTAATGTGGCAAAAGTTTGTTCACCTTAACGAGCTCTGTCCTGTTGGCTGCTCAGTTATTGGGGCACCTTGTTTGGCACGCTGTGGAGGTGGAAGTTCACGCAGAAGTTCACAGGCTTCACTTGAAGGACTTAAGAGCCTCTTTAAATGAAATGCTAAGAAATGCCAGAACTCAATACTTCTCTCAGCTGATAGCCTTGAAATAGAAAAACCCAAAATTTTTATTTGACACCATAAGCCTGTAAGTGTCCCTATAAGTATCTTTGACTACTCCGCAAGTCCCTGTTTTCTCTCAAGCAGACAGCAATGCACTCCTTACTTTCTTTGCTGAGAACATCAGAAATATAAGAAGAAACGTCTAACTACCATCGCTTTACAACTCAGCATGTACTCCGCCTCCCCCTGATACTTGGTCCTCCTTTAATCCTGTGACATTGCATGATGTGTCTGTCCTGCTCAATAAAATGAAACCTCCTCTCCTTCAGACATCCTCCTGATGGTGCTTTTGAAATTAAAAAAAAAAAAAAAAATCTATCATATTGTTGATTTGTGTGACATTTCTCTTATTATGGAGGTGGTTCCCTCCCTTTTTAAACATGCTGTTGTTGAACCAATTCTGAAGAAGCCCAACTTGGACCCTTCACAACCTGAGAATTTTAGATCAATTTCCAAACTTCCTTTTATGTCAAAGATCTTAGAAAAAATGGTAGCAGAACAACTCACAGTTCATCTAGAAGACCATAAGATCTTCGATGAATTTCAGTCAGTCTTTCTACTGAAACTGCACTTCTTAGAGTAGATGATATTATGCTGGCAGCTGACTCAGGGGAATACACTGTCTTGGTTCTGTTAGACTTTTATAGTGATCTGATTTTGGTGCTGTTGATCATAATATTTTAATCAACAGACTTCATGACATGGTTGAGATTTCTGGCTCAGTTTTAGAGTGGTTCTCATCTTATCTGTCAGTTATAACTTTCAGTGTTTGTTAATCAGATCATGTCTGATTCTGTTGAACTGTTGTGTGGGATAACCCATGGCTCTGTCTTGGGGCCTATTCTTGTCTATATACTCCCAATGGGTAACATAATCAAGCAACACAGAAACATTCTCTACCATTTATATGCATACGACATCCAGCTGTACTGTACGTTTAAAATCACTGAGCTCCACAAATTGACCTCTTTGATAGACTGCTAGACCAACATTAATCAGTGGTTGAACGACAATTATTTGAAACTCTACTCCAATGAGACTGAAACATTAATCATTGCACTGTATCACAGGATCTCTCAGATCAGGCAGTTCATTAGTAAGGATCTCGGCTTTTATGTTAAACTTAGCCTTAGGTGTCATTGTAGACTCAGTAATGTCTCTAGAGCAGCACTCTAACAAACTAATCAGAAATGACTTCTTTCACCTGAGGCACATTGCTAAATTAAGAGCACTGGTGTCAAAGGCTGAACTAGAGATGATCATCCACGCACATACACTATATTGCCTAAAGTATTGGCTCATCTACCTTTACACTCATAGGAACTTAAGTGGCATTCTATTCTTAATCCATGGGGTTTATTATGACTTTTACCTACTCTTCGCAGCTATAACATCTTCAACTCTTCTGGGAATGTTTTCCACAAGGTTTAGGAGTGTGCTTATGGGAATTTTTGACCATTCTTCCAGAAGCTCTGTGAGGTCAGACACTTATGTTGGACGAGAAGTCATGTCAAGTTGTTCCACACCAAACTGGCTCATCCATGTCTATATGGACCGTGCTTTGTGCACTGGTGCGCAGTCATGTTGGAACAGGAAGGGACCATCCCCAAACTGTTTCCACAAAGTTGGGAGCATGAAATGGTCCAAAGTCTCTTGGCATGCTGAAGCATTCAGAGTTCCTTTAACTGGAACTAACGGGCCAAGCCCAGCTCCTGAAAAACAACCCCACATCATCATCCCCCCTCCACCAAACTTTACACTTGGCACAATGCAGTCAGACAAGTACCGTTCCCCTGGCAGCCGCCAAACCCAGACTTCTCCATCAGATTTCCAGATGGAGAAGATTGATTCTCTCACTCCAGAGAACATGTCTCCACTGTTCTAGAGTCCAGTGGCACAACTGCAGCCGACGCTTTGCATTGCACTTGGTAATGTATGGCTTGGATGCAGCTGCTCAGCCATGGAAACCCATTCCGTGAAGCTCTCTACGCACTGTTTTTGAGCTAATCTGAAGGCCACATGAAGTTTGGAGGACTGTTGTGATCGACTCTGCACAAAGTTGGCGACCTCTGCGCACTATGCACCTCAGCATTCGCTGACCCCACTCTGTCATTTTACGTGGCCTATCACTTCGTTGCTGAGTTGCTGTCGTTCCCAATCGCTTCCACTTTGTTATAATACCACCGACAATTGACTGTGGAATATTTAGTAGAGAGGACATTTCACAACTGGACTTGTTGCACAGGTGGCATCCTATCACGGTACCACGCTGGAATTCACTGAGCTCCTGAGAGCGACCCATTCTTTCACAAATGTTTGTAGAAGCAGTCTGCATGCCGAGGTGCTTGAATTTATACATCGGTGTCCATGAAAGTGATTGGAACACCTGAATTTAATTATTTGGATGGGTGAGTGAATACTTTTGGTAATATAGTGTATCTCTAATCTAATTCATCATCATACACCTGCCCGTGCTCTGAGGTCAGCAAGTCAGAGATTGTTGGTTGTTCCTCATACACACTTTTGCACTTGAGGTGACCGTTCCTTTCAGGCAGTGACCCCCAAACTTTGGAATGCCCTGCCTCCTTGTATTCTCTTATCTTTTATGGTATTGTCATTGACAATCCTTCATTTGTTTTATCTGTGGTATTATCTTAAAATTGTTTTTATGTATTTGATTGTAAAGCCCTTTGTGATTTTTCTCTGTGAAAGGTGCTATGTAAATAAAATTTACTGGCTTACTTATACATTTTAATAAGACCACATGCAATTGTGTCATCTTGTTAAAAAAGGGCAGAATATGTCACCTTTAATGCTGCTCAGAAGGATATTCAGAGTTTTTGATATTTTTACAACCCAACCCTAACTGGTACTTCTGTAGAACTTCGTCCCTGAGCTGGGAGCTTGGTCTTCATTGTGTGGTTTGCTTTGTAATGTTGCAGACCGGGGGCTTTCAGAGCAGGTCACATCATGTAACACTTCCATTGTTCAAAATGGATTTTTTTTCTAAACAAATGTCAGCACCAAATCTTAAATTAATTAAATTTTCATTTAACTTCACTTACCAGATTGTTTTTTATTGCGACAGTCCATTTAAACTGCATGCAGTACAACTTTTTCATCGCGCTGCATCTGCCAGTGCATCGGTCCCAGTATCCCTTTGTGTTTGGAGTCTGGAGTAAAATTATAGCTTTGATGGGCCACTATTGCCACCAGTTTGACCAATTTAACTTATTGGCTAAAGATCAATACTAATAGCATCACAACTGTGTGTTAACAACAAAATGAATGGTAAATGGCTATAGTGCTTTTCTAGTCTAACTGACCACTCAAAGCGCTTCACTACATGCCGCATTCACACACATTCATACAGCACGGCTTAAGATTCATAACTACGTGCTTTTCTAATCATTCATACACACATTCATACCCCCAATGATACACTGGGAGGCAACGTGGGGTTCAGTGTCTTGCCCAAGGACGCTTCGACATGTATTCTGGGGAAGCCAGAGTCGAACCACCGACCTTCCGATTGGTGGGCGACTGCTCTTCCTCTTGAGCTACAGCCGCCCGAATGGCTGATTAAAAAAAATATATAAATAAAAAAAATATTCCTCAAAGATAGAACACCAGGAAACAGAAACGTTTTTTAAAGTTGTCACCATCAAAGTGAACTGTGATGAGTAGCTGACATTCAAAACACAGACACACAACACAAAGAGAATTACAAACTTTGCTAACAGTAACTAATTAGCTATCACACCACACTAGTGTGGGCTGCATATTGTTAATCAATAAGCCTTTTTACTTCTTAGACAGCCTAATTTTACTTTAAACATGACATAACATTTCTTGACAGATGTTCCCTTGCCTTTATAAAATGTTTTAATCAAAAAAATGTTTTCAAACAATACTTGAGTATGCTCAAGTTGTCCTGAAACAATTTTGTCTTGTAGGTAAACCTGGACAGCAAGACCAGAGATCTAACCATCCAGCTGCTGCAAGCTCCCTCTCACACCTCTCTGCTGCATGCACAGAAACGTATCTTCTCGCTGCTGGACACAGACTGTTACCCTCGCTTCCTTCAGTCCAACATCTACCTGTCCTTACTGCATGAGGCTGAGTAGAGGCCCCACACCTGCACTCAGGAGGAGCAACAGGGGCTCAGTGGTGTCCAGGACCTGCAAGATTCCCTTATCATTGTAGATCATAAAGTTTCGATGTAAAATAACAGTTAACCCCATGTAGGAATGTTAGGCACTAGTGTTTTTTTTTTTTTTGTCAGTTCATTTTGTGGTTCAGTTCTGGGCTGTCATCAGGACATAATTAGACTAGCTTAGCATGAAGATGAGGGACAGCAACATGTCTGGTTCAGTATGAAGCTGAAACATAAGCTTATCAGCTGTGGAACCATCCAATTCGTACACATAGCTGTACTGATAAGCTCTCGATCAGTTTGAGTTGACAATCGACCATCACTGATGGTCCATCTCTTGTAAATAAAATTTGCTAAACTAGAACAGGAAATTTTACTTTTTAACTTCTAATATCTACTTTGATTGAGAAGAACACAATAATCTAAAAATAAAATGTTTGAATGGCCAATATCAGTTTTTGATTCATGACGGTGTCATGCGTGATCTGCATACAAGGCCATACACAACCACATTGCCTCACAATTGATTAAATATGGTGATGAAAGCAGCAGCAAAGAAAAACATCCACCCACTTTCTATACCCACTTAATCCAACTTAGGGTCGGGATGCCTGGAGCCTATCCCAGCTGTCAGTGGGCGTGAGGCAGGTAACACCCCGGACAGGTCGCCAGTCCATCACAGGGCCACACAGAGACAAACGGGACACACAACCATGCAGACTCACACTTACTCCTACGGACAATTTAGAGTCACCAGTTAACCCAACATGCATGTTTTTGGATGGGTGGGGTGGGGGGGCTGTTTTAATATGTCTGAACTTATTTTTAACATGCTTTCATATTTGTGTGACATACTGCATGTTGTTCCTTCATGAATATCAACTTATGTGGGAAAAGTTGCATCAAATGCTCAGCAGTCCTTGGTCTTCTCTGTTATATTTGAAATGGTTTCATGTCTGGACTGCAGCAGGTCAGTGCAGCAGCTGGACTCTTCTACTATGAAGCCGTGCTGCTGGAGTTGATGCAGGATGTGGTTTGACTCTGTCCTGCTGAGATATGCAAGGCCTTCCCTGAAGAAGGGAGCAGATGTTGCTCTAAAACCTGTTCATACCTTTCAGCTTTGATGGAGCCTTTCCAGATGTGCAGGTTTCCACTAGTGATTTTTAAAAGATTTCTGAACATCTGAAATTTTTACTTCTGAAAGCCTGCCTCTCTAAGGTGCTCTTTTTTATACCCAATCATGTTACTGACCTGTTGAACCTAATTAGTTCCAACATGCTCCATTTGTTTTTCTTTAGTTTCACTTACTTTTTTCGCCTTTTGTTGCCCGTTTCAACTCTTTTCCAGATTAAAGATGAGCCCATATTTTTCATGAAACAATAAAATGTCTACCAACATCTGCTCCTTACAGGTTTTTCAATTTCTCTATATATTTTTTCAGAACGGATACCCGTTTCTCTATGTTCCACAGTGAATAAAATTTTGGCTTATGACATATTAGTGTCCCATTTCTTTTGGAATCAGAGTTATACATTTTCCTTTGCTTCCAGTCTGTCTGCTTTTCTCACAAACTGTCACTGTTCCTTATTTTTTCCTGCAAATGGAAAACCATCTGAGGCAGTTTCTTCCTCTGACGTCACAAGAGCTGTGAAACTACACTGCTCTCTCTAATCATTAAACCATCTCTGAGAGCCGCTCATGTCTCCATGGTTCAGTGAAAACAAGCCAAGCCAGAATGAGCTCTGAGCTGAAAAGGTCAAAGCTCACATGGGAAATGTGACGAAGCTGAAGACGTTCAGTGTCACACGAGTTTAGCCACAGAACACTTGGTAGGACTATGCATGTTTAATATTTGCTCAATCACTGCTCCTGTGGAGCACAGAATAACTGCTGTAAAGGGAAGGTGATAAGATCCTGTTTTTCTTGTTGATTTCTATACGGTCATGCAGAGAAGGAGAGGAGTGTTGTGTAGTGAATTTAAAGGTGTGCTCTATGAAAGGGGGGACTGTATGCAGAGCATAGTGAACACACTTTGCTCTTCTGTGTTGTCTTTGACAATGTGCTGTTTGACAGATGGCTCCTCCGCTGCCCTCTTCACAACATGGAGGTGGCCTTCTGAGATCATCAAAATATAATAGAAGATCCTGAGTTCAACAAAAAGGTAAGCAGAGATTCTGCACCATGAAAATGAACATGTATGAATACGACACGTTGGTTGACAGCAGTCTAAAACTGAGCAGGGCCTGACTGAACTGGTCATTTTTACTAATGAAAGAAATGCAGGATCAGACCTTGCTGCCCCAGCAGAGTATGTAAACCATGACATTAATGTGGAGAGGAGTTGGAAGTGCTCCTCCTGCCTGGTCTGGGCTTGGCCTGCTTTCACAAACATGATCCTCATTTCTTTCCAGAGAAACTGCCTCACCCATGCAGGAACTCTCTGAGCCACTGGGAACATATTTCAAAAGCTTAATGTCATGATATCGTAATGAGACAAATAATATGAAATAAACTTGTTCAGTGAATCATCTCATATAATAGGAGGGGCATTTTAAAGTTCCATAGGTATATCCTGGCTAACTTGGCTCTGCTTCCTTAATGAACATGCTCCTTCTTCTTCTTGATCTTCTTTCAGGTGGTTTTTGTTGCACTAAGCAGCCATTATACTTACCAAAGTGTATATCCAGTAATACTGTAAGCCAGAATTTAATCTGATCTAAACCCTCTGTGGTACACAGAGCCTCCATCCATGACAAAGTTTCATGGACTTCCATATTGATTTCAAGCATCACATTGTGTGAATTCTAGTGCCTCTCTTGGCACGGAAGAGTCTGTTTGGACAAGTCAGAGCAAAAGCTGAAAATCACAGAAACACCACAGCAGACTGACTCAGCTAAAGCAAACAAATAAGTCCCAAAGGCATTATGGGTATGAACGCCCTGATGCTGACGTCTGATAAGCAGCAGTTCCCCATGACTGAGCAGTCACGTTACAGGGTCAGTGAACCCAGAACACAACTTACCAAGACAAGTAGTGAGAAGGTCTGTGGCTGGGTGCCCGTTAGCTTACACTGACTATCAATGTTTGGAACAAGGGCAATAACCCAAGAAACTGACAGTACAAGGCCTACTGCTGCAGTGCAAAACTCGGCTTTAAATAGAAATACATTAACTGTGTCTCTCCCTGTGCCACATGGACTAAGAGGCAAGCTGTCAGCGTTCCTGGCTGTCATGGAACGGACCGGATGTGGCCCTGAGGCTGAGTCATCAGACTACTAGATGGTTGCAGACATGAACTGAAGTGCTCCTTTAAACATATTACTCCGACCACATTTGCTCAAATTCGAGCTTCTGTAAACAGATAATACAGTTGCAGATCAAATCCCTCCTGCATGTAAAGACTCAGCTGCACTCCGATGGGCCGAGGTGTTCTGTACATGCGCCAAACTTCCATCTTTTAGAAAACACTAAAGTGTAAATGTATATTACTCCAGCTGAAATCCCAATCACGCTGCTCTCGTTCCCATATTTTTCTGTTTTTCAGAAACCTAAAGACAGCGTGTGCAGTGGATTCAGCTGTACTTCCATGGCCTCCCACAGAGGAAGGTAGAAGCAGCAGGAGCTCTTAAATCTGTCCTCACACAGCGTCAGAAACACTCCAGTCAATAACCAGAGTCCCTTCCTCAGCAGGTATACTGGGACACGGACGCTGGTCCAGTCAGATGGACCAGTGGAGCTGTAACCAAAGCTCAACTCAGCTGTGTGTGGAACATATCACTTTTCCTCTCAGTGCTACTGAACTTTGACACTCACTCACCTTCAGCACATGTCTGACAGCTTTTTTCACAGAGAGAAACAAAAATCTTTATTTAAATAACCATCACAGATCTGACTTCTGATCACCAAGGGCGGGTGCTCCTGTATTCCTGCTTCTGCTTCACCCACTGGACAGTGGAGCAGTTCTCTCCGACAGTCCACGACCAGCCTCGTCCATTTCTGGCCCTTTCTGTCTCCAGCAGAGGTGGCTGCTTTGCTCCTGCTGAAGTCTGCTGACTGTCCATCAGTTTGATCTCTGCAGAAACACAGGATGTGGCGCCTGTATCCAGGACTTTGTCTCTGCTTTCTACAGAGGTCTGGCTGCACCTGCCATTCCTCTCAGATGCAGGAAGAAGTGGAGACCAGAGAGGCTGAGACCTGGTTGTCGGGGTGAGACAGTAACAGGTGTCAGTGGATGAAAGTTTAGTGATAGAGGGAAAACATACAAGTTAACTGATGTTAACAACATAACCCATGTGCTGGCATGCAAGTAAAACGCAGAGCAAAGGGGGACGCTGAAAATCACTCCGTTTTTGTTCCTGAGGTGCAGCTTCTATGGTCATTGCTGGTTTCAGACAGGAAGCGTCTGTACAAGAGTACATTTAAACACACTGTTGATGGTTTTTGTTCCTTAAAAAGGACAACAAAGGTGTCTGTGGCAATAACATAAATGCTTCTTTGCTTTTCAGGGCCGTGTACTGGTGTCTGCCTACAGAACCACCACCTGTGGTAATGAGCTAGAGCTGCAGCCCCTTCCTGAGCCGATGCTTGTTGTGCTTTCTGACCTGCAGCACAGACCCTGTGGGGTTTAATGTTTCTGGGTTGGCTTTAACCAAACAGAGAGTAGAGTGTTTAAAGAGTTTTCTTCTTCGTTGCCATCAGTTTCAGAGCCTCCATCCAAAGCATTAAGGGAAGCAGACACCCTTTCCACTTTTAAGATTAGGCTTAAAACTTTCCTTTTTGATAAAGCTTATAGTTAGGGATGGCTCAGGTAATCCTGAAACATCCCATAGTTAAGCTGCTATAGGCTTAGACTGCTGGGGGACCTCATCTGTCACACCTTTCCTCACTTTGCTCTCTTTTTCCCCCTGTTTAATTTCACAAATGATATTATGTACATGTGACATTATTGTGGTTATTAACCTATGTTTCCCTGTTCCAACAGATATCCTTTGAATGGCGTTAT
Source organism: Leuresthes tenuis (assembly GCF_036924035.1). Taxonomy (NCBI): domain Eukaryota; kingdom Metazoa; phylum Chordata; class Actinopteri; order Atheriniformes; family Atherinopsidae; genus Leuresthes; species Leuresthes tenuis. The sequence continues at coordinate 33,270,524 of NW_027325372.1, read as the reverse complement.
GGTGTTTTTCCCCCCTCTTTTCCCTCTTTTCTGTCTTCTCAAACCCCAGCTGGTCGAGGCGGATGGCCACCCTTCCTGGTTCTGGTTCTGCCAGAGGTTTCTTCCTGGTTCTGGTTCTGCCAGAGGTTTCTTCCTGGTTCTGGTTCTGCCAGAGGTTTCTTCCTGTTAAAGGGAGTCGTTCCTTTCCACAGTCCCTCAGGCTCAGGACGGGAGATTGGACTGAAGACAAGTTTCGGTGCAATCTGTTGGTTTCCTTAGCTAGGATATTAATTTTTTGAATTGGCTCGATATGATTTAATTGCATTATTTTTAAATTAGTTTATTTTAATTATGATTACAATGAATTGAATTCCAATTGGCTTGAATTGGACAATATTAATTAAGTGCCTTGAGATGACAATTGTTGTAATCTGGCGCTATATAAATAAAATTGAATTGAATTGAATTAAGGTAAACGGACATTTCTGTATGGAAAATGTGAGCCATGCACACTCCTGTGACAATTTCTGTCAGTGCCATGTCAAACTGAAGCCAATAAAACCAACTACTGCTGCGTCATTCGATGGGAGAAAGTTGAGCACTTTCTTGTTGCAATCAAGAGCCTGATGTCATAGTGTGAGCAGCGTTTTTGGAGGTATGAAGAGCTCCCGTCCCTATACCTGGGTTCAGCTCCTGGCTGCTGCTCGTTTTACCCACCAACAACCCCCTCCTGCTGACTTTCACCAAACTGCTCTCGGTGAGTAGATGAACGTATTTCATGCCAGAAATAAGGTCTAGGTTTAAAAATACCGGAGTTCCCCTTTGAGCCACATTCACCTTGACACAAGGTGAGTCACTGCACTTGATTTCCCAATTAATCTGCCAGACAATGACCATTCAAATGTGTCAAGTGCTGTAGTGTAAATACCTGCTTAGAGTTGTATGAATACTGGCCAATCTGTGTGTGTCTGTGTACCCCAGTGCGCATGTCTGATCAGCCACTGGTCTCAGACCTGAGGAGGCACAAGGTACTGGCACATGAGGACGGAGAGCAGAACTGCCTGGCTGTAAAACACCTGACTCTAATGGTGGCAGTTATCATCATTCCCTGGTTTAGACAAGGGTGATCAGCTCACTGAGAGCAAGGTGCATGTAAAATACTACAAACACACAACAGGAAATATACTCTTACACAAAAATACCATCTACATAGACAGGAAAAAAACAACATAGGTTCACACGAAATGACTGCATTTCTACAGCTTCATGTCACTTGATATGCAATGAAATGGATTAAAAGAGCAAACTTATCCAGGTTTAAAAGCTTGTTTAACAGTCATAAAGCCCTGTGGACAGCACAGCATGGGTTTCTCAGGACTGAACCCACCAAGAGCAACAACCAGCAGCTTTCAATTGGAACTCTTACCATTTAAGTACAGTGCAGTTTGTCAGTGAAGACACTGAAAATCCTTTCTTTGGAAGTGTATCTGGTAAATTAAACAAATTAACGAATACCATATTTAACTGATTGTATCACTTCCTGGTTTGAATCCTGGCTGGGGCCTTTCTGTGTGGAGTGTGCACGTGGACACGTGAATTGTCCCTCGGATTGAGTGTGGATGGTTGTGTGCCTCGTTTGTCTCGGTGTGGCACTGCGATGGACTGGCTACCTGTCCAGGGTGTACTTTACAAAATGCTGCAGCCAGAGTTCTGATGAGAACTAACAGGAGAGATCATGTTTCTCCAGTTTTAGCTTCTCTTCATTGGCTCCCTGTTAAATTCAGAATAGAATTTAAGATTCTTCTCCTCACATGTAAAGCTCTTAATGACCGAGCTCCATCATATCTTAAAGATCTCATTGTAAGATATTTTCCTAACAGAGCACTTTGCTCCCAAACTGCAGGTTTACTTGTTGTTCCCAGAGTTTCTAAAAGTAGAATGGGAGGTAGAGCCTTCAGTTATCAGGCCCCTCTCTTGTGGAATAAGCTGCCAGTAAATGTCCGGGAAGCAGACACCCTTTCCACTTTTAAGATTAGGCTTAAAACTTTCCTTTTTGATCAAGCTTATAGCAAAATGTCATTGCAGCACAGTGCCCATTTTACATTTGTGCTTTACAAATGAGTCATATTTGAGCATGTGTGTGAAAACACAATCACAGTGGTTGCATGTGTGTCGCCACAGGTTTGGACCACAAACTTTCAGGAGATTTAATGAGTTGTCAGCTTGCTGAGTAGTAAACGGTGCTTAGTTTGGGACAAAATCTAAACCAGTGAATTAGGAGGAAAACGACATTCCACCACACAAACTGTTACAAATATCATAATGTGTTGAGTATTAAAACAGTGAGAACTAGTATTTCTTTAGCCTGAAAAATACATCATGCTAATAACATGTGACGATGACCCAGTCATAAGAAAGGTTTATATTAGCCAACAAAATCTTCACAAAACGTTACCTGGAAGGTGTCTGTTCAGCAGTCCAACAGCTCCGCTGTCCATGTGCCGACTGTACAGGCTGGATCTGGCAGCGAGACCCCCCTGGCTACCAGAGCAACGGCAACAGCCAGCAACGAGGATGAGAAGAAACCAAAAATGGAAAAGGTACAGAGCAGGTAGAAAAAAGGGATGACAGGAGTAAACAAGATGGAAGTTCAAGCCAAACAACGGTAATGTATGACGACGAGAAAAACAAAAGATAAGTGACGGTACACAACTCAAATACAGTTAAGAGAAAAAAACACATTCAATAAAATCAAGTGGTGTAAAAGGAGCAATTCTCACTTTTACCAAGGTGGGGAGTGGTGACACCAATTCACGGAAAAGAACAGTTGAGGAACAAAAGGCAACATCACAGGTAAAATTTTGTGGGAGATAGTTTAATGAGTTGTAAAAAAGGCAAGCAGATACCACAGAGCCATGATTCTCTGTGCAGGGTTCATTAAGACTACAAGGCCTAAACGAGCATGTTGTTCTCTTAGTCCGAGTCAAATAATCCTTCTGATGGCAGCAGACGCCCCCTTTCCAAGCCACACAAACTGTTAATCTGTTAAACTAAGACAACCCAGCCATCTCATTAAAGGGAGGGGCAGCAGGGCCAGTCCGGGGCTGGTCAATTGAAATCCTGCCGAGATCTATTAGGGGAACTACTAATGTGTCACCAGACAATGATGACGATGCACACAGAATCAATCAAAAGCAAAAGAAGATAAATGGGATGGAGCAGATGAGCAAAAACGATGTGGGAGGTGAAGAGAAGAGACAAAGAAGAGACTATTTAGAAAGCAGCGGTCAAATATCCCGGAGGAAGTGATGTGCCTCACCGTGACAGCCATACAGCATCCATCTGCCACACTTAGCTGACTACGACATCTTCTTTCAGACGTTATCACATGGAAGCGGCTAAATCATCCAGATACTGAAGTGAAAACAGCCAGCGTTATCACCGGATCACTTCATTAGCCGCTGTCCCACATCACTGGATGACTAAGATGCACGCTTCATGTTCACAGTTCAAATAAATGCTTTGCTAAACAAACAGGACTGGGTTGATCTCATACCAGTTACCTGCAAACAGCTTACGCAGGACATGTGGAGCAGGTCTGGAATGACAATGTTCTGTCTGTGGCTTGTAGTGTAAAGCTATGAGTGATCCACAGGATTTAAAAAGGGTAATATAGATGCGGTCCATTTACCAAGCTACGAGCCGTAGCTTGAGGTCGCTTTACTGAATTATCAAGGGTTAGGGTTGTTACCAAAGAAAAGGAGTTCTTCATGCTTATTCTCTTTCTTCGTCTACAGGTGTGTCATTAGTTGTTTTTTCTCTACCGAGGGTCCTCTGTCTGACCATCACTATGCACCTGTGTGTGAGATGGAGAGGAACCGAGCAGAGGGCACAAAGGCGCTTGTGTTCCAAACGTTTAAATGTCGGAATCTTGCAACAGCCTGCTGCTGATGGCAGGATGTTATTCTGCAACAGAAGAGTGTTGGCTTTGGCTGTGCACACGGCCCAGAGGCCACACAGCACCTACCTTTAACATTACACACTTAGCAAGTAAGGATGTAGTATTTGAACCCAGTGGATTTATTTGATATCAAGTTCTTGCTTGCTCAAGGTGTTCTTTTCCTGTATGCTTGTACATATGCAAGTATATGTATTTATATCAGTTGGTTTCATTTCTGAAGAACTGTGTTTTAAAAGGTGCTATATAAATTAAATCAGAATTTCTACATGAATACTATCCAGGCAAAGGCAAAAAGTGTTTCAGGGTTTTCTTAGTCTCTGCTGCCAACAAACTGAACTCTTGATGCCCCAGCATCCTGCGTTTACTAGACCAAATCTATTAAAAGATGAGCTGTCCAGATACAGATCACACGTTTGATCAGTCAGCTGTTACCTGCTGTGTCTTTCTCTGCAGCGCTCCATGACCGCCGACTGTGTGTTCTGCTCCTTGTTGCCCCCAGGGGAAAACGACCGTGTGCTTCGAGGAGTTGCCCTGCTGGGGGAGGATTCCACGCTCAGAGGGCGGGAGAGCTGAGGGGAGTGAGGAGGAGCAAAGGGCCAAGGAAGAGTCCTCTGCTCCTGACGAACCACTGGACAGCAAAGAATCTTTATAGTAAATTCTAACTCTGCTTGGTTCTAGAAAAATGATTCATTTAAACCTTTGTAAAGAGAGATGCAACTGAAGCAAACACGAAATAAGATCAGTTATCTAAGCTGCAGCTACATTCTCTTTCAGTAAGAGCTTAAAGTTTTATATACAGGGATGCAAACACAGTCAAAACTACCCTGGATCAACAGAAAAAGAAGAAAAAAATGCAAAGAATGTACAATTTTAGCTAATATACTCAGAGCAAAGGGCAAGTTCTTAATTGTCAGGTTTTTATTTGCAATTCTAGAAATATCAGATGATTACTGAGGAGGAGACTGGATAACATGCTTTAACAGCTACAGGGAATTCCTAATAAAAAGTATCCTTCTCCCCTCATGTTAAATAGTGTGCCGATGTCCTAGACTGACAAACGCTAACCAGCCTGCATTGTTGTGGAGAAAACCATAGTAGTCAGACTCATTTCTGCAGCAGAGAAGCATGTCATACAGCAGCATGTGAGGATTTCTTTCATTTTGATCACTAAAAACAGCCTGGTGCCTCCATGTCTGCGTCTTCTCTGAACATCTATGGTTTACCTCACCAGAGAACACCCTGACCTTTCGTCTCAAGTACGACACAGAGAGGAAATGGTGTTAATGAGATTGTGGCTTCCGCAGCATTTCTTCCATTGTATTGTATTATTGCTTTTAGTGCTGCTTCTAGCAGAAACCTGTGGGCAGCACAAACGTTATGTACTGTTAACATGAGTTGGAATTTGGCTCAGGTTACACTGACTAGTGAGCATGGAGGAATCTATCATCCTGGCTGAGGACCCCCTGGACATTACATGAGAGGCCAGGCATCAAAGGGCCAATCCACCAATTCCAGTGACTTGGACAAGGACCTTCACATATATATGTACATACATACAGTATATACTGTATTAAAATGAGGGTTCAATGTAATCTTTTACCTTTCTGAGCAAGCATGCTTCTTGTGAATTGAAAATATATGAATGAATTGGGTTGATTCTGACTGAATTATTATCAGATTTATATTAAAGTGTCTTCAAATTACATGCAGCGAAGTGATGCTACAGAAATAAACCTATTCATTATCTATATAAACTTATTATTTACCAACTGTAGCTGCTCTTCGATGATCTGACATCATTTTTCAGCATATTTTGTTTCCTCAGCTGAGATGTAGGAGGTAGTATGGAAGCGTTTCTAAACCACATCATCTGGGTTGTGTATCGGTTTAATGTCTGCATTTATGGTGAAGTAAAACAAGCGTTTACCTTCTCTCTCCATTAAAGAGTAAGGCTTGATCTCTCCGTCTGGCTTTTTTAGGAGAGTCTTTTTCAACTGGACCGCTGTAGAAAAGAACAAATTCAGAGCAGAACCAACGACAGAACATCAGAGCCTGCCCTAATGAAGGCACATAGAGTTTCCTTTGCAAACTACTGAACAGTTTCACTGGCTGGACGGCAACATCAGTGAGTGGTGACAATCGTAAACCCAGTTAAGCGTATGGGTTCTGGAACAGAACCAACATAATTGTCACTCATTGTCAAGCCTTCAGCAAAATTCGATTTCAAAGACTTAAGAAATGCCATTTTAATTATGGTTAACAAAATTCTTTAGGTGCATCTGACACAGACAAGTGACAGTGAATATTAACTGATGGGTGAATTGGACTGCAATTGGCTTGAATTGGACAGGAGCACTGAAATGCCCTGAGATGACATTTATTGCAATTTGCTGCTTTATAAATAAACCGAATTGTTGCCACAGTCTGACACCAGCGAGAGGCAGTACAAGAGCCAGCCAACATGTACAAACACCCATCAGTTTAAAGGAGTTGCCAGTAGGAAGAGTGATAAAAAGCATTTCATGTAAACTTACTTTAAAATCCTTTCTCTTCCCGTCTTGAATAAACACACTAAATACTTAAATGAAAAAGGGTACTAAAATTATTGTTATTGTAGATTTGAACTCAAGCCAGTCCATGAAAATGCAGTCACAAGATGTACTTTTCTTTAAAAAAAAAAAAAATTAAAAAAACAAACACATAATACAGCTAAACACTCAAGGTACCAACTAAATTCTGTTGCATTAGCTACTGGTAACTAATGTTGCATTTGGCAAATCTATAAAAAATAGAGAACATAGCTGTTTAAATGCATCATTAGTACAACCAAGCCTTTGGTGCGTTAAACCTGCCCATACAGAGAGGCCAACTGAAAGCTAGCACAGAAACGTCTGGAACAGCAGCACAGAAAGCAGGCTTCAACCCAGGCCGGCTCTATGCAGGGGCAAAAGGGGGCATTGCCCCCTCAAATAAAATAACATTTTGGAAGTTGAGTAAGCACTGAAGGGAAGTTTCGGTGCAATCTGTTGGTTTCCGTAGCTAGGATCTTGTTTTTGAATTGGTTCTATATGAATTAATTGGATTATTTTTAAATTAATTAATTGGATTTCATTGGATTATGATTACAATGAATTGAATTCCAATTGGCTTGAATTGGACTATATTATTTAAGTGCCTTGAGATGACATTTGTTGTAGTTTGGCGCTATATAAATAAAACTGAATTTAATTTGAATATAACCACAAAATTAACATATTATAAGATGACTAAAGTAACTGCAGTAGCAAATAAATCTGCCGAAAAAGGGACAAGATACAGTATTTGCTCCCTCTCTTCTCTCTGTCCCTCTGTGTGAATCTTCACAAACCGGGAACAATTCCCGGTGGGTCGGTCTGATGTTGGGGCCACAAGGCCCGGTGTTCTTAGTCAAGGCAGTGGCTTGATTACCGCTGTCCCTGGGCCGCCTCCACCTCCACTGGCAGCTCTCTGACGTCACACGTCAGTGCACTCGGTCAGTGGTGTTTGAAAGATGGAAAGAAGAAAGAGCAAGTGTCGTGCTGAGAAGGCTACAATTAAAAAGAGGAAAGCTCTGGAAACAGACGCAGCTGAATATGCAAAAATTGGACGCAATGCAATGCAAAAAAGACGAGCTCGCGGTTTGTAACGTCAAATAAGGACCATGAAATGGATAAGGCAATATGTTGAACCCTGCCTGCAAACTACCGCTCAAGTTAGGTAATTATCAAGCCAATGAATTGTGTAGTGTTGTGGCATATAACGTAACGTTATATCATTTAAGTAATAGTAGGATACGGCACCACAGAGTCAGAAGATCCAGCACCAAGTCCACAAGTCCAGAGTGGACAGGATTACTCACTGAGTGAATATTATTAGAATTAATATAATGAAAAGTATGGTGTAGACCTGCTCTACACGAAAAGGGCCCTGAGATGCTAGATGATCCAGCACTACATTACTGAAACTGACCTAAATTGATCAGAAGGCTTTGTAAAAAGGGGAGCTTTGTGCTGAGAGTTATGAGCATTTTTAAAATGTGATTTAATGTCAGAAGCAGAGCCAGGAGCCGGTAGTGATGAGGGGACTGCTTCTGTCAATATGGAGGGAACAGGTGAGCTGTCACAGGTGAGTGTGTGAACAACCAATCATCTGTTCCAATATAACCACTTTCTATACCCAAATGATAGTAGGCCTGTTGTATTTTTATCATTAAAAGTAAGATAGTAAATACACAAAGCCCACAGCTGAAAGGGAATAGGATGAAAGTAATATGAAATAAAGCTGCATATTTTGCCATTGAAAATATCTTAATTGGTTAAGTCAAAATGTGTTTTCTATATCAAATGTAAGGTCATAATTACATGATTTTAATAATAGGTCATGATGTAACGTGGGCCGGCCTGAGGCATGAAACTCCAGGGCTGAAAATGAGTCCCACTCATTGAGTCTCACTGAGTCCATTCCAGCTTTCAGCAGCTCACAAAGAGAAACTTAATGCTGTGTGATGCATCCATTTTTCAGAGATTTTAAGAAGCATAGTGCTGCTCCTGCCTGTACTAATGATGCTACTGCTACTACATCAGAGACAGCAGCTAGCTTAACTACACCTTTACCATCAGCATGCACTGCTTCTGTTCAGTTTGAGAAGGGATTTTTTATTAGTTATAAGACCTTTCACTTTTGTAGATACTGACTATAGTGTGTGAAGTCTTATTCCAGGTCCCTTTATTTTTTAGGAATTAGGCCATCCAGGTAAGACAAAAGGTTATGTTGTTAAAATCTGGATGAAGGATATTTTATTTGATTTTTTATGTTTCTGTACATTTCACCAACCAGATCAACAAAGTGCAGCTAGAGTAGTCACACCTAACCTTTCCACAAAAAAAACCGGGATGTGCCTGTCCCTGTAGGCTAGCTGTTGGACACCGTTCTTATCAGATTTAATACTAATAGCTGCAAGCAGCCTGTGGACTGCTCCTTTTCCTGTTTTCCAGAATAAAGCAATACAATCTGATTGGACTATTTACACAAGATGCGATGTAAAAAGAGGCAACAGCCTTCGTGTTAACAGTACATGATTGTGCTTTTGTGATTGTGCCAAACAAAGCACCTGTCACTGATCTTTATTAAACTAAGAGAGACTGGAGGCTCAGGAAGCACATAGGTATCTCCCTGTACCTCAGAAGCTCTACTTCTGAGGTACAGAAGTAGTGAGGGGATTTAAGGAGGGGAATTGAGTAGTTTAAAAATTGTCACTCTCAGCAGAGAAACTTCAGTCCTGTTGCACAAGGGATGAGGTTTAATATATTACATGATAAATGATGCATGACATGGATAAAAGCACGATAAATACAGGAAGTAACAAGAAAGGGGATTAAAAACGATGAGGAGGAAAATAAGAGCAAGACCAAGAGCAACAAACACACAGTAAGGAGCTAATTATGGGATAGAGTAGAGGGAACAAGATGCCGGTAAGAGATGAGAAAAGAAAAGTCCTTACAAAAAGCCGTACATCCTCTGATCCGTCAGAGGACAGGAAGGTGACCCTGCGAGAGTTTGGTGAAACAAAAGATTTTGGAAGTGGGATAAAAGGCGGCTGAATGTCCAATTCAAGCTTATATCTCTACTGAGGGAGTTTCACACATATTGCATGGAATCAAACAAAAAGCAGATGTTCACTCTAAAGCTGCACCATGATAATAGTTCAAAAGTATTTGGTTGTTACACAAATAAAAAAAGGAGCAGAATCAGTGATGATCCAGAAATACCAAGAATGTAAAGCACAGGAGGAGCCGGTAATGTCTGAGAGCGCCAGCTCAGCCACACCTCAAAGCTCACGTTACAACACACAGAAAAGCAAGGAAGCAGTAGTTACCTGCTTTGTTGAGGAAGAAGCCATCAAACACAACAAAGTTATTGACCTACACAGAATGACAAGAAAGAGCAGATGAGAACAGACACAGCTATCTGAGTGAGACATACCAGAAACCTTTCAGAGCGTGGGCTTGCCCTACCCATCATTGTTCTTCCAACAGCAAACCAGACCAACTAATCCAGCAATGTTTTGTGGGCATTCTTCCAATAAGAATGTAACTGTGCTCTTGCCCTTAAATGCTGTATTTGTTGAGGTAATGAAAGACCTACTGTGTGATATTTCCATAGAGGCCTGAGCAATGAAACAAGCGGTGGAAATGTAGTTTAATAAGCGAGAGGAAAGCTTCAGACTGTCTTTTTAAGATAAACTCCTTATCAGAACTGCCCTGATTTCCAGCACCTGAACATGTCTGTGCGCTGCCTAAATGAGTCTCTCCAACATTTTGTGAACCAAGTCACATATTGCATCCCTTTCAACACAGGTGTGAACTGCTGCAGTCACATTAAGACAAATGCAGCCGAGGTGGAGTCATCTGATCAGAGGAATCCCACAGGTCCAGTTACTGAATAAATAAACTTTCCTCCGCCATGGTTTACTTCCAATAATCAGCTGCAGCACCGGGTGGTTTTTTTCTCAGCGTCTCAACCAAATGAACAAGAGAAAACTGGTTTCAAGTGTTTGAGCTGCAGCTTCTGCTCTCTCTCTCTCCGATTAGAGATCAGATTTTCAGCTGCTCCATCCACCACCTTTAGTTTAACACAATGCTGCGTGTCTTTTATCTTGGTGTGAGCTTTCTGGTTGCTGTGAGAAAACTGAGTGCAGAAGCACTGACAGATTGAGCAGCTGGCAAACAGTGATGGTGCAGACGGTGTCCTCAGGTGAAGTCAAACTTCACGCTTTTCCTGCAGGGCAGAACAACTACACGGTTACTGTAGTACACTCCACCCTCACAGTGGAACAGTGACCGTTCAGTAAGCTTCAACGGGGTTGCAGATGGGTTCAGAGAGGGAGACTCTGTTCCTCGTTCCTCTTCAAAGTCATTTTGGTTTTCTACTTAGCACAACACTTGTGCCATTCATGCATGCATGTATGCATGCATGCATGCACCACTGAATAACTGAGTGACACACCTCAGGCCCAGTGTTAACTACTGCATTCCATTGGTCTGGTGTTGTCAAATGGCTTGCGTTGAGGATTTCTTTGCATCTCCTTCAGAGTTGTTCTTAGATGGCTGTCCAAAAGAACAATTACTGAAAATTGCAGGCCATTATAGGCTTGATATCAGTTACAAGTGACTTAAGGATACGGTGGAACATACAAAGAAATGGCTTGCTGCTGAAGCAAGGCGGAGGGGAGCTTGTTTTGAATGACGGTAGACGCCAAGTCAGCCCCATGTGTAGGGTGAAGGTTCAGGCCTCAGGGCTGGTGTAATGGTATTTGAGCTTCTAAAAAGGTCACGCAGGAGGCGCTTCCCTATAGTGAGACACTCACCAATGCTAATCAGAGAACTGGGGTGATATTCATAACCTTAAGTTATATCCTCTCCATGCAGTCCCTGTCATCATCAGTTGTTCAGTCAGTGGGGGTGTTCTGTTAAATGTTGTAGTCAAATATATCAAGTTTAGTTATTCTGTTAACAACTTATAGTCATTTATATTGGGTGTGTTCATTCATTTAGCACTTCTTCTTATTGTCAGTTTTCCTCAGTGTTGTGGGAAGTTGTTGCCATGAGATACACACTTATGGAAGAAAGTGGTGAAGTGGTTGGTCCCCTACAACAAGGGGACCAACCAGCCTTAATGAAACAACCCCAAAAGTCATTTTCTGTGCTTCTCTGACAAAACTGATGAACCTAAGAGGCCATTTACATGTGGTGACGGTACCTGAGGAACGCTTTGTGTCAGACAGTAATGCTTTCCCAGGAAGGACAGAAATTTTGGAGAGGGCCTGTCATACGCCATCAGAACCGGCTTCAAATTCTTGTGCTGCAGTGAGGAAAGAAAAACGGGATGTTACTGCTGCTAGTGGAATACTCGTGTGACACCATTCCAGAATGACACAAAGCATTGCCTTTAAACCCCCTTCAGGCCTTTCATGGAGTGCTCAATAAGGCATAAGTTCCAGTGAGAACATTCACTCCGAGTTTGTTCTGGCACAGATGCAGAGTGCGTGCCCGTCTTACCGTGCAACAACACATGTCCACAAAGAGTTTGTTTCACTAGCAGCATCAGTGCCACAAATTAAATCGAAGTCGGTGTGTTATTGCCCTTTTTGACAGCTGTGAAATTTATTCTAATATACAGTGGCCTGAGAAAGAATTCACTGAACTCCCTTCACTTTTTACAATTTTGTTACATTGCAGGCTGATGCTACAACAGGTTCAATTCATTTCATTTCACATTAATCTACACTCAGAAGCCCATAATGACAAAGCAAAAACTGAATTAAAAAAAAAAAAGTTAAAAAAAAAACCTAAAATATGACTTTTACACAAGTATTCGGACCCTTTGCAACAATATTTGAAATTTGGCTCCGGGGCCTGGACTCTTTTTGGGCCTCTCATTCTCCTGAGATGTTTCTACACCTTGAGTGGAGTCCAGTTGTGGTCATTTAAATTGATTGGACATGATTTGGACACATACCTCTCTACTGAAGGCCCCGCAGCTGACAGTGCATGTTAGAGCAAAAGCCATGCCATGAGCTCACAGGTAGGATTGTTGCAATGCACTGATCTGGGAAAGGCTACAAAAACTCTGCTGCCCTGCAGGTTGCAAAGAGCACAATGACCTTTATAATTATCAAATGGAAAAAGTAACAACCAGGACTCTTCCAAGAGCTGGACATCTGGTCAAACTGACAATGACCTGCTACACAAAGCTGGGACAACTGTGTGACTCTCTTGCTGTGGCGCAGCCACAGCCCTGACTTTAACCTTATTGAACATCTCTGGCGAGACCTAGAAATTGCCATCCACCAGGGTGCCCTATCCAACCTGACTGAGCTTGAGAGAAAATCTCACAATTAAAGATTGTTGGATTATATCCAAAAAGAGCCGAGGTTCTGGAGCCAAATGTATGGCGTTATTGCAAAGGGTCTGAATACTTTTAATAAATGATACTCATTTTCTCTTTTTAACAAATTTATGAAAAATTCTAAAATCCTGTTTTTCCTTTGACGTTCTGGGGTTCTGAGTGGAGATTAATGGGGAAAAAATTCATTGAAAGGATTGTAGCATCAGGCTTCTGAGGCCACTTTATGTGTGCATGGCTCTGAAACATCAGGCTGTAAATGACAACTTTAACAGATATTGACAAGTGGGAGAAGGGCTGGTTCTGTATCTGTGGTACGCTCGCAGCTTAATTGGAGTTTTTAAATCACAAGATTTGCCTTCAAGAACAATCGAGAACTTCACCTGCAACATGAAATCAAAAAGCTCCAGTCCGTAGCCATGTCGCTGCAAGTTTTCTGCAATGAAGAAATCCAAAACACACAGTGGCTCCGCCTCTACGTGCACACCATGTCGGTCCTAGAAGGGAAGCCGTTCACAGAGACATGTAATCAGTGAAGCATGTGGAAAGAAAGGACAAATAAGGAGAGCACTAAAGGAAATCATTAACTCACAAGCAGAAATAACTTTTTGTAGCCGACCTTCAGAAATCCCACAACTACCTCACGTCCTCTGTAGGTAAGAGACAGGAGGGACAGAGTTTGCTTTGAAGGAGAGGAGAGCACAGTGAAGAGCAACGGGTACCACCTGCTTTTCCATTTGGGCAGTTTGAGCCAAGTGGCTGCCATAAGCATTAAACACAGTGCCATGCAAGTCCCAGCCGTACAGTACCTACTCTGTGAATTCAGTCTGACTCAGAGTGTCTGAGTGCTTGTGAGCAGAGAACCAGCTCAGTGTTTAGTAGACAAACTGTGCAAAATGTGTGTGTGTAATGAGGGCAGACTGTGAGATGTACCCGCTGCTCTCTCCAGCCTTCAGCAGGTAGAGCTGATGCTTCTGGGCCTGCAGTTTGGAAGCACTTGTTATGGGTGCTGAGAGCCGCTGCGCCTGGAGGAGAAAGAGCACTAAAAGTGTTAAACAGGAAAACCATTCCAGTGCTGATGCGATACTTGAGATTTGGCACATATCTTAAAAACACATCAACATGCTCCCACACCTATACAGACCCACCTTTGCCGAGGCTCTTCCAAGTTCATCAATAACTGTAGCTATGTGGGCCTGAAGATCTGCCCTATGTTAAACAGCACAGTAGAAAAGAAAAGCTGTGAGTGTGTGTAGGAGATGAACAGAGTTAAACAGCTGACAAAAGACTTTTCTTTGTTCCAGCGGCCCCCCCTGACAGTGTCAAACAGAATGAGTGTGTGTAAATAAACAAGCAAATAATTATATTAACATGAGAATCCTAATTCTTATTTTCTAAAGATTCAAAATACATGTTACAAATAGATTTTTAAGGCCGTTTTATCAGTTTGGGGACATCATCCTCCTACATGTCTGCTCCAGTGTTCCACCAGGAGCTGACTGCATGGCTCGTTGAAGCCGTCTCACTCGTTTTCTGTGGTCTGCGACTGTTCCTCTCAGCGTCAAACAGACACAACACTGGCTTAGTTGAGGGCTTTGGTGGCTTGTGGGTGGTGCTGTCCTGCTGTGGTGGGTGGGATCACGAGGGGGACTGCGTTGATGACCGCTGAGGTGTGGGGTCTGGGCCCTGGTGTCTGAGGATGCCCTGGGGTCTCTGATATGGGGAGGTAGGTCTCCCCCTGTTGGAGTCCGCTTGAGTGTGACTGGGGCTGTGACTGGAGCAGCTGTAGCTCAGAAAGAGGAGCAGTCGCCTACCAATCGGAAGGTTGGTGGTTCAACTCCCAGCTTCCCCAGGACCTTCGGCAAGAGACTGACCCCACATATCGTACTGATGCGTCCATCCAGTGAATGTAGTGTTAGTGAATGTAGTGGTGAGCTACACTATACAAGTACAGTACATTCATCATTTACTCTCAGTGTTGTGCAGTGGCTTGTCCCTTTAATTACTCACATTTAGGTTTGGTTTAATTCAATATATGAACAAAATAAACTTGTAATTTTGTACATGCATTTTGCCCAACAAGTTCTTTCCACCATCAAAAGTACCCTTAAAAGAGCCCTATGAGCAGTTTATCAACTCCCAAAAATGTATCACAGCCCCCCATCTTGTCATTAGAATGTTGATTCTGTTGTTCTGATTGTTCAGTTTCATTCAAACGAGTTTTTGTATAGATTAAAGGATAAGTAGTTATTTCCACACTCTGCAATACCTTTAAATGGGCATCACAGCAGTTTTTTGCCTGCCAAAAAAAGTGATTATAGCCCCCATCTTTTCACTGAAAACATTGATTTCATTCAAGGGAGTCATAATGTATAGACTATTGAGCAACTAGTAATTTTGCAACTCCGTTCACACACTGTGTCCAAAAGAGTGTGAGTGTGTGTGTTCAGCTGATGACTGTACCCACTGAACATCAGGTAGCAAACACACCATCAAGTCATTCCTTCAAAATGACCTTATCCATGGACAGGGGTTGAACGTTTGAATACAAAAAACTGTTTCAAGTACCCTGGTGTGTTCAGAAGAACAAATATGCTATCTTTGTATGCTGGCAAGTGAAATGTAACACGTAATGAACAAAGGACACCCGGCATCTTTTAACTTACCTTCCAGCTGATTTGCGGCCTGCAACAAGGCTGTGGTCCAAGACAGAGATCCTCTCGGAGAATAATTGATTAATATCAAATGTAAACTCCATAGTACAGATCGGCAGAACAGCTAAATATGTGCCAGAGAAATCCAGCAAGTACGTGTAAACAAAGGTCTTAGCAAGCGAGCTAACGGTGCGCTGATACAGGGCGCTATCTCAATGGCTGATTAGCCCTTAATGCTAAAAACAGTTTGTTAACCAATTAGAGGCCTCAAACCTCAACAGATCCACATTACAATTACAGAACAAGAAATTAAATTATATTATCTTCATGAGCTGCAAAAACGGTCACCTGCCATTTACAGTTACTCTACTGTGTCGCTGTGGTTGAGGCATTCTTCTTCTTCGCGTTTGTTTATGTACTTTTTTTAAATAATGCTTTATTGACAATAGGTCAACTACAAAACAGACTTTAAATACAATAATAGACAACAGGAAAATAAAAGCAGGGGACAATTGCAAATAAATAACCAGACAAGAGAAAAGTACATAAATAAATCACCAATTACTCACTTTGTATTTTTCAAATACGTTAAAGGTCTTTATAGCGTAATAATTTTTAATAGACTCAAATTATTTTTTAATTTCACAAATGAAGACAGGTAAAATGTTTTATTGTTAATACATTTCTGAACATAAAATATTGCTAAGATAAATATTAGGTTCATGACATAATATCGGTTGTCTTCTTTACGGCCATTATTTGAACCTTTATTTAACGAAGAAGATCACATTAAGATTAAAAACCTTTTCAAGTGTTCCACGAAGCTGGTTTATCTCGATAATGCTGGCTCATTTAAGTAAGAGTTTCATTCCACCAACGTGCTTTATTTGAATGCCCGTTGAGTAACCATGGTAACTTATGTCGCTGAACTAAACTGCTGCTGGGCAGCATAGACATGTGATAGCAGTCGACAAAGAAACCCGAAAATGCAGCTTTATTCCATCCCAAAGGACGTAGACCAGCCGAATAAATGGTTGTCTTCAATAAGAAGAGACCACTGGCATGATCTGAGTTAACCACAAACAGTCTAGTTTACATTAAAAGTCGCACAGCCGTTTCCCTTCATAGATGATGAAGCATGGATGTCAGCTGGCAGCGAGCTAAAGTGGGAATGGAAACAAACTAGCGAGTTGTTAGCGCCGGAGCTAACAACTCGAACTTTCCCAAACGTTAGGTCATGGCGCCCCACTGTGAATATAAATGAATAACCAAATTTCTTTGCATGAACTGTACAATAATGACAAGTTTCAAGTTCAAGTTGTGTTGAATTGTTTAATTCTTCGTGTTTTTCAAGCTGTGGAGAGAAAACAGAATTAAATACAGTTCACACCATGACCTTCTCTTTTTGTCTGAATTTATACTTACATCCCTCTGCAGTTTCATGTATTCCATATCTAGTTTGGTGCTCTCTATACCCAACAGAAGTTACAGAGTTCGTGTCATGATCCGACTTGGCTTGGAAGTGTGTTTTCTGGGTGTCAGGCTGGGTGAGCAGGGGGGTATTCCAGAAAGGAGGTTCAACAAACTCTGAGTCTATCCCTGAACTCTGAGTTGACTTACTCTGAGATGGGAAACTCTGAGTATCCGGTTCCAGAACAGCTGATCTGCGTTAGTTCAATCAACTCTGAGAATGTTCACCCTGAGTTAAGTGCATGATGACAATAAAAAGCCATCATCAATGGAGCCTCGATACCACCAGTCAAGCTGAGTGAATGAGTATATAAGGGGCTGGATAGCGTATGGTATGATTGCCACCTTCCATGTGGGATACCTGGGTTCAAATCCCCTGCATGAAAGGTATTACCCACATGGGCAACCCAGGTTTCTCAGGAGGAAGAGCAGTCGCCCACCAATCGGAAGGTTGGTGGTTCGACTCTGGCTTCCCTAGGATACATGTCGAAGCGTCCTTGGGCAAGACACTGAACCCCACGTTGCCCCCCAGTGTATCATTGGGGGTATGAATGTGTGTGAATGATTAGAATCTTAAGACGTGCTGTATGAATGTGTGTGAGTGGGGTGAATGCGGCATGGTCAGTACAAGTCCATTTACCATCTGATTATGGGTCCTTGATTGAACCCATAAGGTTAATAACCAGATAACCGGGCTAACAAATTAATTTTTGGGCTCGATAGACTCCATCATGTAAAAAACAACATTTCAGCTTGAAACAACCTGAAATGTTATAAAATAAATGTAATAAAACCCAAAATGTAATAATTGGTCAATAATGTTGCTCTTAATTAATCACCTTTTTTAAGTACAATCAACAGAACATTTTTCTTCACTGTCACAGACAGAATTAGCCATTCCACCTCAGCTGGAACCCTAAAGTCCTTATTGGGGGTTTGCCTGTCTGGCCTGCCTATTACTCCCCCGGTCCCTAGCACCAATGAGCCTTCTCGACACAGCCTTCTCGGCATCTTTCCGTGTGATTTGGCTGGTCATGGCGTCTTTCTTCAAGCCTCCTGCAAGGAACAAACAGTCATTTACTTAACATGTGCCGACACAACTCTCAGCCAGGACTGTGAAGGCAACTACAGGTAGATCTAAAAAAAATTTAATATTGTGGAAAAGTTAGTTAATTTCAGAAATTCAGTGTGAAACTCATAAATTATATATAATAACTGAAACATTTATTAATTCAGAAATAATTATAACAGCATTCATAAAAAATTAAAAACATATATTAATGCATTATATATTTATAGCAATCTTTAAAAGAGCATTTTTTTATGTCCCAGGGGCACAGGTAGAGCACAAAATTAAGGGACCCCTAAGGGGGGGACCTGCAAGAAGGATGACAACGGTTGTTGTCATGAAAACGAAATGTATGTTCTGTCAGTTGATGTCAGTTATTGTCAGTTTGATAGTTTTTCTTTTAAGTTGAGTAAGGAGATGAATAAATAATAGAGACTTACCGAAACGTCGTCTCTTTCTCTTCAAACTCCACAGTACATTATTTATTATTCCTATTCTTTTTGTTTTTATTGTACACACACACACACACGTTCTTGTTTCAATAATTTTTAAAAAATCTTGTTTATTTAACAATGTTTGTACCAGTCATACTTATTCCAGTCCATCGGTTCTAACATAAATTGAAAGTTTGAATATTTTCTTAGAGATAGATTTGTTACTATTGACTGATCATATTCAAGCATAATTCATGGTTGTTTCATAGATCTGGTACATGGCTCAATCTTAAAATCTCCATGGTTCTGATACATATCCTTTCAAAATAACTCAACTTGGTAATAAGGAATAAAAAGTACTTTGGAAAAGCTGACATTTCACAAAACAGGTAAGTGCTGACAATGCTTAGAGTCCAATAATGGTAAAAAATTAAATGGTAACTTGTTGATCTGTTTGCAAAGGCAGAACCAACCTTGTAAAGTTAGCATCACTCACCTAAGTAACCTCGCGAAGCTAACACAAACTTTTCCCTCCAAAAATTTATTATTATTATTCAAAAGTAATCAAAGCACTTTCAATTGTCAACCCCACAGCTCAAAAGCATTATTGACATGAAAATACATCCCATACAACATACGTTTACTTTGATATTTACCATGCAATAGCTCACACTGTACTATGCGAAACTATGACAGCTTGCGGTTTGGTTGGAACCGTTGGAACTATTGAGGCTTACATGAACAACATGACAGCCCTAGCGGTGACAACAAAGCATGTCGTAACTCTGTATATACTCTATAGCTCTGTTCCCTCTATTCTAGAAGAAATGCTTACGTCATGACGTTAGATGCACTCGAGTAAAGCCAAGTCAGAGCCTTAAATGAAGCGATTTTAAAAACCACTGTTGCAAATTATCACTTTTAATAATTCTAGAAAAAGGCAAATGCTTTTTTTTTCTCAAGGCCACATTTACATAGTTTCTTTGTCCTATTGTTTGTCCTCACAATGCAATAGGATAGAAAACATGTCATCTGGACATCATTTTTTTGTGCGTAGAAAAACAACATTCATGAAAATTTGATTTCGAGCTTGTTATGTCTATGTTGTAATTCTACACCGTTGGGTCAGCGTGGTAATCTGTAATAGCCTGTGCTCCTTAAACATTACATAAGGACACTGCACTTCTCAGATGATCACAAATTGGGAAAAATGTTGTAGACATTTAAAGTGTCATTCAATTTAGACTTAGTTTAGCTTAGACCATAATAAAACACATGAATACTTGTATGGGATATTTGAAACTCCCTGTATCTTTGTAGTTTTTTGTTTGTTTTTAACTTCTAAATGATCCTGAACTATTTTTCTCAGTGTTGCCCAAGCAGCAGTTAGTAGCATCAGGAGATAGAAAACAGGTTCTGAATCTTCTGCAATTGTTGGGGGATGTCTATTGCATTGTTCAGGGACAGGTGCCAATGGTCTCAAATGGGAACCTGTAAGTGCTCTGGGGGGATGTATGTGTTCCCTTTAGTATGATAAGTAGAGAGCATAATAGGCCAGCCAGACAGTATTGTTTAAATGTAGTGGAATTTTAATTGAGATGACGAGAGGAAGCTGCAGACAATGCAATAATGGATACACAAACACACTGTATCTAGTGCAATGTTCGCATGTGCTTCACAGATGAAAATAACTGTTTTAGGGACTATCACAGCAAGAAAACACAGACTTCATTCAAACTACATTGAAAGTGACAGAGGAAAAAGTCTCGTAAATACATTAAATGTTTGCTTATTTTTTCTCTGTATCTTGGTCTTACTGGGTTAATGAAAGAATAATAATATGTTAACCCAAAGAGAATATAAATCAAGTTGATGCAACCCCAAAAAGAAAAAAAAATTGTCATGACTAAAGTGGAAATTTAAGCAAGCGCCACATAAAACATTACATTACTTCAGCTGCTCAAATACACTTTTTCCAGTGTAGGTACCCTTCTAAATAGCATAATAGACTTTCGTATGAAAGACATTCAAATAAAAAGTGGACCTAGCCTAGTGGCTATTGTTAGAATATAACAATAGCGTCCATGTCTGAAATAATCATTTATGAATATCTTAGGTTGGAGCCCAGCTGGAGCCCACTTATTGCCCATGCTTAGTTTAGCCCTTCTATTGCCTGTGTGGGGTCCAACAACATAGCCCACTCTGAACCCACGCCCAGCCGAAGTCCAACTATGTTTATGATTATGTTTCTGTATTTAGCAGACGCTTTTATCCAAAGCGACTTACAAATCAAGATATAACAAGCTATACAAAAAGCTAACAACTAGCCCAAGTGAGGCCCATGTGGGCCCCAACTGGACGTGTTTGCAGGGTTAGTTTCTTGAAATGAGAAAAAAATCTTTTTCATAATCTTTATTAAGAAATAAAGTGACAAACAATATAAGACACATTTTACAACAACAGATAACAGAATTTAACTTGCATGATAAAAGAAAAATACGAAATTAATAACTTCTTGCTTTGTGATGTCCAGCGCATACCATAGACGTCATCAATTTAGCTCGTCAGTGATGGCCTGAAAGCAAATTATATGTCTCATAAATAAAAGCAGCACAATGACGGTTTTAATGGCACAAATCTGCACAAACGGAGCACTAAAAAAGTAGACCACTCTGGTTTGTTTTGGAGCAACATGGGGGGATGGTGACCTTTGGATGACCTCAAAAATGATTCTTAATATCTCAGAAACGAAAGCAGCACAAACAACAATTTTAACGGCACAAACCTGCACAAACAGAGCACTAACCATTCAATCTATTTGCTGGAATTTTTTACGTGGGTCGGGTGTCAGCTTCACTCAGCTTGCCTTACGAGTGTGCAGAGTTGTCGTTCCACTGTCGTCGATGCAGGAAGCACGAATTTCTAGCATGAATTGCTGATCATATGCAAGTTTACCACTGTAACAATGAACGTTAACTGCCGGTGTAGATGTGTTAATTGACGTTAAATTGCCGTTAAATGTCCAATCTTCACGGAAGCCATTGCAGCAGGGTGCCGCCAATAGCATATGGACATCCATTAATATATTACAGGCCATTCTTTGTTTTTTAAATTAGAACTTAATACTGTCCTTTTAGGAGTTCAAACGTTGTCTGTGTTACACACAGCAGCCTTGACTGATGCAACTAGAGGTATCATATCTGAGTTGGACATTACAGACACTGCTGTGATCACAGGTGGGGCCCACAACATTGTTGCAAGTGTTAACCTGGCCGTGCCTTCTCCAAGAGCCCTATAGGATAATCATGTGGAGGCTCAAAATCAGACAACCAACTCCACTGCCAGCGCCACCGTGGAAGTGTTGAGGTAATGTGTTTTGTACATTTCCTATGTACTTGTAAAAATAAAAAAGTGATTATTTTCTCCAGTCACCAATGCCTTAGGTATTTGAAGGAACTACTCCCGGGAAGATCTGAAGACTCTCTGAAGTACTGGATGACCAAAAGATTTTGTGTATCCCAACTAGCTCAAACTAGTGTCCAAGTATCTATGTACACCTGCATCCTCTGTCCCTTACAAGAGAATATTTTCAAAGGTTGACAAAATAGTCCGGAAAGGAGCTGTTTGAAGCCCAGCACCCTGGAAAAAAATCCCGTTTGTCAATAAAAATCAGTGAAAAAACAGTGTACAATGCACTGCCATTTTTTACAATGCCCATGTTCATAAGCACAACTACTGACACTTCTATCATATCATACTTCACTAATATGCCATAAAATAAAAAAAACAACATACTATGAATATGTATGTATGTATGAACAAACAAAATAGACTTTTATTGCTATACAAAAAGAGACAGAAGCCACATCGCTAAAGGTCGTCTATAACTTCAAATCTGTTTATGAACATACAGCTTTAAATTAGTTTAATTGCATATATTTGGTATTGAAACAATGTTTTGTGCAAGTACTTTGGTTAAGTGACGAAATAGCTGTTGTAATTTCAGTCTGCCACCAGATGTCACTGTTCTCATCACAGTGAATCCCCAAAGCTTCAAATATTTTTTGGTACAAAACGAAAGAAAGCCTGACTGCTTCTCAAGGCTTAATTTGCCCATCACTAGTTACCAGTTGTCTGTGATGTTGCTGCCTGAGTTGCCTGGCCCACCAATGAAAAAAGTCCCCACTGCCTTAGATCTGCTTAAATAAGGCTGATGCCTTCTTGGACTGGACCAAGTTCTTCAGGCAGCAGGATTAGATTTTTCTAGTGGGTTTTTTATTTGATTTTCTTTTTCTCTTTGACTGGGAGAGTTTGGATTGTTTTTATTTTTTCTCCCGCTGGGCTACTACTCAACACACTAATGATAAAATTTTGTTATTATGTTGTAGTTTAATTAAGTAGTTAGTCTCTCTCTCCCGCTTTCGTATCTAAATGACCTGATCAGTCAGTACATACGTTTCCCTTACGTCTCAGTTTGGTCAGTTGGTGCTCTAGTTTCCTGTGTTGGTGCCTGAGTTGAAGTTTGCTTTGTTGACCTCCTTTATAGACCCAAGCGTAACTGCTATAGACTTGTAGACATATTTTCTAAATCCCTTGTGTCCCTCTGGTCTGTCTGCGTGAGCATGTGGATGAGTGACACACACATGTGACCTCAACAAAACCTCATATGCCTTAAATGGCAACGTAGTGTGTTAAAATGGAAGATATAACTGCACTGTCATTCTTTTTTTGACAATCACCCATCCATTTTCTCTTCCCACTTAATCCAACTCAAGGTCACGGGGGTCTTGAGTCTATCCCAACTGTCATTTAACGAAAACAGGTTACACCCTGGATAGGTGTGTACCCATCACAGGGCCCCACAGAGACAACTTGAGACACACAACCTTCCACACTTATTCAATTCAATTTTAGAGCCATCAGTTAACCTCACATGCATGTTTTTGCGCGGTGGAAGGAAGCCGGAATACCTAGAGAGAATCCACGCATCCAACTCCACACAAAAGGCCCCAGCCAGGATTCCAACCAGGAACCCTCTGCTGTGAGGTGACGGTGCTAACCACGACACCACCGTGCAGCACCATCAATCAAACAATGATGTTTGAAGGAGTAAAAAAACAATTAATTGAATTTAATACCTGAATGCATAAATGTAATTCTCTGCAAACTGAAAAGCCAAAATCAGTGCTTAAGATACAATCTGCCCTTGTTGTCTCACTGGGTGAAAAACATTCAGATTCACTAGTTGTTAAAAACATGAGAGTGGATATCATTATTAGAGGCCACCTGGAATACAGAGTACCAGCTGGCATTTAATAAGTGTGGCTTTACAATATTTAACCACAAGGTGGCACAAATATTTAAATAAACTCCACCTGGCTTTTGTCTTTTCATGATTTAAGGCATACATATCAATCCCAGCACATGTTACTCTGATACCAGATTGTTTCATATTGTATACTGATGCTCGGTGTCCAAGATCTGATTAGATGAGAATTGATGAGGTGTTTGTTGTAACTCAGAAGAGGGTACTCAAACTCCTGAACTCTCAAAAGATTGCTGCTTGATAGTAACAACAAATAGTAATAACTTCATTACTATTTGAAGAAGTTGAGTGAAAATGCCCAAAATGTACTAATGACAGAAACTTGTCTGATATTTAACTAGACTGAGAATCACAAAAGGAAGATCTTGTGTCTGTTTTGGAGCTGCCTTTTTGGAGAGTAGTCAGATTTGACAAATCATTGGCAACTTGCAAATTAGACTTCTTGTGGCATTGCCTTTGATTTCAACTTCTCTGACATTCTCATGTATTCTAATAAACAAAACATTAACATTAATGACAGCACCATGTGACTGAAGGGCTGCTTTTGAAGTGAAGTAAATCAAGTTGAACTGAACTGAGTACAAATGTATTAATCCCAAAATGGGAAATGATTTGATAGCATGGAGAATCCACAATAGCTATTGATCATTGGTAATTTGAGAAAATAATAAAATTAAATACACATAGGAAATCAGAGCTGTTGTAATTTGCTAAAATTGTGGTGCAGCACTTTCCAGAAGTTCTTTTGATGCTCTGGGGAAGAAAATAATTTGAACTTCCTCCTTACTGTCTCCTTTGCTCCTGCCATACATCCTTGATGTCTGCTCTTCAACTCATCTGGATTTTTTTTATTCTTTCCAGCGTTACTTGGGCTTTGGAAAACTTAACCACTTACTCCTACATGTAAACTTTTTTTTCCTGATGGTATCATTAAAAAGTGCTAAAAATACCAGCAAAAAAGTTAAGTCACAAATTTCAATATGACACAAAAGAAAGACAACGATACCAGGGCTACAGAAATAGACTGATGCTTGTGTGACGTCATCCAAGAAAAAACACATGTTAAGTAATTCAGTGTGGTATCCAACACTACCACATGGTATTATTGTGTCCGACAGAAGCCTGTAACACAACTAAACTCCAAACATACTTCCATAGAGCTTGAACATTTGAATTCAATTCAGTTTTATTCATCTCAAGGAACTTAAATAATATAGTCCAATTCAAGCCAATTGGAATTCAATTCATTGTAATCATAATCCAATGAAATCTAATTAATTAATTAAAAATAATCCAATTCATTCATGTAGAGCTCTTTTACATTTCACAATATCGTCAGTTTACCATTCATCAATTACAGAATTAATTTACACCTAAAACTTGTAACGTTTTCTAACTGTGGCTGAAACTATTGAGAAATATCTCCAATAGTAAGAACTCCAACAATGTGAAAAATGCATTTGTGTTGCAGTGAACTTTACACAGGAACAAACATGCAGATGAAAGCTCAGTGGTTTATTTCAGAAAAGAAGACAGGAAACCAACAGTTTCACATAGAGCTTCTTTCTACCTGCTTTCATACATCTATAGAAAACAATTGAGCTGTGCTGACATGACCCCACTTCCCCTTTTCTCCCTTAGTCTCTTCTGGTTTCTCCCAGGTAGAAAACTGAAAATGTAAGTGGAATCTCGCATTGCTTCATTATCCAACCACAATTGCACAATTCTGGTGTTTCCTTTTTCCAAAACCATCTCACATTACTGTGGTGACTGGTGATAGCTAAAGTCACTTTTATTCTGATAGAATGATTCGTATTTTCATTTCATGATTTGAAAGTTCACTTGTAATGGCTTATGTTATTTGTGGAGGTATTTTCATTGTTTGGGCTAAATATGATGGTTGTTACTCTGAAAGTACTCCAGCATACCATGTGCATATCTATCTAAAGAATATCATTGTGTAAGAGGGCTTCATGGATTCAGCATAATAAAATATGATCTTTGGAATGGATACACACAAATTTGATTGTCAAAATAACTCCAGGGTGCTATTTCTATGACATAGTCATACTGAAGTGAGGTTTAAAAAAAAGAAGAATAACTGAATGAAACACAATGGGCAAAACTGGGGTTTTCCCCTACTGTCCTCAAATAACCTGTATCATCATCATCGACCTGAAACCTTCCTCTGCCTCTTTTTCATGTGGTTAGCTTTGTTGCACAAAATATACACATTCCACTAAAGTGGCAAAACAGTTATAGGTAGGTCAAGCTACTGTTTCCATCCACATTGTGTGGGCTAGCAGGGCTTGCCTCATCTCATTAGATTTTTCTTGTATCTAATGAGAAGGGAATTTGTGGTACAACCCAGTTTCCAAAAAAGTTACTTTTTTGTGTATAATGTTAAAACAGAATGAGTGATTTGTAGATCTCATAAGCCTGCAAAGTCCTGCTTAATAATTTGTTGGTGAGTTGTGGGGGTGCATTTTTCAGTGACCATACTGTGTGTTATTCAAAAGATGTTTGTTTCTACCAAAAACATTTCTACTGCTCAGCTTAGCTACGTAATGCTTATTATCATCTAAAGGAAATGAAAAAAAATGCAAAGAAACATTTTCCCTTGCTATTTTCTCAGTGTGGACATTAAAGGGATAAACCAATATCTTTTTCAGAATAGAAAAAACATAAAATGTGAGAGTGGTGATCTTGACTTTGATGATAGCAACACGCTTGGAAAAAAGCTGGGACAGGGGCAACAAAAGGCTTGAAAGTGAAATACAGTTTGAGGAAAGTGTTGCAGTAAGTTATGTTAACTGGCAACTGGTCAGTAACATGATTTGGTATATAAAGTACACCTTAAACAGGCAGAGTCTCTCACAGGTAAAGATGGGCTGAGCAATTTATGAATAATGTTTCTCAGCATAAAAGTGTGATGACCTTAAATGTTCTATCACCTACACTACATGGTATCATGAAAGAATTCAGAGAGTCTGGTTTTCTTCATGGAATTAGGTTGTTAGCTATGTGTCCAACCCCAACCTGGTGAAGTGGATTGCACTTTGTCAGGCCTCCACCTTCAGACCTGTCCAACTTGGGTGTCCCACCTGAAGACTAAGTTCCTGCTGGTATAGCTCTTAAGGTCACTGAGGCACGCAACCCCCCTGACCACAATTAGGTGGCAATCCCTCGGGGGGAGGGGGGGAATTGAAAAATAAAAAATCAAATAAAATATCCTTCATCCAGATTTTAACAACATAACCTTTTGTCTTACCTGGATGGCCTAATTCCTAAAAAATAAAGGGACCTGGAATAAGACTTCACACACTATAGTCAGTATCTACAAAAGTGAAAGGTCTTATAACTAATAAAAAATCCCTTCTCAAACTGAACAGAAGCAGTGCATGCTGATGGTAAAGGTGTAGTTAAGCTAGCTGCTGTCTCTGATGTAGTAGCAGTAGCATCATTAGTACAGGCAGGAGCAGCACTATGCTTCTTAAAATCTCTGAAAAATGGATGCATCACACAGCATTAAGTTTCTCTTTGTGAGCTGCTGAAAGCTGGAATGGACTCAGTGAGACTCAATGAGTGGGACTCATTTTCAGCCCTGGAGTTTCATGCCTCAGGCCGGCCCACGTTACATCATGACCTATTATTAAAATCATGTAATTATGACCTTACATTTGATATAGAAAACACATTTTGACTTAACCAATTAAGATATTTTCAATGGCAAAATATGCAGCTTTATTTCATATTACTTTCATCCTATTCCCTTTCAGCTGTGGGCTTTGTGTATTTACTATCTTACTTTTAATGATAAAAATACAACAGGCCTACTATCATTTGG
Source organism: Leuresthes tenuis (assembly GCF_036924035.1). Taxonomy (NCBI): domain Eukaryota; kingdom Metazoa; phylum Chordata; class Actinopteri; order Atheriniformes; family Atherinopsidae; genus Leuresthes; species Leuresthes tenuis. The sequence goes on along the minus strand of NW_027325372.1, from coordinate 33,242,862 downwards.
GTATAGAAAGTGGTTATATTGGAACAGATGATTGGTTGTTCACACACTCACCTGTGACAGCTCACCTGTTCCCTCCATATTGACAGAAGCAGTCCCCTCATCACTACCGGCTCCTGGCTCTGCTTCTGACATTAAATCACATTTTAAAAATGCTCATAACTCTCAGCACAAAGCTCCCCTTTTTACAAAGCCTTCTGATCAATTTAGGTCAGTTTCAGTAATGTAGTGCTGGATCATCTAGCATCTCAGGGCCCTTTTCGTGTAGAGCAGGTCTACACCATACTTTTCATTATATTAATTCTAATAATATTCACTCAGTGAGTAATCCTGTCCACTCTGGACTTGTGGACTTGGTGCTGGATCTTCTGACTCTGTGGTGCCGTATCCTACTATTACTTAAATGATATAACGTTACGTTATATGCCACAACACTACACAATTCATTGGCTTGATAATTACCTAACTTGAGCGGTAGTTTGCAGGCAGGGTTCAACATATTGCCTTATCCATTTCATGGTCCTTATTTGACGTTACAAACCGCGAGCTCGTCTTTTTTGCATTGCATTGCGTCCAATTTTTGCATATTCAGCTGCGTCTGTTTCCAGAGCTTTCCTCTTTTTAATTGTAGCCTTCTCAGCACGACACTTGCTCTTTCTTCTTTCCATCTTTCAAACACCACTGACCGAGTGCACTGACGTGTGACGTCAGAGAGCTGCCAGTGGAGGTGGAGGCGGCCCAGGGACAGCGGTAATCAAGCCACTGCCTTGACTAAGAACACCGGGCCCATAGTTAGGCTTAGACTGCTGGGGGACCTCATCTGTCACACCTTTCCTCACTTTGCTCTCTTTTTCCCTGTTTAATTTCTCAAATGATATTATGTACATGTGACATTATTGTTGTCATTAACTCTTTTCCCTCTTTTCTGTCTTCTCAAACCCCAGCTGGTCGAGGCGGATGGCCACCCTTCCTGAGTCTGGTTCAGTCAGAGGTTTCTTCCTGGTTCTGGTTCTGCCAGAGGTTTCTTCCTCTGAGTCTGGTTCTGCCAGAGGTTTCTTCCTGGTTCTGGTTCTGCCAGAGGTTTCTTCCTGTTAAAGGGAGTCGTTCCTTTCCACAGTCCCTCAGGCTCAGGACGGGAGATTGGACTGAAGACAAGTTTCGGTGCAATCTGTTGGTTTCCTTAGCTAGGATATTATTTTTTGAATTGGTTCTATATGAATGAATTGGATTATGATTACAATGAATTGAATTCCAATTGGCTTGAATTGGACTATATTACTTAAGTGCCTTGAGATGACAATTGTTGTAATCTGGGGCTATATAAATAAAATTGAATTGAAATTGAATTGAATTGATCCATAGTTGTGATTGGTCATTTGTTGCCAGTTCTCCATCTTTTACACAAGTGTATTTATAGTCAGCCAGCACACCTAGATTGACTACCATGTTGATAAACAGTGCTGTGACACAACTTGGCGCAATTTGGGTTGTTAAGGTTAGTTAAATTACATCTTCACAAAAAAATTCACAACTCTGTTGAACTTGCCCGGTGCTCTTTCCATTTCCTATCACTTGTTAAGGGACCCATAGTACATTATTTCTTTGTTAAGGCATTCTTCTTGTGTGTAGTGACTGGATAGGTAATTAATAGGATAGGATGCTGATCCAGTAGCTCCGTACGTGTAGTGTCGTTTTTAGTGTTTAAAGTGTGTTTTTTTCAACTTTTTTTTTAAACTACACTTGCTGTGTAGAACTTTATATATCCTATGGATACAATTTATTATTTTCCCCCCTTGTCCTGTCCAGCATTATGGCAGCAGAATTGTAGTCTGAATACCTTTTATACCAAACAGATTTGCTTTGCCAAGGGAAGCTTTATAAATGTAAAGCTCCCCTTGAAGCCCATTTATTTATTTCTGTTTACAATATATGACATGTAATAGAACTGAACCGGACCGGGGGACAAGGAAAGAAGAAGAGGAAAGAAGAGGAAACAGAACAAAAATAGAAACAAAAGCCAGACAACCAGCTGCTACACCTGTAAAAAACAAAACAGACAACAATCCATGGCCTCTGAGGGGAATCCAGCCTTAGTGCCACCAGGAGCACCTGAAAGCAGACAAGCAGAGAAAAAACAAACACACAACCAAACAAAAACAACCACAAGAAGCGGTAATCGCATACAACACAGCTGTGTATAGATGACCTGACGTGTGTGTGTGTGTGTACTAACATTTGTATCTGTGGGGGATCCCATCGGTGGGAGCACACTCACCGCGGGAGGTCCAAAATTTTTAAATTAAAATGCATTCAGCAGCTCCTGCTGATGCTACCATTGCTTTTTTTTTTCATCTCTTAAAATTGACTCCCGCGGTAGCAAAAAGTGGGTATGTGTGTGAAGGTGTGTATCCTTCAGCCAGTCCGTACCGGAAGTAAGGGGTACACACTTTCCGGAAGTCATGATACACCTGAAACTTTTGGCCAATCAAATTACTATCGTGTACAGTTTGCCGCAAAAGTGAGAGACAACAAGGAAAGAAGATTAGAGACAGAAGAAGACGGAGTGATTAAAAAACGTTATTTTACATTTACGTTCGATGATAAATCGTTACTGTTGAATCGTTCCGACGCTGCAGGTAGGCATGGTCAGTTTATATTTTGGCGTTATATCGGCATGTTTGTTACTTAATGTATTACATTAAACGTTGACTGCCACCGTTGTGTTGTGAGCAAGACAGGACAGGACTCGCAGATGAAGTTCAGCCAGAAGCCAACGCAGGCCTGTCGCTAGTTGGCCTGAAGCCATGGTACTGTCTTGGACTCGCACGGCCTACCGGCAGCTCACTTAAAGTTTATTGACGTGCGTGGAGGCCACTGAAGTGAGCTGGAGATATACTAAATGTTTACTGTGAGTCCGCTGGTCCAAATCAAAGAGGACATCGCTGTGGCTGCTCTTAGTTTACGTTAGGGCTGTCAAAATGAACGTGCTAACTTAACAGAAGTCATGTTTGACGGCCCTAGTTTAAATGGTTTATCGAGTGTCTATGCAGCACAACGTGGTTAGCATCGAACAACTGAACTTCTCGGCTTCAACATGCTCCGTCAGCTTTCAGTGTGGGCACATTTCAGAATTAACATATTTAATTAGCCTGTGTTTGGTGTTAAACAATGTGAATCCTGCAATAGCAAAGCTCAGTACATAGCTGTTGAAGCGTTTATGTGTTTGTATGGCCCTCTGTCTATTCATTTATTTATTTAACATATTAGTGTTTTTTCTGTGACTTGCTATTTTTCAAAAACCTTTTTTGTTAGATTTGCCCTAAGTTTTATTTATTTATTTTTTTTCATAGAGCCATTATGTCCACAAGAAGGAGAAGGAAAAAGCCAATAGATGATGCAAAGACATACATTCTGTCTTGCACTGACAAGGATGGGTTTATGTCGAGATTCATTGACAGTTACAAAGGTAAGTGGCAGAAGATTCCTTGACACAACTTTTGCATTTCAAAAGCAAAACAGTATTGTGGGTATAATGGGAGGGTAGAGTTTATGTGTGTTTCAGGTTATATATTCCTTTTTCTGTCTGCTTTTGTCAGAGGCAAACAGAGAGATGGAAGTGAGTGTGCGGGAATATACTCTGTCTGTGGATACACTGTATTGTAAAAGTACAGTAACAATATTACATTTCTCTAAACTGTCAGTCATCTGTATAACCCAGCTCACACCAAAAGATTCCAGACAAAACATAACCCTTTTCCAATATTGCTGGGAAAAGTTGCAGCAGTGGGAATAGGTCATTTGCAGAGCACCTGAAGCCATTGCAAATACTTTCAAAAGATCTGTCTTGGCAAATCTCAAAGTGCAGGTGATATTAATTACATTATAGATGATTAATAGCAATCAGTCATTACGTATGCTATAATTTACTTCATTACTTGGAGAGGAGATAAATTTGATAAATTAATTTCCTGTGATAAAACAATGTCTGCCTGTAGATCTTTCAATTTATTGGAGATTTTTAATCTTTTCTCCCTGGACCCAGCTCCATGCACATTCCATGAAATAAACCTCAGCGTGGACATGCTCAGAGTGACGCAGTGAGTGCTCGATGCTTGTGTAACCCCTGGTTACAGGACATATTAAATAAATAAATAATAATTTTATTTACATTACTTGATTTATATTTAGGTTACATGATTTAAATGAATAGATAATTATTAATTAACTAAATAAATACATTTATATATGTCTAATGTAACCATAACAACAGTCCCCTGATATAAAAGGCTGTGTAGACCAAAGTGCCCTCACTCTCAGAGCTGCCCCTTGAGAGACACCCAGACAGACGGAGTCAGAGACAGACCAACAGAAAATAAAAAGAAAGAAAGAAGAAGGAACCCCCCCTGGAACAATGTTAATCCTGCTGGATTATTACTGTAGCCTTAGACCTAAAAAAGAAAAAATAGTAGCTCAGTGACTGTTAAGAAAAAAAAAAGAAACGTTGGCAAGCTACCAATGGCTAATGTTAAGGCTGGGATCAGCTGACTATCAGCTGATCCAGTTTGTAAATATGTAAATATAGATCAGTGTGTTTGTAATATTAATAAGATAAAAAATAATATCACAATGATAACATAATTTATAAGGTGTGTTTTAGCTACCAACGGCTAATTTTAAATGTTAACGGCTACAGCGTTAGCATTGTTGCAGGTGAATCAGCTGACTATCAGCTGATCCAGTTTGTAATTATAGATAGGTGTGTTTTGTTTTGTTTTTACTCTATATTAATAATATAAATGATGTTATAATCAAATGATAACATAGCATAATTTGGAAGGTGTGTTTTAGATTTATATTGATTATTTTCCTGGCTTGTGCTTCCAAGGCTGGAGCTTGTGTGTGTGCTGATCGTGACCCTCCTCAACATCATCCCCACCCCCTTTCATTATCATCCCCTCCTTCTTTATGGACAGCATTCAAATTCTTCAGTTCAGCTGGTCAGACATTACAGTCTGAACTGAAGTGGTGAGCCAAACCCCACTGAACCTAGACTGTCAGAGAAGCTGATTTTATTTGTGATATATTGTGATTGTATAGCCTACTTTTACTGTTGTAACTATTTTTATTTATCTTTGTTTATTGTTTTGATTGAAAGAGGCATAAGTTAAGGAAACCACCTGTCAGTAAGATACACACTAAAATAGGATTAAAAATACAGAATTAGAATTAAACTAGACAATTAGAATAATAACTAAATTAGCACTAAACTAAGAATTAGACATCAAATTTAGATACTAACCTGACAGGTGGATTTGTAAAGGAAAAGAGGGAATAGTTTGTGTATTTTTGATTTTGTCTTATGTGTTATTATTGTATAGAAACCGAGAAGAAGATAATTAATTCATATCAAAATAAATTATGTTTGACTTTTTTTAATATAACACAACAGTGATCTCTTGTTTGTTGTCTTTTCCTACTCACACCCATTTCTCCCGAGTGAATCTAATCTTCTGAATAACTGGTCCACATCTAAATTTCAATTTGATTTATTTACATTAATAACTGGTTCTATTATTTAACCAGGTGTTACAACTAGGCTAAAAGAATCCTGTGCGTGTGTGTGTGCATATGCTTGCATGAACCTTCCATTGATTGTGTTTCTGTTCGTGAGTGTGGGCGCTGCTTCCTACAATGTGCACGCGTGCTGTCAATGCTGTGTAAGCGTGGTATTTGATTGCGTGTGCTTCTCAAATCTCCGTGCATGTTAGCATTATGTATTAAGGTGGAAACGCAGCGGGTTGGGAAAGAAAGACAGAATAGAAAAACAATGCAAAAGAGTGGAAGTGTGAGATAGAAAAAAGCCCAAAACAAACCCAAATAAACAAATGTGCTCTGCATACATTCTATGCTGGTGAGACTGGCAGTGAGCTATATATTTTGCCTTGACAGATAACTGAATTGGGTAGACTATTTCAGTTACTTATATGCCATCTACAGTGATATGATTTATATAAGTTAACAAATTCAGATCGCCTGGGGTTTAGAAGAGCCAAGGAGTGGTTTCCTGGTCGCGGTAAAGCTGTCCGTTGATGAATAATTTATCCACCGCGATGACAGCTCGGTGGTTCTCCTTCCATGAACTTTCTCCGGATGGGGAACAGAACCCTGCGTCTTTCCAAGATGTCTTTAGGAAACTGGTCATTGACGCTGAAGTCATTGACGTTCCTCTCAGCTCCCTGCCGTGGCCCCTCAGCTGAACTTTCTGTTGGTAGTGTTCAAACTTGGCCACAATCGGTCTCGGTCGGCGGGCCTCAGGTCTCTTCCCTCCCAGGCGGTGGACTTGGTGGAAAGTGATGTTCTTCACTGCATCTCCCGGAAGTTTCAGATGAGTTTGGATAAAGTTTTTTATTGTGAGTTCAGGATCCTTGTCTGCCTGCTCCGGGATTCCAGAAAACACCAGGGTGTCCATCATACTGCGAGCCAGGAGATCAATAATTGATTCTTTCATTCTCCTATTATCATGGAGAATGTTAACTGTCTGAACAACTAGACGGACGAGCTGGCTGCCCTTGTGAGGACCAACAGGACATTCAGGGAGAGCAGTTTACTGTGTCTCTCTGAAACTTGGCTCACCCAGAACACACCGGACGCAAATGTGGATATACCTGGATTCATGATGGTGAGAGCGGACAGGGACTGCAGACGCAGCGGCAAACAGGAGTAACCCGGGGTATTTTATGGTGAAGGAGACTGAGTGCAACAGAGACACTGAGTTACTGGTAGTAGACCATATTACATACCCAGAAAGTTTTTCCACGCCAATTGTTGTTTATGTCCCTCCGCGTACGTGTGTGTGACGTCATCCTCTCCACCGTATTGAGGCTGCAAACACAACACCCAGACGTATTCATCGCCATCTCTGGGGATTTTAACCACATCACACTGGACTCCACACTACCAGACTTTTGCCAGTTTGTAAGCTGCCCCACCAGGAAGAACAGGACTTTAGACCTCCTGTACGCCAATGTGAAGGAAGCTTGCACGGCCACTCCTCTGCCCCCACTGGGAAAGTCTGATCATAACCTAGTTCTGCTCAGACCTCACTACAAGCCAAAGATCCAGAGACAGTCCACAACAACACGCTACTTCAGGAAATGGTCCCCTGAGGCAGTGGAGGCTCTGAGGGAATCTACTTGAATCTACTGACTGGAACGTCCTGCAGGACACACATGATGAGGACATCGAAAGGGTCAGCCACTGCACTACTAACTACCTGAACTTCTGTATGGATATTGTGGTTCCCATTAAAACTGTACACTGCTTCCCTAACAACAAGCCCCAGATCACCAGTGATATCAAGGACATCCTTTACAGGAAGAAGAGAGCATTCGAGTGTGGTGACAGAGAAGAGCTGAAGCGCATACAGGGGGAAACTCAAGGTCCAGCTGAGCGAGACAAAGGAGGAATACAGAAGGAAGGAGGAAGAAGAAAGAAGCAGCACAGAAGAGTGGGATGCTGGGAGAGCAAACCTGATAAATCTGTTTTTTTAACAGGTTTGACACTCCAGCTCCTACAGCCAGTGACTGCCCAGTTCACACGCTTCACACCCCCATCATGTCCATCATCACCTCAGACTGCAGAACACCCCCACCCGCCACACTCACAGACAGCGCAACCCCCCTCCCCTTCACCATCACCAAGGAGCAGGTCAGCAGAGCTGAGGAGGCTGCGGCCAGGGAAAGCAGCGGGCCCGGACAAAGTAAATGGACTGTACTTGTATAGCACTTTTCTAGTCTAGCTGACCACTCAAAGCGCTTCTAACACTACATGCCACATTCACCCATTTACACAACACTCATACAGCATGTCTTAAGTCTGTACATAACTACGTGCTTTCTAACCACTCAAACACCGATGGATGCATCGGTAGGCAATATGGGGTTCAGTGTCTTGCCCAAGGACGCTTTGACATGTAGCCCAGGGAAGCTGGAGTCAAACCACCGACCCTCCGATTGGTGGGCGACTGCTCTTCCACCTGCCTGGAGATCGCCCTGCCTTGCTGTGCTCTGTGTGCTTTGCTTTAAAATAAATCCCCTTTGAATTTGAAAAGACCCTGCGTCTGTGTCTTGAGTCCTCGGTCCACACTCACAGAGAGACTGCAGTACGTCAGACTGAAGAACTGCACGTCGGACACTGTGGTTAGCAGCACCGGAGCACCACAGGGGACAGTGCTCTCTCCCGTCCTCTTCACCTTGTACATTTCTGACTTCCAGTACAACTCTGGGCTCTGCCACATGCAGAAATATTCAGATGATACTGCGATAGCTGGCTGTATCAATGATGGACGGGTGGGGGAGTACAGGAGCCTGGTTGAGGACTTTGTGGGGTGGTGCAGGTCCAACCACCTACAGCTGAACACCTCCAAGACCAAGGAGATGGTGGTGGACTTCAGAAGAAGGAAACCACAGCTCCAACCTGTGTCCATCGAGTGGGTCGATGTGGAGGTGGTCAGGACATACAAATATCTGGGGCAGCTGGATGACAGGTTGGACTGAACAGCAAACATAGACTCTGTACACAGTCGTCTGTACTTCCTGAGAAGGCTGGAGTGCTTCTGCAAAAAACTGCTGCAGATGTCTTACCAGTCTGTGGCGGACAGCGTCCTTCTACACTGTGGTTTGCTGGAGAGGTAGCAGCAAGAAGAGGGACTCTGCCCTACCGGACAGACTAGTGAGCAGAGCTGGCTCAGTGGTGGGCACGGAGCTGGACTCTCTGATGACAGTGGCAGAGAGAAGGACCCTGTACAAACTGCTGTCCATACTGGACAACGCCCACCACCCTCTGCACAACACCTTCATCAGGCAGAGGAGTGTGTTCAGTTGCAGACTGCTCTCTCAATCCTGCTCCACCAACAGTCTCGAGAACTCATCAGGCTGTGCAACAGCTCTCAGTGATGGCCGGAGGCACAATAGACGAATCGAAACTCTCTTTGCACTACTTCCTGGACTCTCTGTCATTGCCATGTCTGACTACCTGGCTACATACTGTGACATTCATTCATTCATTCATTCATCTGTTTCACAACCTAATTTAATTGCACACAGTCCTTTATCCCCATTAATCGCAATCCATAATTCTTTCTCACGTTTGTATGAAACATTCTTACGTGTACGGCCACTTTATATTTCTAATATTGTTTATAGTTGTATAAAACATTGTAATTTCTACAGTTATTTTCTAGTTTTTAAATAGTTTTTGTATAGCCGATTAGAACGGGTTAACTTAACACAACTGTGTACCGAATGTATGAGGACCACAGGAAAAGGGTAGTGGAAAACAGTGTGGAATGTTAGAGAATAAATAGGAACCCTTCAATCAAACTAATTTGACAGGTGGCCTTTGACCTCTTATTGATCGATGGATGTTAAAAAATGAAAAAGAAAAAGAAAAGTAGGCGTACTCTCAGTGTTTTATTCAACTGAATGTTTCTATATGGTTTGGTATGTTTGCACAAGACCATTTCCCTCTTGTGTTTGTCTTGTCTCTTAGACCGTGGGATGCCTGCAGTGTTTCACAACATGGCAGCTGGAGGTGTGCACACCACCAACACACACACAGTCATGCACACACTGCTCTGTGACGTTGCAGCTGATAAATACACAAATGTAAAAACGGAACTCTGTGACCCTAACTGACAGCTTGTCTTCACATCACAAATCAGATCTGTAAGTAGCTATAATTGTTGTTCCTTTATTGAATCAGTTCTTTTGTCAAAGTCCAATTGTGGTAAAACAGAACCTCCCACTTCTGTGCAACGAGTTCAGAACAATTAAAAATGTGTCATGATGGAATATAAGTCTACATACATATATGTTCATTATTAAGGCTATTTACTTAGTGCTGACTAATCCTGAGATATCCTCAGAATTGTTAAATGGAAGTCTGTGGATTTCAACTCGTTTTTTTTCCTAAAAAATGTATTGACACCATTTAAAAAAAAATTTTTTAAACACCAATTCTTCACACTTACTCTACACCCATCCTACAATTAGAAACAAATGTATTGAATCTCTTTACTTGTGAACTACAACCAAGTCCCTGGCTGTTCCCCCTCACAGTATGGTGCATTCTTGTGACCCCTGGCAGTTCAGCCTCATGGTATGAGTTGGTCAGTCTGATATAACCAGATGTAAACGTAAACTAGGTGTCTGTTCTGTTACTGAACCAGTAACAAAGCAGGATTGTTGACGCTCTTATGTTCATTAACTGTCTGCTCTTACCCATCCCTCACAGTATGGTGCATTCATGCGGATCCTGGCTGTTCACCCTCACAGTATGAGTTGGCCAGTCAGATGTTGCCAGATGTAAGCCCTATGGACTGCCAGGTCAAACCCGAGTCAAACAGCACCTCCCGAGTCAAACAGCACCTCCCAAATCTAATTATTTTCTAATCTTTACCTTACAGAGATCGATCTTTGAAGCTGTCAAAAAGGAGGATTTTCTAAAACTTTATCTTTCCTAGTAACCCTTTCTCTTATTTAAACATTCAACAAATATATTTCTCACAACCTCCTGACCTTAGCTGTAAACCCCCCTTAACCCTACCCGTAACCCCCCTCCCTTAGATGTCAAAGGCCACCTGACCAGATGTGAGCAACCAGAAGTATGTCAAAGGTCACCTGTCAAATTAGTTTGATGGAAGGGTTTGATGGAATTGCTTTGCAATTGCTTTAATTGTTAGTAAGATTTCGCCGCAGGTTATATTACACGCTACGTTGCTTGTCTCTCTGTTTTCGGTGAGTGGTAGCAGCAGTAAGCACGCTAATAGACGTCTTACTTTAAATTGTCGGGCAGTGTGGAGTAATGGTAAATGGACTTGTACTTGTATAGCGCTTTTCTAGTCTAACTGACCACTCAAAACGCTTCACTACATGCCACATTCACCCCACTCACACACTCATACAGCACGTCTTAAGATACTTAACTACGTGCTAATCATTCATACACACATTCATACCCCAGTGATACACTGGGAGGCAACGTGGGGTTCAGTGTCTTGCACAAGGACGCTTCGACATGTAGCCTGGGAAAGCCAGAGTCGAACCACCGACCGATTGGTGGGTGACTGCTCTTCTTCCTCAGCTACAGCCTCCCCGAGTGCACTGACTCGTTGAAATAACGCTCCGGTGTGGATGCGTTTGAACCTTATTTTGTGTGGGCGGCATGGTGTTTCCAATGTGACTGTCTCACACCGTTTAGGAGTTAATGGTGCAGCATAGCATTGGCTGTATCACTCTTCGTGCTTCTGGAGACTGTCCCACTTAATGACATGTTGAGCTCGCATGTCTGTAATTCTTGTATGGCCCCCCTCCAACCTGAGGATGGCCACAATCATTGTCCGGCCTGTCTCGGGGTTGAACACCTGAGGACAGGTATATCTGACAACCCATGCATGAACTGTACGTTTATGCCACTGTCGGTCAGAAGGGCTAGACTGGCAGAGGTGGAAGGGGGTACTGCGCTGCTAACCGCTAGCGGGAGCTCTGACCCGGTAGCACCTAGGGGACGAGGACGCAGACGCAGTACGGCCTCACAGGGACCTCCTAAGAAAACTAGGAAGGTGGACACGTTGGCTTGCAAAGTGGGCACTCTCTCATCTGAGTTTGCTCAGATTAAGGAGCTTCTGCTCAATCTGCGGCCTGATGATAGGGGATCAGCTCCCAGTAGTGACTCCGCCACAAGGGGCTCACCTTGTCGTGATATTGATGTGCTGTCAACTGCAACTTCCTGCAGTTTGTTTGATGATGAGGGGGATGGACAGGACGAGGAGAAAGACTCGGTTTCTCGAGCCTCTGACGAATTGTCTCAAGGGTCTGATGGTTCATTGCGTGGATCAGAAGCTGGCCATGCCACAATGAAACCAGCAATTCGAATGGCTTTAGCACACCTGGGGCTGGATGACGCTCCCGTCACAGCAGCTCCTTTGAGTGCCTTTTTTAGGCAGACACCGCAGCCTGCCGCTTTCTTGGTTCCTCCCTCGAAACCCTATATTGAAGAGCTCCAGCGCTGCTGGGCAGATCCAAAATTATTGTCCCATCACACCAGTGATTGTAGGAATTTGGCAGCCATGCAGGAGGCAGGCAGCTATGGGTTGGATCGTATGGCCCCAGTCGATCCTACCATTGCCTCTTTGATAGTCTCACCTGATGAGGCTCTTAGACCTGACGCCCGCTGTCCCCGTCCTCAGTGCCGGCTGACCGATGATCTCCTTGTTAGGACTTATAATATAGCGGCACGCATGGGCCGTATTGGTAATTCCTTTTCCCACCTTATTCTGGGCCTGTCTCAGAACCTGCAGGATTCTAGTGTAGATTCCTCTGCTCAGACCCTCAGTGATGCATCCCTTCAGACTTTTGCATTCATGTCTAGGAAGCTGGGAAGGTTGATGTCAACAGTGACACTGGCACGTCGCCAAGTCTGGTTGGCACAGTCCTCTCTGTCGGAAGGGTGTCGCCATACTCTCCGCTCTCTTCCAGTGGTTCCAGGTCACATGTTTGGGCCAGCTGCTCAGCAGGCACTAGAGCGCAGTGCCCAAGTGGACCAGGCCAGGCTGCGGTTTGCAGGCCTGCGTCGGGGCCCGGCTCCAGGCAGAGGGGGCTTTTACCATCTGGTCCCAGCCGCTCGCATCCACCTGCTCGCCCAGGTGCACAGCTGAGGTCCTCAGATAGCGGGTTCCCCCCCAGCCAGTCTTTCAGGTGCCAAGAGGACCAGCCCCCAGTGGTCGCCCCCCCCAAAGGCTCTAGGACCCGGGGGGGTCAGACCTGAAGCTCAAAGGGCCGGTGTCGGGCGCTTCTCTGAGCAGCACGTCAGCTACTGGGAAAGGGAGACCACGGACCCTTGGGTGATATCCACGATATCCAAGGGATACACGCTGCAGTTCCGACGCCGGCCACCAACTTTCTGAGGGATCAGTATGTCTGTGGTCAAAGATTTCGCAAAATCCCTCGCCCTCAGCAGGGAGCTGGAAATTCTCTTAAACAAAGATGCCATCGAGCCTATTGAGTGGCATACACGGCTCAATGGGTTTTATTCAGTGTATTTTTTGATTCCGAAGAAGGATGGCGGGTTCCGCCCGATCCTGGACCTGCGGGGGCTGAACAGGTTTTTGAAGGTCCGGCCATTCCGAATGTTGCGGATGGCAGACGTTCTCCAGTCAGTGGCACAGGGGGCCTGGTTTGTATCGATAGATCTCAAAGATGCCTATTTTCATGTGCCTATTGCTCCACACCACAGGCAGTTCTTAAGATTCGCCTTTCAGGGCCAGGTTTAACAATTCAAGGTGATGCCGTTCGGTCTCTCACTTGCCCCTCGCATATTTACGAGGTATGTGGCAGTTGCCCTTGCTCCCATACAAGCCAGAGGATTGACGATCTTGCCATATCTGGACGATTGGCTAATTGTTTCCCCAACTGCAGAGCAGGCAGTCAGAGACACTGCTTGGCTCCTTGGACATGTGAACCGGTTGGGCATCACAGTCAATTACTCCAAGAGCAGTCTTACACCCAGTCAGAGGGTAAATTACCTGGGCATGACTCTCGACTCACTGTCGATGAGAGCCTTCCTTTCTCAGAAAAGGGTGGAGAATATTTTGCAACTCATAGGTTGCTTCCAGACAGGCAGAGTGTTGAGGTATGGCCTCTTTCTCTGGCTGCTGGGTATGCTGACGGCAGCATCCATGGTGATCCTTACGGCCCCTTCAAATCTGGGTCAACACACTTCACTTGGATCCCATGTGGCACAGGGGCAGGAACATCAGGGTATCCAGTCTTTGCTGTCAAGCCCTGAGTCCTTGGAGGAGATGGGGATATCTAGCCAGGGGGGTTCCCCTAGGAGTAATCCCTGCCCGCCTAGAGGTTGTGGAGACAGATGCCTCTCTGTCAGGTTGGGGTGCTATTTGGCAGCACAGGACCATCAAGGGCAGATGGAGCGCACAGCACAGGTGGGAACATATAAATGTGCTCGAGCTCAGGGCAATATATCTCGCACTGCAACATTTTCTTCCAGTACTGACATTCATGTGACACTGGAAAGAGTGCGACAGAAGGGCCACAGACTGCTACTAGTGGCCCCCAATTGGCCAGGGCGGCCATGGTTTCCAGTGCTGCTGAAACTGCTCCAGGGGGAACCGTGGTGCCTCCCACGGAGACCAGACCTTCTCTCTCAGATGGGGGGACGCGTATGGCATCCGAATCCGGACCACCTACAGCTTTGGGTCTGGCCATTGGAAGCCAGGACCCACTCTTGGTATCCTGTGACCAGTCAGTGATCAACACGGTGTTAAGTTCCAGGGCTCCCTCCACTAGTCATTATTGGACGCAGGCAGATGTGCATCAACCTTAAAGGTATATGTGGCGGCCATTTCGGCAGGACATGCCAGAATGAACAACCAGACAGTGGGATAGCACTGTCTGGTTAGTCAGTTCTTGAGGGGCGCACAGAGGCGTGGCCATCAAGGGTCACTGTGGTACCATCATGGGACTTGACATTGGTTTTGAGGTCAGTGTGTCTGCCCCCATTCGAACCCATAAAAGAAGCAGAACTCAAGTGGCTGTCTGCAAAAACCGCCTTTCTGCTGGCAATCACATCGGCAAAGCGAGTGGGTGAACTCCACGCCCTATCGTGGGCAGCTGTAGCTCAGGAGGAAGAGCAGTCACCCACCAATCGGAAGGTCGGTGGTTCGACTCTGGTTTCCCCAGGCTACATGTCTAAGCGTCCTTGGGCAAGACACTGAAACCCACGTTCACGATTTCCTACCAAAGAGAGTACCTCCCTCACATGCAAGCAAAACCATGGAGTTGGCAGCATTCAGTCCACCAAGCTCATCACAGCAAGCAATAGAGCTGTCAGAGCAGCTTTGCCCTGTTCGGGCACTCAAGCCAATTTTCGTCAATCTGACAAACTGTGTGCTATGGGGGTTGTAGTAGAGGTCAATCTCTGTCAGAACAGAGGCTTTCCAAGTGGATTGTAGATGTGATTTTACATGCTTATAGTTTGCAGGGCCTACCTGCGCCTAGTAACGTGCGGTGCCACTCAACTCGGAGTGTATCCACATCATGGGCAGCCATGAAGGTGGTCTCACTGCAGTACAGGACATCTGTACTGCAGTGTCCTGGGAATCCTCATGTACCTTTGCTCGCTATTATCGCGTCAATGTGGCTGCTCCACCTGCTGTGGCAATGGCGGTTCTATCAACCGCTTCCATGCCTTAATGCGGTAAGCATTCCTCGTGACCTTGTTGGTATGAGTCACCCAGTGCTAAAGCACCGCCTCTGGCGGTCAGGAGGAATGAAATAGAACGAGAGTTACGAATGTAACTACGGTTCTATGAATTCTGGATGACCGCCAGAGCAGTCTGAATCTGAGCGAGAAGATTCTATAGGAACAGATTGCGTGATGACATGGGGCTCTTATACTGGGGCGTGCACCCTACCTCATCACATGGTCACAGGTGACTTTGTTGGTATAATAGCTCGACCTGCACATATGTGAGATGGAAATATCCAGTGCTAAAGCACCGCCTCTGGCAGTCATCCAGAATTCATAGAACCGTAGTTACATTCGTAACTCTCGACTGCGCGCGAGCACAGCTGCCGCTTATGTTTTTATAGGTTATTGGTCATCCCTAATCTTAATCCAATAAGCAGTCAGATGAATTTAACAAAATGACTGGAATCAGCAAAGGGATAGACAACCTATCACACAGGCCCAACATTTCTAACCATGGGTAACTGCAGAAAAATAATGAGTTAATTAAGTTAAACTTATTGGCTGAAACATTTGTACAATGATAACTTAAATGGTTCAAGTTTAATTAGAATATGATTTTGTAGTGTCACTGATGTTATCTGTTTGTAATCATGTTTGAGTAAAAAATGTAAGGACATGGTGATTGTATAATCAACTATCCTTTTGTTTTCACATTCTCTAGGAAGAAGAGAGTTGGCATCTAAATTTTGGGTGAGTGAACAGTCTACCAAGCCTTCTTAATTTAGTCAACATTATGTTGTTTTGAGGAAACTTATAAGTGGGCAAACAGACCTGTGTATTCTGTGTGTCTCTGGGGAGAGTATTAGCTCATTTTTAGATTTCTCTGAGCTATTTTAGAAACAGAAACAACGTGACAGGCAGTGTGATGAAATGCAACTCGAGGGGAGTTTTTCTTGAAAGCTGTCAAATCCTAATGCATAACAAGAAGCCAGAAGTTGTGTGAAAGTGGGCTGTGAACCACACTGGGGTAAGTTTGTGGAAAAAACATCCTCTTTTTCACATCCTTCTTGTCTTGCCATCAGGTATACTCCCCTCCTACTGAAGTAAGTCCCCATGACTGGAAAATTAAGTTGTCATTCTCACTGAATGACATATCAAGTGATATATGCAATAAATGTATCCAATAGATTTCAACTCACCATGGTTGGTGTTAAAATCACTCACACTGCTCTTGTGCTGGTATGTGTCACTGCCAACACAAGTTTCCCATGATGATAAAGTTTAAGGACAGTTTTGTGGTTCTCACCCATGTGTATGTGGCCACGTTTTCACTATCACTTTTCTGAATATAAAATTTGCATAACGAGGCTTTGTCCTTTAAAGTTAAAGGAGAACTTTAACCTATAAACCTCAACCTTATTCTGGCATGAAATACGTTTATCTACTCACCGAGAACAGTTTGGCGAAAGTCGGCGTCCTTCGAAAGCTATTTAAAAAAAGAGTTAATGGGGCTTAGACGATGCAGCCTCTAAATAAGCCATTATCTGTCTTTATTTCACCAATACTTTAAGAAGAATGAATGAATGAATGAACGTGTACTATAGGATATTTATCAGATGAACGACGACTTTGAGTAAGATGGATGTTCTTACCGGAGTGAATGAGCTGTGCTGCAGCCATGCGTGTGGATGAAGTGGTATCCTGCCATGTTGCACAAAACTAGCAGTAGTAAACTCCGTGTGAAGTTAGCCGACTGTCACAGAGCACGGAGTAAATAAGCTGTGCTGCAGGGGGGCGTGAGGATGAAGTGGTCCCAGTAGAGTGCCTTTGTAGAAATCCCTCCGTTAGCTCTCCTCTAGCCACAAGTAGCCACATAACAGCAGCTATGAGCTAACAGAGCTATAGCACACGTTCATTCATTCATTCTTCTTAAAGTATTGGTGAAATAAAGACAGATAATGCCTTATTTAGAGGCTGTATCGTCTATGCCCCGTTCACTCCGTTATATGGATCGTGAGTTATCTAAATAGCTTCCGAAGGATGACGACTTTTGCCAAACTGTTCTCGGTGAATAGATAAACATATTTCAAGCCAGAAATAAGGTCTAGGTTTAAAAATACCGGCGTTCCCCCTTTAAGTCACTATAGTTGTGGTTTAACAGGATTTCAAAGGAACACAAGTTATTGTAATAATATTGCAGTAAGACTGAATAACAACTTCTCAGTGACTTGACTTGGACAGTTAGCATTTACTGACATACTTGCCCCTTACCTTTGTATGGCTTGCAAATAGTTCAATAGATATCTGTAATTTACTTGAGAACATTTCTGCATGTTTGCGACAAAATACACTATTTGATTAGTTAACTTGTAGTCATTTCCTAACACTCCACTATTCTCTGTGACATACAAATTAGGTTACCATAAGTAGGCTGTAACCATACTGAGGGATAAATGCTATCAGCTGTTTAAATGTGGGATGGAAATGTTCCAGTCAGGAAGTTCAGCAGTAGTGAAACAGCTGAGGCTTGACATGGTCGCAAAGATTGTTTTAGATGTTCCCAAAATGATAAACCCTAGTCACTCTGAAGAGCCCACAACTAGTCTTTTTTTTGTCACCAAGGTGTAACAGAACCTGACTGGTTACAAAATTTGGTCAAACAGGGTCATTTTACTACATATAGGAAGAATAAACCGCTCAGTCTATAAAATAAACTTTTCTGGCAGAATTAAACTCAGTTGGGCATTTTCTTTGAAAGTTACTATGAAACTACTCAGACCTCTGAAAAGGATATTTGAATGTCTATCCTTGATAGCTTTCATGTGTTGATAGAGATCATGATGATGATAAGAGCTAATTTGGTCAACATTAAGACTGATTTAGGCTCAGACATCCCACAGATTTTTTTAGTAAATTATCCCATGTACTTTTAATATAATGAATCATAAAGATCGACGTATTCTTAAACAGAGGGGAAGTGACACATTGTGCACTATGCAGATATTAGAAATGACACATCAGTCACTGTATCTTTTAGTTTTATGTGCATTACCATATTCTAAGATTATTCTAAGGGTAATTTTTGGCAAGTGTCATGATGAATCAATGGATGGTGTTTCTGTGGCTTGTTACCCCACAACTCAAAATACATTTGACCCAAATAAAGATGAACATTAAACCACAACATACATATGTAAGTGCCTGGCTAAAATACATGTTTTGTATTTAAAATGAACAATTGGACTTGTTTTGGTAGTTTTTATTTGTAAATTTAGGTAATCATGTAAACAACAGAATGTGTGTATGTGTGTGTGTGTGTGTGTGAGTGTGTGAGTATCTGCCCAATGATGTGTGTCTGCTTTGATGTGAAAAAGGGATTTCTACACAGGTGCTTTTGTGTATGTGTTGCTGGGATAAGTCAGTCATAGAGGTGTTGTGTGTGTAAGAGTTTGTGGTGTGAGATCCTCCCAGGCGCTGGGTCTTTCTTCCTCATCAAACCTCCACTCACTCACAATGAGTGACATCACTGGAGTTTCCCCAAAGGAGGAAACTATTTTAAAAGAGCCACTCACAGTATCAGTCAACAAACCAGAACAGAAGAGGCTCCCTTTACGCTCCCACAAGCAGTGATTCAGTGAACTTTAGAACAATGGAAGGTGAATGTAAGATAGTACTGGATACTTCTGTCAGCACAGAGTCTGGGGAACACACAACAGTGAGTGTAAAAGAACACCACAGCTCAAGATTACCCACGGCACTGCTGGTGTTCACGCTCTGCCTTGCTGCTGCTGCTGCTGCTGTCCTCCTCTTCAACACACATGCCAAGGTAGGTCCTCAAAGTCTCAGATTAGCCCTCCGGGGTCTGAGCCCATTTTGGTCGTTTTTGAATACTTTTGATTTAGCCTTTATATAACATGCCATACCCATGCTTGGTATCTTTTATTCCTAGTTTGTAATATCAAAATGAATTGTAGTTTGTTTCCTATGGCGCCGTAATGACGTCATGCTATCTAATCATGCCAGCGTGATCGTAGACCTCAGAAGGGTCAAGATGAGTGAATGACTCAGCTAACCTGAACCCAGCCGTTCTATAATTGTCTCTTTCTCACTCTCATTTTTTAGTGGATCCCAGGAACAGATGAACACAGCTTCGGTGAGTAGTTCTCCTCTAATTCCATGAAAAGTTAAATAATGTATTTTTAGGGTCAACACTCATGACATTCACAAAGTAACAGTTAGCTGATCTCATCTGGCTTTCCACACATTTTCTCTGTAGCTGTTTTTAAGATTCATACAGAAACGTTTACACCAAAGTTCTTTGCAGAGTTACACCAGAAATAAGCAAATATCGTAAATAATCGCAAATAATAGAGCTGATGTTTGTAATTCAAAGTTTATAATCTTCTTTCTTCTCTTCTTTTCAGATCTTCATCACGCAATGAGGCAAATTTCAAATGTGAGAGCAGCCATTCATTTAGAAGGTAAAAACCAACCTATGTATTCAGCACAGAGAAAAAAAAATCATTGTATCATGTGGTCAATGTGGTAAAAAATAGAAAAAAAAATTGCTACTGTCTTTGTAGAATCTTCACTTCTGACTTTCCCGGTATGCTACTACTAAAACCAAGTGCCTTTGAGGCTAGTTTTGGGGATATTTAGTTGGTCAGAGGGAAGAAGTTCTCAGGATTGTGGAGGACTGCTTCAGAGGAGTTTTAAAGCTCTAGGAAATATTTGCGAGATTGTTTCATTAGGTACCAGATTCATTAAGGCCCCCAGGTGTCTACTCTGGATTTGAAGTAGATCCAAATTTGCTGAAGGATACAGGCTGTAAAGCAAAATGTGAAATGGGTTTATTTCACTATAATGTTGCTGAGTTTGTTGAGTTATCCAGTGCAAACCAGTTTCATGTAAGTCAAAATGCCAAATATTCATGGTCACCTATCATCCATCTCTTGAACAGGAGAACACAACCCCAGCATAAGCAACTCGGTGGAATGGAGGAGTCAGGTGGACCAGTCCCATTCTCAAGGAGGTCTAGAACTCAACAACAATGAGATTGTGATTCCTCGAAACGGCCTCTACTTTGTTTACAGTCAAGCATCTTTCCGAGTCAGCTGCAGCAGCTATGATGCTGATGACACCATCTCAAAGCCCATGGTCCACCTCAGCCACACTGTGAAGCGCTGGTCCAGCTCATATGGGAATGATGATGAGAAGTCCTATCAGACCATCCTGCATTCTGTCCGTACCGCCTGCCAGAAGACAGCCAGCGGTAATATAGATGCAAATGGAAGCTGGTTCTCTGCTGTGTACATGGGAGCTGTATTTGATCTGAGGAAAGGGGACAGACTGAGGACAGTGATGGAGGAAAAGATGTTAGAGCAACTAGAGGACGATCCAGGGAAGACTTTCTTTGGTGTCTTTTCTTTGTGAGAACAGGGGACCGAGGCCCACGAATGAGAACATGCATGTACACGAAGAGCCATGAGTCTTCACTGTGGCTCAGCTGCTGTCTGCAGCCTGCTGCTCCTCACTTACACTGCTGAATGTTGCAGAATGTGCTTGAAGTAAGTTATTTGACTTTTACAGATGAACAAAGCTAATGTAACTGTAGTAATGAACAAATGATTACACTGTAAAGTAATATATGACCTCAGATATCTCTCTGGGTCTTTAATGTTGTGTACTATGTACTCTCACCCAACATCAGTACCATTTATTGTGCTGCTTTTCTCAGTCTTATTAGTGTGAATGTGCTGTTACTGCTGCAAAGTTGTTGTTTCACTACAGGCTGACAGGGATTAGGGTTGGTAGATTTGAGAGTATCTATTTAAATTGCCATCATATTTATTTTATTTATTGAGATATTTATTAATTATTTATTTATCTTTATATTGTCATGCGTTTTTCTGATGATTATCTACAAAGTTTTTGTATAATTTATTGAATGGAAACTGAATTAAAAACAAACTATTGGTCTAGTCAGAGTTTTATCTGTATCATTTTAGTTGAGAATAGCAAAAAGAAAAAACAATCTGTGGTGCTATTTAAATGTTCAAATAAAAAGCATTTTGCAAAGAAATATATGTCTATATTTATAATGTTATGGAAGTTTTCAATCGCTTCCTTCCTAATACCTCTGATGAGCAATGAAATAGAGAACCTTACTTTTTCTGCCGGCCGGCTAAGTTTTTATTCTTCGTTGCAAGGAAAAAGATCAGTCCACACCATTCAGCAGCAATGGTATGAAAAGATACAAACAAAAGAAATACAGAGCATTTATACCTGAGGAGGGGGGATTTGTTCTTTAGATGTGTAACAACATCTCCAGTGGGGGGCAGGATACAGTCTTGATGATAATTAAGAAACAGGAGGTTAAAACAATTATCTTGTCTGAGTGTTAATTAAGAGGTAAATAGTTTAAAACAATTAGCATGTCTGGATGATACAAATGGTTAATGTGGATTGGAGAGTCTGTCAGTCCTGAGACATAAAATTTACCATCACAATAAGAACATAGAACAATATAAGAACTGTGTCCATTGTATTAAAACTTGAAAGTTGACTGTCAGAATGTAAAACTCCTCTGTGAAACATCCTGCGGGCCAAACTGATCTGCAACTGCTGTGAAAAAAGAAAGCATCAACTAATGCTAGCGGGCAGGAAGTTGCAGTGTTTAATAGATGTTCCGTGGTTACGATTCTAACCACAAAGCATGACCTAAGTGAGCACTGGGGAAGAAAATTGAGTTTGTTGTCATTAACCCCAGTAAGTTCTATTACATAAAGCCGCATTCCAACACTAGTAAAGCAGCATAAAGTCATTGGTGCTACCTGGGAAGCCTTCACTATCTGCATGGTTAAATAGCACTATACTTTTTGGATTGACCATAAAAAGTCTTTCTACCCCTCTCTGCCTTTAAGATCAGGCTTAAACTTTCCTTTCTGATGAAGCTTATAGTTAGGGATGGCTCAGGTGAGCCTGAAACATCCCATAGTTCTGCTGCTATAGGCCCAGCCTGCTGGGGGAGCTCCCATGATGCACCTCTCCTCCCTCCATGTAAATGG
Source organism: Leuresthes tenuis (assembly GCF_036924035.1). Classification (NCBI taxonomy): domain Eukaryota; kingdom Metazoa; phylum Chordata; class Actinopteri; order Atheriniformes; family Atherinopsidae; genus Leuresthes; species Leuresthes tenuis. Next base: position 33,220,531 of record NW_027325372.1, on the reverse strand, counting down.
TAAATGGTAAATGGACTTGTACTTGTATAGCGCTTTTCTAGTCTAACTGACCACTCAAAGCGCTTCACTACATGCCGCATTCACCCCACTCACACACATTCATACAGCACATCTTAACATAGATATGTACATATGACATCATTGTTGTCATTCTTTCCTGTCCTCTCAGCCCCAGCTGGTCCAAGCAGATGGCCGCCCTTCCTGGTTCTGGTTCTGATGGAGGTTTCTTCCTGTTAAAAGGGAGTTTTTTCTCTCCACAGTCGCCTCGTGCAGCTCAGGACGGGAAATGGGATGGAAGAGAAGTTTTGATGTTTACTGAGAAACTTTTTGTGAATTGGCATTACCAGTATTAAGTAATGTATTAAGACAGAGTATTAAGACTGCTGTATCCCAAACTTAGATTTACTGGTACCAGTAACTAGCAATGTTTTTTAGGTATTAAACTCAACTGTCCTTTTCACACCATTGAAATGTTCTTCAACTTTATGGTGAATCTGTTTTGTTTGAGCCTATTGTTTTATTTTTGTTGATAAAGTTGGTGAATATTAGAAAATATGTAAATCAAAGGGAGCTATGCTCATGACAGCACCTGTCTCCATAAGAAAGCAATTTTTTTTACTGGCTGTATTATTCATTATAACCAAGATGACACTGCAATATTGTCAAGTAAATAGCCAATAAGTGCTTGTGTTATATTGCCATCAGTGACAGTGGACAACTGGTATTACTAAGCAAACATGACTTGACTCTGTGTTCTTTTCATGTACAATGAATTTCTTACTATGTAGTGTAATAGTTTCCAGTGGAGTAACAGTTCCTCAGCAGTTACACAGAGTGGAAGCGAGAAGGGGAACTCCCTGATAGCCTGGTACTCCCCCTACTTCCTCCTCCAGCAGCCTACACAGCAACACCAGATACCACCTGCGGAAATTATCTATCTCATAGTAGGATTACACATGGCTTCTCAGCCTTTTCTTCTTTATCTAATCATATCAACATCTTTAGATGTGTGGAAAGAAAGTAATTCAGTTCGTTAATGTGTGTGTGGCTGGTAGATGTGAATGGTTTGCAAACAAATTAGATGAAAATTTTGAAGTGATGAATAAGAAAAAATTAAAAATGCTAATAAAGATAAATAAACAGAACAAAACACACGGGTCACTAGTTACTAACGCCAGACATCGCAGACAATCTCAACTACACAAGGCGCATGATACACACTTACAAGCAACAAGAAAAAAGTCTGGCCCAGACTCATTAACTAAAGGTCAGACAGTCCTGATCATAATGGATCCCAGGAGGGGGTAATTCCATCCAACTAACAGCCAATAACCTGCCTCTGTACAATACAGAAACTTCAGAAAAGTCTGATTATGCAGGTATACATACATATTCTCGCAGAAGAGAACAGAGTGGCCTCTTCAGTAGTTTTTAGTTTTATTTCTTTCTTTCAGTGCAGGATATAAATGCATATAGAAATATAATTTGAACACTACCAGAAAAACAGCATGTTTAAATAAAGTTGAATTCCAGAATTTTTCCATCATCATGATTCCATTCAATTTAGCCATGTTCATTACCGAACTACAACAAATATTTACAAACTCTGACTCAGCAGAAGCGCCACACAACGTTTAACTGTAGTCATTGGTCAATAAAGAAATAGTTCAAACTGAAATTACTCATACAAATGACTTTGTATGAGCTACAAGGGGACAAAAAGAAGCCAAGATAACTTCCATTCCTTGGTTGGAGATTACATGACACATTTGTCATGGATTGACAAAGAGTGAGAAAAGGGATCATAAATTTGTGCTGCTCACATAGAAATATGAAAGTTAAATGTAGAAATTTAAAGTCATAGATCTTTTCCGGAGAGGATAATACGTGAGGTTAAAATATTCAGGAGAAGCTAGCTAGGGGACCATCAAACCCAAAAAACTTGTTATTGTTGAGTCCACACAGCTCACAAAAACAACTTACAAACTCTGCCATCGGGGTCTGTACCATGAAGAAGGATCAACTATGAGATCAACAGATGTAAAAGCACTGCGTCACGACCAATCAGTTCTCAGGAAAAGATGAGTGCGGATGTTGAGAGAGTCTCAGTCTTCACTGAGGCAGAGATGTAAGCTGTTAGGCTTTCTTTGTAAAAGATAAGTCAGGGGAGCAGAACACCAATCCACACAGAGACCGATTACACTATAGCTTGTTTCAGTTGACTTTTAAAGTTTTGAGGCTAATGCCAATTCTTTTTCATTATGAAAATTCCAGAACTGTAAGAGTTCCTTGCTTGTTTTTCCTACAGTGTATAAAAGTGGAACAAATCAAATGATGTGTGTACATTCAAATCCACATCCGACAAAATGCTTTCAATAACTGTACAACTAAAACCCTTGATATTGAATATTTAAGAGGCTGGATATTGTCACGATTTAGGTTTTCTTCATGTCTTGTCTCGTCATTTCCTGTTTTATTTTGAAAAATCACTGACCTTCTCCTCTCGTTTCAGGTATCTTGCCCTTCCTCCCATGTCAAGCGTCTGATTGTCTTCCCTGATTCCCAAAGTGTTTCCACCTGTTCCCCTTGGTCCCTCATGTGTTCAAATAGTCTGTGTTTCCCTTGTCTTGTGGCAGTATGTTGTCTCTGTTCATGAGCTTCATTACCTTACTTTATTGCCTTGCTGTGCTCTGTTCATTTAATAAACACATTTGCATCTGAACCGACCCTGCACTTGTGTCCTGTGGCCCGTGACAGATATCAGAAAATGAGCAATAAGCCCACTGACTGATTTGAATGGTTTTCCTGTTTGATCTTTATCTGCTATGAAGAGCAATTACATTAAATCAACTTTATTGATCCCACATTGGGGAAATTCAATTGTTAAGGCAGCTAACAGGAAAGAAAGTATAAATTGCAAAGACAGTAATTGAAATAGGAAAACACAATAGAAAAAAGGAGAAAGTTAGAAGGTATTCTTAATAACCAAACAAAAAAACCAGCCAGTGTTTCATTTGACAGAGAGAATTAAACTTTCTCCCAATAGTCCACCTGCATCCATCACGGAGAAAGCTTGGCTGACTAATTGGACTCATGAGCAGTAGCAGACTCAGAGAAATTTGAATAAAGATGAGGTTTATTAAAAGGTAGGTGCAGCAATTTACATTCACATCCTCCCATATTCTGCCCCTCACACTCACTCTTCTTTCCATCTCTAAGAAACCTTTCCAAGTCTCTGTTAGTGAATGATTTGATCTGTGATCATCATATTGATATATTTTGTCTTACAGAAACCTGGCTGCAGCAGGAGGATCATGTTAGCATTAATGAATCAACTCCCTCTGACTACTTAAATGTTCATGTTCCTCCAACCACAGGCAGAGGAGGAGGAGTGGCAGCTATCTTCAGATCAGGGTTACTAATCAGTCCTAGACCCAAGATTAGTTTTAGCTCTTTTGAATCTCTGATTCTCAGTTTTTCCCACCCAAAGTGGAAATCACAAAAACCTCTTGTGTTTGTTGTTGTGTATCGTCCACCTGGCCCTTATTCTGAGTTTCTGTCTGAATTCTCAGAGTTTTTATCCCAGTTAGTGGTGAGTACAGATAAAGTAATTGTAGTGGGTGACTTTAATATTCATGTAGATGTTGAAAATGACAGCCTAAATATTAACTTTAATTCTATATTAGACTCTATTGGATTTTCTCAAAGTGTTCACAGACCTACTCACTGCCTTAATCATACCCTTGACCTCGTGCTGACTTATGGCATTGAGAGTGAACAGTTAACAGTGTTCCCTCATAACCCTGTCTTGTCTGACCTTTTTTAATAACTTTTGAATTTACATTACTTGACTATACGGTTTCTGAGAAGAATTCTACATATAGAAGGTGTCTGTCAGAGAATGCTGTAACCAGATTTAAAGAGTTGATTTCATCATCCTTTTCTTCACTGCCATGTGCTGATATGACAGAGAACGGCTACCTAAATTTTACTCCAGTAGAACTTGACTCTCTTGTTGACAGCACTATAGCTTCAATGCGTACAACACTGGACAATGTTGCCCCTCTGAAAAGGAAGGTAATCAGTCAGAAGAGGTTGGCTCCTTGGTATAATTCACAGCTGCGTGCGTTAAAGCAGACTGCAAGAAAGCTGGAGAGACAGTGGCGTTCCTCTAATTTAGAAGAGTCTCAATTAGTCTGGAAAGATAGTTTAATAACGTATAAGAAAGCCCTTCGTAAAGCTAGAACTGCTTATTATTCATTATTGATAGAAGAGAATAAGAATAATCCCAGGTTTCTTTTCAGCACTGTTTGCCAGGCTGACAAAGAGTCCGAGCTCTGTGGAGCCATGTATTCCTTTAACTCTCAGCAGTGATGATTTCATGAGACTCTTTATCAATAAAATTGTTTCTATCAGAGAGAAGATTAATGGAATCCTTCCCACTATTATCACTGATGTATCATCAAGTAGCGCAGCTTTAGAAGTATCTTTAGAACCTGATTTGTATTTAGACGGCTTCTGCCCAGTTGATCTTTCTGAGCTAACAAAAGCAATAGTCTTGATTCAGAAGTGTTGGCTAATTATTGAGTTGTTCTCTTTGGACCTGAGTGCTTCAGGGAGAAATTGTCCAGTTATATAGTTACTCTAGATGGTATTTCCTTGGCTTCTTGTTCTACAGTGAGGAACCTTGGAGTTATTTTTGACCAGAATTTATCATTTGATGCACATATAAAACTATATCCAATGCAGTGATGATTTCACTTCCATATTGGATTTGATCAATCGGTCTTTGTTGACAGGATATGTACCTCAGACTTTTAAGGTTGCTGTAATTAAACCTTTACTTAAAAAACCTACTCTTGATTCAAAAGTGTTGGCTAATTATCGACCTATATCCAATCTCCCTTTTTTGTCTAAAGTTCTTGAAAAAATAGTTTCAGCTCAACTTTGTGATCATTTACATAGAAATAATCTGTTTGAAGAGTTTCAGTCAGGATTCAGAGTGCATCATAGCACAGAAACAGCACTGGTGAAAGTTACCAATGATCTCCTCTTAGCCTCTGATAGCGGACTTGTTTCTGTGCTTGTCCTGTTGGATCTCAGTGCTGCATTTGATACGATCGATCACAGCATTCTGTTACAGAGACTTGAACATGTTATTGGGATTAAAGGAACTGCATTAGGCTGGTTTAAGTCATATTTATCTGATAGATTCCAGTTTGTTCTTGTAAATGAAGAATCTTCCTCACACATTGGAGTAAGTCATGGAGTTCCTCAGGGTTCTGTGCTTGGACCGATTCTTTTTACTTTATACATGCTTCCATTAGGTAACATTATCAGACAGCATGGCATAAACTTCCATTGTTATGCTGATGATACTCAGCTGTACTTATCTATGAAACCAGATGAAACCAATAGGTTGGTCAGACTATAGGCCTGTCTTAAAGACATAAAGACCTGGAAAGAAACTGGTTTCTAGGACTGCCTTCTTTCACCTTCGTAATATTGCTAAAATCAGGAACATCCTGTCTCAGGGTGATGCAGAGAAACTAGTTCACTCAGTCCACTCCTTGTGAAGCTCCCCAAATTCCTGAATGGATTTTGCTTGACAAACCTCTCAAGGCTGCGGTTACTCCTGTTGCTGGTGCACCTTTTCCTACATGACAACTCTGACTGCTGCGTCAAACTGTCATTGTCACTGTCACATTGTATGTCATGTCCAACTGTTTGGTAAATTGTTCCTATAAAAATTTTGCATGAAATTTAACGCTTGGAGAATTTACTAATTATGATTATCCTCTGTTAAACTGAATAGTCATTTTTGCTGTTATTCAACCAGATCATGGAAAAAGATGCTTTGTGGAAATTTTAAGACAACAAACAACCAGTGAATGAAATTCCGTGTGTTACAACTACAGGAAGAACAGGTCACTTTCTCCACTTCACAACAATACCTCTTTTAAACTGCACTTAGCTGAAGAGATCTTTTTTACAAATCTTAATATCGAGACATACTCAGAAGGCCAAAGGTCTACAGTCACATTATAATGCATTTATTCGGGCACAAGTGTTTGAAATACATATACTGGTATAGTAATAGAATATTTCAAACTGATGGGATTTCTATATATATTATATTTTTACATATAAAGAAGCTCAAGCAGTCACACTGTCTGAAGGCTGATGGTTTACAGACAGAGAAAGTTTTCAAAGAACGGACATCCTAACAATTGGTCAAAATACTGTCCTTCAATTGAGCTGATGCCAATGAAACATCTTGAGTGGTAGCAACTGAAAGTGGGTTTTGAGTTTGTAAATGTTCAGTTAAGCAGGGTCCTGCAGTTTGCTACAGGCAGAGCATGGACCCTGCAAGATCCACACAGATGCCATATTAAAGTAGGGAGTTTGAAAATGACTCCCTTTTCGTACAGAAAATGTCCATCACAGTAAACAGTGAGTAGCAGGCTTAACTCAAACTACCACAGACATTATAGTCCTGTTAGGCCATCTCTCTGTGTACAGAGCGAATCTAGACACTTCTTTTACATTCACTTCATTGGCTTGTAAGACACATCAGACTGCTCATGTTTCTTGTCATGTTGAACTTCTTATTAACAATGCTCCATGCTCCCTGGTCAGACCATAGTTCATTTAGTAAACTCAATGTTAGTATTGCTAAAAAAAAGAAACTAAAGCATTGTTAAACTGAACTTAGAGAAACTGAACTGAACTTAAAAAACATTTAAAGTTGATATATCAAATCAGCAGAGGATATGACCAAATCAGATACATGGATTAAACACTGCTTGGTTGCACGTTCCAGGGATTTGTTTTCCGCGATGATGGAGCAGCTTACTGTTATTGCTAAATCTTTCTGCTATTCCTAACATCACTGTTAGCCTCTGTATTTTACATTCCTGCTGGCTCATGTGCGCCCTCTCTACAAGGTCACTTTGTCTGTCCACTCTCTTCTATCAATCCTTATTTTATACTCACAATTATCCTCATTCACCCTCACTCCTCCTGCTGACTGTCACAGACTAACACTTCTATGATGCTGTTTAATAAAACTCTCCTGCTTCACTTTGCAGACTACTCCCTTCTCCTTCTGAGGCACCTCAGGTACCACCTCCCTGCTGATTGAGCTCATATTACCCTTTCTTTCACTGTCCCACTCCTCTGCCCGCACACTCCCAGCATCACTCAGTTCACCCAAGTGTTCCACCGAGTCACACTTTTCCAGGTCTGAGGCGATGGTTTGCAGGCTGATGATTGACATGCAGTCTGAGCTGGCCTGCTCTGCTTCCAGACGCTCTCTCTGGCCCCAGCCACTCTCTCGGTGCCTTTCCACCCACAGCCTGGTCTTCTCCCCGTCAGCCCAGTCACTTTCTATCCCGCTGAACTCCACACAGTTACCAACAGGAATCCCAGTGGCACCTCTGACCTCAGCCTCAGCGCCTACAGGGGAGCTCCGCCCCCCGCAGACTGCTGGACATCCTCTGTTAGCCATGCTTTGTCTCCTCTGTGCATGGATCTGCTCACTGATCTGCTCCAGGTTCCGCAGGGCCACAGAGTAACGTCTTTTCACTTTGGCCACCTGCTCCTCAAGTTGCATTACTTTAGCCTTATGATCCTGAAAAACATTTGACAGCAAAATATTCCATTGTCTTATTTCATGTTGGTCAGTTCATTTCATTATATCAAAGTTTAAGCAATTAGTTCCATGAACAAAAAGCTTGACAAAAATACCATGCCCTGTCATTGATTACTGACTTTATTATTTTGTTCATGTAAAACTAATTGCACCATCCACTGAGGGTTATGTCACACTGTTATTTACTGATCCTGTAACCAATTGCATGACCACATGGGGCAACCAGAACAAAAGCACACTGAAGACATCAAATAAAGTTGTAGTTGTGAACTTGTAAGCCATAGATCTGGCCCGCACTGTAATTATATTTTGCCCTCAAGATTATACCAAATGTCTACTAGAGCTGGCCTGCCGGTAGACAGCGCATGCACCTTTAATACTACAAATCCCAGACTGCTCTACTCTATCAATCAGGACCCACAAATGCCCCCTCCTCTGTTGACATTCATGATCGACATCATGCCACCAGTTGCATTGGGCCACCCCTCCCAAAACTGACCAAACGAAAGGTGGAAAAAAAGGAGCTTTCTAGACAGGTGGGAAGCAGAATATCTGTTCACAAAAAATACTATTGTTATTGTTGTTCGCCTGTGAAAAATGGTTATCATTGAAATTTAACTATAGATTTGACATTCACATCCATGGCCAAGATATAACAGCCCAATCACACCTACAAAATACATCCGTTGACAAAAGTAACAGTCTCTTAGCCGTCCAGAAAACATCGAGAGGATTCAGTATTCCAGTGCATGTGCAGTGCAAGACATGGGCCAACTTTAATTTCTCAAATGATATTATGTACATGCCCTGTGATGGACTGGCGACCTGTCCAGGGTGTACCCCGCCTTTCGCCCGATGACTGCTAGGATAGGCTCCAGCCCACCCGCTACCCGATTAACGGATTGACGGTATAGAAAATGGATGGATATTATGTACATGTGACATCATTGTGGTTATTAACTTGTGTTTCCCTGTTCCAACAGGTATCCTTTGAATGGTGTTATGGTGTTTTTCCCCCCTCTTTTCCCTCTTTTCAGTCTTCTCAAACCCCAGCTGGTCGAGGCGGATGGCCACCCTTCCTGGTTCTGGTTCTGCCAGAGGTTTCTTCCTGGTTCTGGTTCTGCCAGAGGTTTCTTCCTGTTAAAAGGGAGTCGTTCCTTTCCACAGTCCCTCAGGCTCAGGACGGGAGATTGGACTGAAGACAAGTTTCGGTGCAATCTGTTGGTTTCCTTAGCTAGGATATTATTTTTTGAATTGGCTCTATATGAATTAATTGGATTATTTTGAAATGATATAACTGGATTTCATTGGATTATGATTACAATGAATTGAACTCCAATTGGTTGAATTGGACTATATTATTTAAGTGCCTTAAGATGACAATTGTTGTAATTTGGCGGGATATAAATAAAACTCAATTGAATTGAATTGAATGGAGACAACAACAGGTAACCAGATGTGAGATGGAAGATTGCCGGCAAAACCATCTGCTGGTACAGCGAAGTGACCTTTCACACAGCTTGTGCCATCACATCAGATCATTAGATTACTGTAACACGACTGCCAATGAGGAAAAACTGGACCACCAAGTCCTCCAGGAAATTGTGGAAAACCGTGTTTTTGCTGACTCTAAAATAGCAGTGTGCAAAGCAAGGCAACAAGAAGCACTTCACTTGTCCCCTTGTCGGTCCTCATTGACTTTACTGGTTTGAATAATCATCTGCCTTTCCATCCACGAACTGAAATTACACCATTACAGCACTTTAGGGAGAGTGTTTGTAACAAGAAAAACACCTGGCATTGTCCCTGTGCTAAGGCATGTGCATCTTGTTACCTTTTCCAGACACTGCTGGCAGAAATCATGATGGCCAGTGGGACCCTATTTTAGAACCCCCTACAGATCATCAAGGCCAAAAGTGTGATTCAGTTTTATTTTATTATTTCTGCGTGTTTAGTGTATTTACTTTGTTGTATTTCTTTGTTTCTACTTAATAAAATATACATAATAAAATGTTTTATTATAAAAACATTTTTACTGTGTTTAATGAAGGCATCCTCTGGTGGGCAGGCTGGGCCATATACAGGAAAGACAGAGAGATCATACCAAGGAGTATCCCCCACATACACACAAACACTCAGAAACATTGTATTTACGTTTAGCCTCATAACTGTAATATTAATATTTACAATCAACATTAATTGTAAGGCGACTTTATTTACATAAAATAATATTTACCATATCTTGCCCAAAGTCTGCTAAGATAGGCTCAGCTCACCCTAACCCTCCTGCAGGATAAGGGGTAGAAGATGAATGAATGAATGAATGAATTAATTAATTTTTACCATAAAATAATGATAGTAAGTATGACATTTGTTGTGACTGTTTTATTAATTCTCTATGTAATTTGAGAATTCAGTTTATTTAATTTTGGTTATTCTTCAGTCCTATTAATATTCACATTTGTATTCATAACGTTGATATTGATTCAATGTTTGTAAATCGATTAAACATGAACATAAATTAATATTTACCATATAGGCTACTAATGTGCTAGTATCTATTTAATTTGAGATCATACCATCACCACACAAAGATTATTCACATTTGTATTCATAACGTTTATATTGAACGTAAATCCATGAAATGTTAACGTTGTAAGTCAATTATACTGTTATGATAAACATGTAACTTTACAAAATGCATAGAATTATGTTGTGTAAAGCATACAGTCCATTTTTAAGCTTTTATTTTGTTTTATTTTGAAAGTCCCTTGGGACTTCCGGTATGGATTGGATATATGGCGACGCTCTTGTCGGCCATCTTGCCTGCAGATGGGTACACTCATAGACATATATACATACGTATGTATGCCATTTAGTGTGACAACTTTTTTACTGACGGCCGTTGAGAGTGACGACTTTTTAACCGATGCCGTTGAGAGTGACGAGTTTTGTACTGATGCCGTTGAGAGTGACGACCTTTTAACCGATGCTGTTGAGAGTGACGACTTTTTCACTGATGCCGTTGAGAGTGACGACTTTTTCACTGATGCCGTTGAGAGTGACGACTTTTTTACTGATGCCGTTGAGAGTGACGACTTTTTTACTGATGCCGTTGAGAGTGACGACTTTTTTACCGATGCCGTTGAGAGTGACGACTTTTTTACCGATGCTGTTGAGAGTGACGACTTTTTTACCGATGCCGTTGAGAGTGACGAGTTTTGTACTGATGCCTTTGAGAGTGACGACCTTTTAACCGATGCTGTTGAGAGTGACGACTTTTTCACCGATGCCGTTGAGAGTGACGACTTTTTTACTGATGCCGTTGAGAGTGACGACTTTTTTACTGATGCCGTTGAGAGTGACGACTTTTTTACCGATGCCGTTGAGAGTGACGACTTTTTTACCGATGCCGTTGAGAGTGACGACTTTTTAACCGATGCTGTTGAGAGTGACGACTTTTTTACTGATGCCGTTGAGAGTGACGACTTTTTTACTGATACCGTTGAGAGTGACGACTTTTTTACTGATGCCGTTGAGAGTGAAGACTTTTTAGCTGATGCCGTTGAGAGTGAAGACTTTTTAGCTGATGCCGTTCCGTGTGACAAGTTTTTACTGAAGCCGTTGAGTCTGATATTTTCTTTCTTGATGCTGTTCAGTCTGACATTTTTTTTATGAGGTCATTTATTGTGAAAAGTTTTTTTATGATGCCTTTTGGGCCGATGAATTTTTTTTATGTGACTGTTTATGTGGCTAAGATGTACACCGGACTAGCATGCTTTCCAGGAGCTCATTTTGCACCGTTTTAGACATGCCCTTAAAAAAAGTGGCAATTTTTAGGTACTCCTCAAACGCCTCATCTAGCGATGCAAAGTCGACAAGGCCACGGAAAACCCCAGGGTTGTTATAACCTTCACTTTCATCTTTTCCTGGCAGAGCTAGCTCGAACATGCTGCAGAACAGAACAGGCTAGGATGTGCTGTTGTTGTGCTGTCATTGTGCCATCGTTGTGACAACGAACTGCTAGCCTGTAGCTCTCATCCAGCTGCGTTGTGGTGTTCACCCTCCCAAACACAGAAAACTATAGACAACTGTCCATGTGAGTCTTAGATGACTGATGTTTCTTGACCTTTTCCGACAGATGGTGCATGTTGCTGTGGCATCTGCCGCGCTGCCATCAGGGTGAAACAGTGTGTAGGGGTAGTAGAATAAAGCGTTGGCTGTTTCATACATATACATTATAAAGAGTAGACGCTGCATCGGCCGCTAGGGCGCGAGAAATATGGCCGCCATCTTGGACTGGTCATCTTACCCATAGACAGCACAGTATTTAAGATGCCAGAGCACTTTATTCCTGAGCAAATCGGCGGACGATTGCGAACAGGGGTCGGGAGATTACTTTTCACAAGTAAGATTCAATGATTTATTGGTTGTATTTTGTGAATAGAATATTATTGTACTGTATTGATGTCCGCCATCTAAATCGTAGTCAGCAAACGTTAAGCTAGGCTATGTTTATAGCCAGTCTCACTCGGCTAATAGGCCAATTGAGACTTTATAAATCATACATTCCATAACACAGGCTTAGATTACAACTGACACAAGAGTGCTATTGTAGAAATAATGCAAATATTGCTGATACAACTTTGACCAGGAAATTTTACACAGGTGATACAGGCTGTATTATTCACAAGTAATTCTTTCATCCTAACAAAAGTAATATACCTCTCATGTCTCATACCCACCCCGCTCACTTAAAAATACAGACAACAGGACATCGGACTGTAGAATAGTTTGCAAACAAGCTTACTTACAATCTCAGCAGTTTTGGTTTATTATCAACAGATATGCGTCAAAATGGGAGTTTTGTTGACCCGAACCCTCTGAAGAAATTTGAAGGAAGAAAATAGGAAGAAGAAGGAAGAAAATAAGCTCGACCTCCTTTTTAAAATGTTTTTGTGGTGACTTTCTCGAATCTCCCATTTTTATTTATATTTGTTTCCCAAAGACAAAGATATGAGGAAGAAGTGGGAAGTTGCTCTGAGGAAGGAAGGATTCACTGTAAGGCTGCACCACATTGCCAAACTCACCTCTGTTGACCTGCAGAAAGGGAGCAGGAGAAAGAAGCTCTGCAAAAAAGTCCTCTTTCAGGGCTTTTAGCTCATTTAAACTTTCATGAGCAACTTTGTGTAAATATGGTAAATGGACTTGTACTTGTATAGCGCTTTTCTGAGTGGTCTAACTGACCACTCAAAGCGCTTCACTACATGCTGCATTCACCCCACTCACACACACTCATACAGCACGTCTTATGATACACATAACTACGTACTTTTCTAATCATTCATACACATTCATACCCCCAATGGATACAATGGGGCCGACCTTCCGATTGGTGGGCGACTGCTCTTCCTCCTGAGCTACAGCCGCCTTTTGTTGTTGTCCTTTCTCTTGTGCCGTTGTGTTTTTTTATTTGCCGTTGTTGTTTCTCTTTTTCCATTGTTGTTTCTCTTTTTGCCGTTGTGTTTTTTTATTTGCCGTTGTTGTTTCTCTTTTGCTGTTGTGTTTTTTTATTTGCTGTTGTTGTTTCTCTTTTTCCGTTTTGTTGTTTGTTTTGCCGTTGTTGTTTCTCTTTTGCTGTTGTGTTTTTTTATTTGCTGTTGTTGTTTCTCTTTTTCCGTTTTGTTGTTTGTTTTGCCGTTGTTGTTTCTCTTTTGCCGTTGAATTTTTTTTTGCCGTTGGTGTTTCTCTTTTGCCGTTGTGTTTTTTTATTTGCTGTTGTCATTTCTCTTTTGCTTTTTATTTGCCGTTGTTGTTTCTCTCTTGTCGTTTTGTTGTTTGTTTTGCCGTTGTTGTTTCTGTTTTGCTGTTGTGTTTTTTTATCTGCCGTTGTTGTTTCTCTTTTGCCGTTGTTTTTTTATTTGCTGTTGTTGTTTCTCTTTTGCTGTTGAGTTTTTGGTTTTGCCGTTGTTGTTTCTCTTTTGCCTTTGTTTTTTGTTTTGCCGTTGTTGTTTCTCTTTTGCCTTTTTGTTTTTTGTTTTGCCGTTGTTGTTTCTCTTTTGCCGTTGTTTTTTTTATTTGCCATTGTTGTTTCTCTTTTGCTGTTTTGTTTTTTTATTTGCCGTTGTTGTCTCTTTTGCCGTTGTGTTTTTTTATTTGCTGTTGTCATTTCTCTTTTGCTGTTGAGTTTTTGGTTTTGTCGTTGTTGTTTCTCTCTTGTCGTTTTGTTGTTTGTTTAGCCGTTGTTGGTTCTCTTTTGCCGTTGTGTTTTTTGTTTTGCCGTTGTTGTTTCTCTTTTGCTGTTTTGTTTTTTTATTTGCTGTTGTCATTTCTCTTTTGCTGTTGAGTTTTTGGTTTTGCCGTTGTTGTTTCTCTCTTGTCGTTTTGTTGTTTGTTTTGCCGTTGTTGTTTCTGTTTTGCTGTTTTGTTTTTTATTTGCCGTTGTTGTCTCTTTTGCCGTTGTCTTTTTTTATTTGCTGTTGTTGTTTCTCTCTTGTCGTTTTGTTGTTTGTTTTGCCGTTGTTGTTTCTGTTTTGCTGTTGTGTTTTTTTTATTTGCCGTTGTTGTTTCTCTTTTGCCTTTTTGTTTTTGGTTTTGCCGTTGTTGTTTCTCTTTTCCCGTTGTTTTTTTTATTTGCTGTTGTTGTTTCTCTTTTGCCGTTGAGTTTTTGGTTTTGCCGTTGTTTCTCTTTTGCTGTTTATTTTTTTTATTTGCCGTTGTTGTTTCTCTCTTGTCGTTTTGTTGTTTGTTTTGCCGTTGTGTTTTCTTTTTTGCTGTTGAGTTTTTGGTTTTGCCGTTGTGGTTTCTCTTTTGCCGTTGTGTTTTTTTATTTGCCGTTGTTGTTTCTCTTTTGCCTTTTTGTTTTTTGTTTTGCCGTTGTTGTTTCTCTTTTCCCATTGTTTTTTTTATTTGCTGTTGTTGTTTCTCTTTTGCCGTTGTTTTTTTATTTGCCGTTGTTGTTTCTCTTTTGCCGTTGTTTTTTTATTTGCTGTTGTTGTTTCTCTTTTGCTGTTGAGTTTTTGGTTTTGCCGTTGTTGTTTCTCTTTTGCCTTTGTTTTTTGTTTTGCCGTTGTTGTTTCTCTTTTGCCTTTTTGTTTTTTGTTTTGCCGTTGTTGTTTCTCTTTTGCTGTTTTGTTTTTTGTTTTGCCGTTGTTGTTTCTCTTTTGCTGTTGTGTTTTTTTATTTGCCGTTGTTGTTTCTCTTTTGCCGTTGAGTTTTTGGTTTTGCCGTTGTTGTTTCTCTTTTGCCTTTGTGTTTTTTATTTGCCATTGTTGTTTCTCTTTTGCTGTTTTGTTTTTTTATTTGCCGTTGTTGTCTCTTTTGCCGTTGTGTTTTTTTATTTGCTGTTGTCATTTCTCTTTTGCTGTTGAGTTTTTGGTTTTGTCGTTGTTGTTTCTCTCTTGTCGTTTTGTTGTTTGTTTAGCCGTTGTTGGTTCTCTTTTGCCGTTGTGTTTTTTGTTTTGCCGTTGTTGTTTCTCTCTTGTCGTTTTGTTTTTTTATTTGCTGTTGTCATTTCTCTTTTGCTGTTGAGTTTTTGGTTTTGCCGTTGTTGTTTCTCTCTTGTCGTTTTGTTGTTTGTTTTGCCGTTGTTGTTTCTGTTTTGCTGTTTTGTTTTTTATTTGCCGTTGTTGTCTCTTTTGCCGTTGTCTTTTTTTATTTGCTGTTGTTGTTTCTCTCTTGTCGTTTTGTTGTTTGTTTTGCCGTTGTTGTTTCTGTTTTGCTGTTGTGTTTTTTTATCTGCCGTTGTTGTTTCTCTTTTGCTGTTGTGTTTTTTGTTTTGCCGTTGTTGTTTCTCTTTTCCCATTGTTTTTTTTATTTGCTGTTGTTGTTTCTCTTTTGCCGTTGTTTTTTTATTTGCTGTTGTTGTTTCTCTTTTGCTGTTGAGTTTTTGGTTTTGCCGTTGTTGTTTCTCTTTTGCCTTTGTTTTTTGTTTTGCCGTTGTTGTTTCTCTTTTGCCTTTTTGTTTTTTGTTTTGCCGTTGTTGTTTCTCTTTTGCCGTTGTTTTTTTTATTTGCCATTGTTGTTTCTCTTTTGCTGTTTTGTTTTTTTATTTGCCGTTGTTGTCTCTTTTGCCGTTGTGTTTTTTTATTTGCTGTTGTCATTTCTCTTTTGCTGTTGTGCTTATTTATTTGCCGTTGTTGTTTCTCTTTTGCTGTTTTGTTTTTTTATTTGCTGTTGTCATTTCTCTTTTGCTGTTGAGTTTTTGGTTTTGTCGTTGTTGTTTCTCTCTTGTCGTTTTGTTGTTTGTTTAGCCGTTGTTGGTTCTCTTTTGCCGTTGTGTTTTTTGTTTTGCCGTTGTTGTTTCTCTTTTGCTGTTTTGTTTTTTTATTTGCTGTTGTCATTTCTCTTTTGCTGTTGAGTTTTTGGTTTTGCCGTTGTTGTTTCTCTCTTGTCGTTTTGTTGTTTGTTTTGCCGTTGTTGTTTCTGTTTTGCTGTTTTGTTTTTTATTTGCCGTTGTTGTCTCTTTTGCCGTTGTCTTTTTTTATTTGCTGTTGTTGTTTCTCTCTTGTCGTTTTGTTGTTTGTTTTGCCGTTGTTGTTTCTGTTTTGCTGTTGTGTTTTTTTTATTTGCCGTTGTTGTTTCTCTTTTGCCTTTTTGTTTTTGGTTTTGCCGTTGTTGTTTCTCTTTTCCCGTTGTTTTTTTTATTTGCTGTTGTTGTTTCTCTTTTGCCGTTGAGTTTTTGGTTTTGCCGTTGTTTCTCTTTTGCTGTTTATTTTTTTTATTTGCCGTTGTTGTTTCTCTCTTGTCGTTTTGTTGTTTGTTTTGCCGTTGTGTTTTCTTTTTTGCTGTTGAGTTTTTGGTTTTGCCGTTGTGGTTTCTCTTTTGCCGTTGTGTTTTTTTATTTGCCGTTGTTGTTTCTCTTTTGCCTTTTTGTTTTTTGTTTTGCCGTTGTTGTTTCTCTTTTCCCATTGTTTTTTTTATTTGCCGTTGTTGTTTCTCTTTTGCCGTTGTTTTTTTATTTGCTGTTGTTGTTTCTCTTTTGCTGTTGAGTTTTTGGTTTTGCCGTTGTTGTTTCTCTTTTGCCTTTGTTTTTTGTTTTGCCGTTGTTGTTTCTCTTTTGCCTTTTTGTTTTTTGTTTTGCCGTTGTTGTTTCTCTTTTGCCGTTGTTTTTTTTATTTGCCATTGTTGTTTCTCTTTTGCTGTTTTGTTTTTTTATTTGCCGTTGTAGTCTCTTTTGCCGTTGTGTTTTTTTATTTGCTGTTGTCATTTCTCTTTTGCTGTTGTGCTTATATATTTGCCGTTGTTGTTTCTCTTTTGCTGTTTTGTTTTTTTATTTGCTGTTGTCATTTCTCTTTTGCTGTTGAGTTTTTGGTTTTGTCGTTGTTGTTTCTCTCTTGTCGTTTTGTTGTTTGTTTAGCCGTTGTTGGTTCTCTTTTGCCGTTGTGTTTTTTGTTTTGCCGTTGTTGTTTCTCTTTTGCTGTTTTGTTTTTTTATTTGCTGTTGTCATTTCTCTTTTGCTGTTGAGTTTTTGGTTTTGCCGTTGTTGTTTCTCTCTTGTCGTTTTGTTGTTTGTTTTGCCGTAGTTGTTTCTGTTTTGCTGTTTTGTTTTTTATTTGCCGTTGTTGTCTCTTTTGCCGTTGTCTTTTTTTATTTGCTGTTGTTGTTTCTCTCTTGTCGTTTTGTTGTTTGTTTTGTTGTTTCTGTTATGCTGTTGTGTTTTTTTATCTGCCGTTGTTGTTTCTCTTTTGCTGTTGTGTTTTTTGTTTTGCCGTTGTTGTTTCTCTTTTCCCATTGTTTTTTTTATTTGCTGTTGTTGTTTCTCTTTTGCCGTTGTTTTTTTATTTGCCGTTGTTGTTTCTCTTTTCCCATTGTTTTTTTTATTTGCCGTTGTTGTTTCTCTTTTGCCGTTGTTTTTTTATTTGCTGTTGTTGTTTCTCTTTTGCTGTTGAGTTTTTGGTTTTGCCGTTGTTGTTTCTCTTTTGCCTTTGTTTTTTGTTTTGCCGTTGTTGTTTCTCTTTTGCCTTTTTGTTTTTTGTTTTGCCGTTGTTGTTTCTCTTTTGCCGTTGTTTGTTTTATTTGCCATTGTTGTTTCTCTTTTGCTGTTTTGTTTTTTTATTTGCCGTTGTTGTCTCTTTTGCCGTTGTGTTTTTTTATTTGCTGTTGTCATTTCTCTTTTGCTGTTGTGCTTATTTATTTGCCGTTGTTGTTTCTCTTTTGCTGTTTTGTTTTTTTATTTGCTGTTGTCATTTCTCTTTTGCTGTTGAGTTTTTGGTTTTGTCGTTGTTGTTTCTCTCTTGTCGTTTTGTTGTTTGTTTAGCCGTTGTTGGTTCTCTTTTGCCGTTGTGTTTTTTGTTTTGCCGTTGTTGTTTCTCTTTTGCTGTTTTGTTTTTTTATTTGCCGTTGTTGTTTCTCTTTTGCTGTTTTGTTTTTTTATTTGCTGTTGTCATTTCTCTTTTGCTGTTGAGTTTTTGGTTTTGCCGTTGTTGTTTCTCTCTTGTCGTTTTGTTGTTTGTTTTGCCGTTGTTGTTTCTGTTTTGCTGTTGTGCTTTTTTTATTTGCCGTTGTTGTTTCTCTTTTGCCTTTTTGTTTTTGGTTTTGCCGTTGTTGTTTCTCTTTTCCCGTTGTTTTTTTTATTTGCTGTTGTTGTTTCTCTTTTGCCGTTGAGTTTTTGGTTTTGCCGTTGTTTCTCTTTTGCTGTTTATTTTTTTTATTTGCCGTTGTTGTTTCTCTCTTGTCGTTTTGTTGTTTGTTTTGCCGTTGTGTTTTCTTTTTTGCTGTTGAGTTTTTGGTTTTGCCGTTGTGGTTTCTCTTTTGCCGTTTTGTTTTTTTATTTGCCGTTGTTGTTTCTCTTTTGCCTTTTTGTTTTTTGTTTTGCCGTTGTTGTTTCTCTTTTCCCATTGTTTTTTTTATTTGCTGTTGTTGTTTCTCTTTTGCCGTTGTTTTTTTATTTGCCGTTGTTGTTTCTCTTTTGCCGTTGTTTTTTTATTTGCTGTTGTTGTTTCTCTTTTGCTGTTGAGTTTTTGGTTTTGCCGTTGTTGTTTCTCTTTTGCCTTTGTTTTTTGTTTTGCCGTTGTTGTTTCTCTTTTGCCTTTTTGTTTTTTGTTTTGCCGTTGTTGTTTCTCTTTTGCCGTTGTTTTTTATGGGTGCCCCATGCCATAGGCAGGGCACACATATTACTATTGCTCATACTTATTATTTTTCCGCTTCCGTCACGTTTTTCGGCGCGCTACTCGTCCCACAGCGTTGGTCCGACTAAAATAAAAAATACATGGCTGCGTGCGCGCCGATGGGCAGAAGTGTGCTATTACTTTTCTCTCTCATTACTCGACCGGAATAGCGGATAAATGGGAAAAAGCGGGCAAATTGTCAATGGGAAAATGAATGGAGAAGGCCTTAACGAGGCAGTTTTGGGCTCGAAGAGCCCAAAACTGCCTCCCCTTGGAGGCCTCTGAACTCAGCCATACAAGGTCACACACACATCATTCAAAGTTTGTGTGTGACAGGAAAGATTCAGCTTTAACTGGTGTAAAGGGCTTGTTAATAGCTTATACGGCTTTGACACAACGGCAGTTTACGTTTTAGGTGTCCAGAGGAGCTCATTTTGTGCCTCCTCCACTCTACCTCTCACTCTAAAAATCTTTAAAAAATTATTTTTCAAACAAATGCCTCTCACCTCCAAAATATCTGCCTGATCTGGATACATTATACATCAAAACGTAGGTATTTTAGTTGTCTTTCACCCAATGTGACTTTCATTGAGCTGGGCCTCACAGGTTTCTCACAAATCACCTGTGAGCGCAAAGAGGGAACATTAAATCCCATTATAAAACGGGCGAGGCCTGAAATCAGTCGGAAAAATCATTTTAAAACTGCCATAATAAAGGAGCCACGGGGGTTAGAAGAATAAAAATGACACCGCTGGCTTCCCCCGTCCCTTCTGGCGCTCACGGTGAAAGAATTATTCGGATACGACTTCTACTTTTCGAACAGCGAGCGTTTGTATCCAGATTTCTGCCTCAATATGAAAACCCCATGATTTTAAGGGGACAAAGTGAGGTGCAGAATTTTCAGTTGGCAGTTGGCAGGCACAGCTGTTGCCCATAGCAACTAATGCTGACCACACCCAAGAAGGCTGCCCTGTTCTATCACAGCTGATGAGGGCAGAGCCAAGATGGCTGATGAGGTCAGAGTAAGCAGGGCAGGAGCAGGGCAGCAGCAGTGCAGGAGCAGGGCAGCAGCAGTGCAGGAGCAGGGCAGCAGCAGGGCAGAAGCGGGGCAACAGCAGGGCAGCCAACATGGTTAAACAGATTCATGCCAGCCGCTCGTGAGAGAAGTGCGTGCGATAGCACGCATTAACTCATAAGTTTCCATTATTCAGAACAGATTAACAGGTTCATGCCAGCTGCTGAGGAGACAAATGCGTGCGATAGCACGCACTAACTCATGTTTTTCATTTATCTGAACAGATTAATAGGTTCATGCCAGCCCCTGATGAGACAAATGCGTGCGATAGCACGCACTAACTCATAAATTTCCATTATTCAGAACAGATTAACAGGTTCATGCCAGCTGCTGAGGAGACAAATGCGTGCGATAGCACGCACTAACTCATAAATTTCCATTATTCAGAACAGATTAACAGGTTCATGCCAGCCCCTGATGAGACAAATGCGTGCGATAGCACGCACTAACTCATAAATTTCCATTATTCAGAACAGATTAACAGGTTCATGCCAGCTGCTGAGGAGACAAATGCGTGCGATAGCACGCACTAACTCATGTTTTTCATTAATCTGAACAGATTAATAGGTTCATGCCAGCTGCTGAGGAGACAAATGCGTGCGATAGCACGCACTAACTCATGTTTTTCATTAATCTGAACAGATTAATAGGTTCATGCCAGCCCCTGATGAGAGAAATGCGTGCGATAGCACGCACTAACTCATAAATTTCCATTATTCAGAACAGATTAACAGGTTCATGCCAGCTGCTGAGGAGACAAATGCGTGCGATAGCACGCACTAACTCATGTTTTTCATTAATCTGAACAGATTAATAGGTTCATGCCAGCCCCTGACGACACAAATGCGCGCGATAGCGCGCACTAACTCATATGTTCTCCATTATTCTGAACAGATCAACCGGGCCTTATGTGTCTAAAGCAGGCAGATTTCACCAGAACAAGCCTGAATCTCATATTTAAGACTGGATTATGATCATATAATGCTTGACTGGCAACTACCAGCTTCTCTGTGTGTGTGTGTGGACGGGCAGAAGACGGGCAGCAGCTGGGCACCCATCAAAATTTCTTCAGAAATTTTCTAGTTTTATTTGCCATTGTTGTTTCTCTTTTGCTGTTTTGTTTTTTTATTTGCCATTGTTGTCTCTTTTGCCGTTGTGTTTTTTTATTTGCTGTTGTCATTTCTCTTTTGCTGTTGTGCTTATTTATTTGCCGTTGTTGTTTCTCTTTTGCTGTTTTGTTTTTTTATTTGCTGTTGTCATTTCTCTTTTGCTGTTGAGTTTTTGGTTTTGTCGTTGTTGTTTCTCTCTTGTCGTTTTGTTGTTTGTTTAGCCGTTGTTGGTTCTCTTTTGCCGTTGTGTTTTCTCTTTTGCCGTTGTTGTTTCTCTTTTGCTGTTTTGTTTTTTTATTTGCCGTTGTTGTCTCTTTTGCCGTTGTGTTTTTTTTTTTGCTGTTGTCATTTCTCTTTTGCTGTTGTGCTTATTTATTTGCCGTTGTTGTTTCTCTTTTGCTGTTTTGTTTTTTTATTTGCTGTTGTCATTTCTCTTTTGCTGTTGAGTTTTTGGTTTTGCCGTTGTTGTTTCTCTCTTGTCGTTTTGTTGTTTGTTTTGCCCTTGTTGTTTCTGTTTTGCTGTTTTGTTTTTTATTTGCCGTTGTTGTCTCTTTTGCCGTTGTCTTTTTTTATTTGCTGTTGTTGTTTCTCTCTTGTCGTTTTGTTGTTTGTTTTGCCGTTGTTGTTTCTGTTTTGCTGTTGTGTTTTTTTTATTTGCCGTTGTTGTTTCTCTTTTGCCTTTTTGTTTTTGGTTTTGCCGTTGTTGTTTCTCTTTTCCCGTTGTTTTTTTTATTTGCTGTTGTTGTTTCTCTTTTGCCGTTGAGTTTTTGGTTTTGCCGTTGTTTCTCTTTTGCTGTTTATTTTTTTTATTTGCCGTTGTTGTTTCTCTCTTGTCGTTTTGTTGTTTGTTTTGCCGTTGTGTTTTCTTTTTTGCTGTTGTCATTTCTCTTTTGCTGTTGTGCTTATTTATTTGCCGTTGTTGTTTCTTATTTGTCGTTGTTGTTTCTCTTTTGCTGTTATGTTTTTTTATTTGCCGTTGTTGTTTCTCTTTTGCTGTTGGGTTTTTTTATTTGCCGTTGTGTTTTCTCTTTTGCTGTTGAGTTTTTGGTTTTGCCGTTGTTGTTTCTCTCTTGTCGTTTTGTTGTTTGTTTTGCCGTTGTTGTTTCTCTTTTGCCGTTGAATTTTTTTTTGCCGTTGTTGTTTCTCTTTTGCCGTTGTTTTTTTTATTTGCCATTGTTGTTTCTGTTTTGCTGTTTTGTTTTTTTATTTGCCGTTGTTGTTTCTCTCTTGTCGTTTTGTTGATTGTTTTGCCGTTGTTGTTTCTGTTTTGCTGTTGTGTTTTTTGTTTTGCCGTTGTTGTTTCTCTTTTCCCGTTGTTTTTTTTATTTGCTGTTGTTGTTTCTCTTTTGCTGTTGAGTTTTTTTATTTGCCGTTGTTGTTTCTCTTTTGCCGTTGAGTTTTTGGTTTTGCCGTAGTTGTTTCTCTTTTGCTGTTTATTTTTTTTATTTGCCGTTGTTGTTTCTCTCTTGTCGTTTTGTTGTTTGTTTTGCCGTTGTTGTTTCTCTTTTGCTGTTGTGTTTTTTTATTTGCCGTTGTTGTTTCTCTTTTGCCGTTGAGTTTTTGGTTTTGCCGTTGTTGTTTCTCTTTTGCCGTTGTGTTTTTTATTTGCCATTGTTGTTTCTCTTTTGCTGTTTTGTTTTTTTATTTGCCGTTGTTGTCTCTTTTGCCGTTGTGTTTTTTTATTTGCCGTTGTTGTCTCTTTTGCCGTTGTGTTTTTTATTTGCCGTTGTTGTTTCTCTTTTGCTGTTTTGTTTTTTATTTGCTGTTGTCATTTCTCTTTTGCTGTTGTGCTTATTTATTTGCCGTTGTTGTTTCTCTCTTGTCGTTTTGTTGTTTGTTTTGGCCGTTGTTGTTTCTGTTTTGCTGTTGTGTTTTTTTTTTGCCGTTGTTGTTTCTCTTTTGCTGTTGTGTTTTTTTATTTGCTGTTGTCATTTCTCTTTTGCTGTTGTGTTTTTTTATTTGCTGTTGTCATTTCTCTTTTGCTGTTGTGCTTATTTATTTGCCGTTGTTGTTTCTTATTTGTCGTTGTTGTTTCTCTTTTGCTGTTATGTTTTTTTATTTGCCGTTGTTGTTTCTCTTTTGCTGTTTTGTTTTTTATTTGCTGTTGTCATTTCTCTTTTGCTGTTGTGCTTATTTATTTGCCGTTGTTGTTTCTCTCTTGTCGTTTTGTTGTTTGTTTTGGCCGTTGTTGTTTCTGTTTTGCTGTTGTGTTTTTTTTTGCCGTTGTTGTTTCTCTTTTGCTGTTGTGTTTTTTTATTTGCTGTTGTCATTTCTCTTTTGCTGTTGTGCTTATTTATTTGCCGTTGTTATTTCTCTCTTGTCGTTTTGTTGTTTGTTTTGCCGTTGTTGTTTCTGTTTTGCTGTTGTGTTTTTTTTATTTGCCGTTGTTGTTTCTCTTTTGCCTTTTTGTTTTTGGTTTTGCCGTTGTTGTTTCTCTTTTCCCGTTGTTTTTTTTATTTGCTGTTGTTGTTTCTCTTTTGCCGTTGAGTTTTTGGTTTTGCCGTTGTTTCTCTTTTGCTGTTTATTTTTTTTATTTGCCGTTGTTGTTTCTCTCTTGTCGTTTTGTTGTTTGTTTTGCCGTTGTGTTTTCTTTTTTGCTGTTGAGTTTTTGGTTTTGCCGTTGTTGTTTCTTATTTGTCGTTGTTGTTTCTCTTTTGCTGTTGGGTTTTTTTATTTGCTGTTGTGTTTTCTCTTTTGCTGTTGAGTTTTTGGTTTTGCCGTTGTTGTTTCTCTCTTGTCGTTTTGTTGTTTGTTTTGCCGTTGTTGTTTCTCTTTTGCCGTTGAATTTTTTTTTGCCGTTGTTGTTTCTCTTTTGCCGTTGTTTTTTTTATTTGCCATTGTTGTTTCTGTTTTGCTGTTTTGTTTTTTTATTTGCCGTTGTTGTCTCTTTTGCCGTTGTCTTTTTTTATTTGCTGTTGTTGTTTCTCTCTTGTCGTTTTGTTGATTGTTTTGCCGTTGTTGTTTCTGTTTTGCTGTTGTGTTTTTTGTTTTGCCGTTGTTGTTTCTCTTTTCCCGTTGTTTTTTTTTATTTGCTGTTGTTGTTTCTCTTTTGCTGTTGAGTTTTTTTATTTGCCGTTGTTGTTTCTCTTTTGCCGTTGAGTTTTTGGTTTTGCCGTAGTTGTTTCTCTTTTGCTGTTTATTTTTTTTATTTGCCGTTGTTGTTTCTCTCTTGTCGTTTTGTTGTTTGTTTTGCCGTTGTTGTTTCTCTTTTGCTGTTGTGTTTTTTTATTTGCCGTTGTTGTTTCTCTTTTGCCGTTGAGTTTTTGGTTTTGCCGTTGTTGTTTCTCTTTTGCCGTTGTGTTTTTTATTTGCCATTGTTGTTTCTCTTTTGCCGTTGTGTTTTTTTATTTGCTGTTGTCATTCCTCTTTTGCTGTTGTGCTTATTTATTTGCCGTTGTTGTTTCTCTCTTGTCGTTTTGTTGTTTGTTTTGGCCGTTGTTGTTTCTGTTTTGCTGTTGTGTTTTTTTTTTGCCGTTGTTGTTTCTCTTTTGCTGTTGTGTTTTTTTATTTGCTGTTGTCATTTCTCTTTTGCTGTTGTGTTTTTTTATTTGCTGTTGTCATTTCTCTTTTGCTATTGTGCTTATTTATTTGCCGTTGTTGTTTCTTATTTGTCGTTGTTGTTTCTCTTTTGCTGTTATGTTTTTTTATTTGCCGTTGTTGTTTCTCTTTTGCTGTTTTGTTTTTTATTTGCTGTTGTCATTTCTCTTTTGCTGTTGTGCTTATTTATTTGCCGTTGTTGTTTCTCTCTTGTCGTTTTGTTGTTTGTTTTGGCCGTTGTTGTTTCTGTTTTGCTGTTGTGTTTTTTTTTTGCCGTTGTTGTTTCTCTTTTGCTGTTGTGTTTTTTTATTTGCTGTTGTCATTTCTCTTTTGCTGTTGTGCTTATTTATTTGCCGTTGTTGTTTCTCTCTTGTCGTTTTGTTGTTTGTTTTGCCGTTGTTGTTTCTGTTTTGCTGTTTTGTTTTTTTATTTGCCGTTGTTGTCTCTTTTGCCGTTGTGTTTTTTTATTTGCTGTTGTCATTTCTCTTTTGCTGTTGTGCTTTTTTATTTGCTGTTGTTGTTTCTCTCTTGTCGTTTTGTTGATTGTTTTGCCGTTGTTGTTTCTGTTTTGCTGTTGTGTTTTTTGTTTTGCCGTTGTTGTTTCTCTTTTCCCGTTGTTTTTTTTATTTGCTGTTGTTGTTTCTCTTTTGCTGTTGAATTTTTTTATTTGCCGTTGTTGTTTCTCTTTTGCCGTTGAGTTTTTGGTTTTGCCGTTGTTGTTTCTCTTTTGCTGTTTATTTTTTTTATTTGCCGTTGTTGTTTCTCTCTTGTCGTTTTGTTGTTTGTTTTGCCGTTGTTGTTTCTCTTTTGCTGTTGTGTTTTTTTATTTGCCGTTGTTGTTTCTCTTTTGCCGTTGAGTTTTTGGTTTTGCCGTTGTTGTTTCTCTTTTGCCTTTGTGTTTTTTATTTGCCATTGTTGTTTCTCTTTTGCTGTTTTGTTTTTTTATTTGCCGTTGTTGTCTCTTTTGCCGTTGTGTTTTTTTTTTGCCGTTGTTTTTTTTATTTGCCATTGTTGTTTCTGTTTTGCTGTTTTGTTTTTTTATTTGCCGTTGTTGTCTCTTTTGCCGTTGTTTTTTTTATTTGCCATTGTTGTTTCTCTTTTGCTGTTTTGTTTTTTTATTTGCCGTTGTTGTCTCTTTTGCCGTTGTGTTTTTTTTTTGCCGTTGTTGTTTCTCTCTTGTCGTTTTGTTGTTTGTTTTGGCCGTTGTTGTTTCTGTTTTGCTGTTGTGTTTTTTTTTTGCCGTTGTTGTTTCTCTTTTGCTGTTGTGTTTTTTTATTTGCTGTTGTCATTTCTCTTTTGCTGTTGTGCTTATTTATTTGCCGTTGTTGTTTCTTATTTGTCGTTGTTGTTTATCTTTTGCTGTTATGTTTTTTTATTTGCCGTTGTTGTTTCTCTTTTGCTGTTTTGTTTTTTATTTGCTGTTGTCATTTCTCTTTTGCTGTTGTGCTTATTTATTTGCCGTTGTTGTTTCTCTCTTGTCGTTTTGTTGTTTGTTTTGCCGTTGTTGTTTCTCTTTTGCTGTTGTGTTTTTTTATTTGCCGTTGTTGTTTCTCTTTTGCCGTTGAGTTTTTGGTTTTGCCGTTGTTGTTTCTCTTTTGCCTTTGTGTTTTTTATTTGCCATTGTTGTTTCTCTTTTGCTGTTTTGTTTTTTTATTTGCCGTTGTTGTCTCTTTTGCCGTTGTGTTTTTTTTTTGCCGTTGTTTTTTTTATTTGCCATTGTTGTTTCTGTTTTGCTGTTTTGTTTTTTTATTTGCCGTTGTTGTCTCTTTTGCCGTTGTGTTTTTTTATTTGCTGTTGTCATTTCTCTTTTGCTCTTGTGCTTTTTTATTTGCCGTTGTTGTTTCTCTCTTGTCGTTTTGTTGATTGTTTTGCCGTTGTTGTTTCTGTTTTGCTGTTGTGTTTTTTGTTTTGCCGTTGTTGTTTCTCTTTTCCCGTTGTTTTTTTTATTTGCTGTTGTTGTTTCTCTTTTGCTGTTGAGTTTTTTTATTTGCCGTTGTTGTTTCTCTTTTGCCGTTGAGTTTTTGGTTTTGCCGTAGTTGTTTCTCTTTTGCTGTTTATTTTTTTTATTTGCCGTTGTTGTTTCTCTCTTGTCGTTTTGTTGTTTGTTTTGCCGTTGTTGTTTCTCTTTTGCTGTTTTTTTTTTTTTATTTGCCGTTGTTGTTTCTCTTTTGCCGTTGAGTTTTTGGTTTTGCCGTTGTTGTTTCTCTTTTGCCGTTGTGTTTTTTATTTGCCATTGTTGTTTCTCTTTTGCTGTTTTGTTTTTTTATTTGCCGTTGTTGTCTCTTTTGCTGTTGTGCTTATTTATTTGCCGTTGTTGTTTCTCTCTTGTCGTTTTGTTGTTTGTTTTGGCCGTTGTTGTTTCTGTTTTGCTGTTGTGTTTTTTTTTTGCCGTTGTTGTTTCTCTTTTGCTGTTGTGTTTTTTTATTTGCTGTTGTCATTTCTCTTTTGCTGTTGTGTTTTTTTATTTGCTGTTGTCATTTTTCTTTTGCTGTTGTGCTTATTTATTTGCCGTTGTTGTTTCTTATTTGTCGTTGTTGTTTCTCTTTTGCTGTTATGTTTTTTTATTTGCCGTTGTTGTTTCTCTTTTGCTGTTTTGTTTTTTATTTGCTGTTGTCATTTCTCTTTTGCTGTTGTGCTTATTTATTTGCCGTTGTTGTTTCTCTCTTGTCGTTTTGTTGTTTGTTTTGGCCGTTGTTGTTTCTGTTTTGCTGTTGTGTTTTTTTTTTGCCGTTGTTGTTTCTCTTTTGCTGTTGTGTTTTTTTATTTGCTGTTGTCATTTCTCTTTTGCTGTTGTGCTTATTTATTTGCCATTGTTGTTTCTCTTTTGCTGTTTTGTTTTTTTATTTGCCGTTGTTGTTTCTCTTTTGCCGTTGTGTTTTTTTATTTGCTGTTGTCATTTCTCTTTTGCTGTTGTGCTTATTTATTTGCCGTTGTTGTTTCTCTCTTGTCGTTTTGTTGATTGTTTTGCCGTTGTTGTTTCTGTTTTGCTGTTGTGTTTTTTGTTTTGCCGTTGTTGTTTCTCTTTTGCCGTTGAGTTTTTGGTTTTGCCGTTGTTGTTTCTCTTTTGCCGTTGTGTTTTTTATTTGCCATTGTTGTTTCTCTTTTGCTGTTTTGTTTTTTTATTTGCCGTTGTTGTCTCTTTTGCTGTTGTGCTTATTTATTTGCCGTTGTTGTTTCTCTCTTGTCGTTTTGTTGTTTGTTTTGGCCGTTGTTGTTTCTGTTTTGCTGTTGTGTTTTTTTTTTGCCGTTGTTGTTTCTCTTTTGCTGTTGTGTTTTTTTATTTGCTGTTGTCATTTCTCTTTTGCTGTTGTGTTTTTTTATTTGCTGTTGTCATTTTTCTTTTGCTGTTGTGCTTATTTATTTGCCGTTGTTGTTTCTTATTTGTCGTTGTTGTTTCTCTTTTGCTGTTATGTTTTTTTATTTGCCGTTGTTGTTTCTCTTTTGCTGTTTTGTTTTTTATTTGCTGTTGTCATTTCTCTTTTGCTGTTGTGCTTATTTATTTGCCGTTGTTGTTTCTCTCTTGTCGTTTTGTTGTTTGTTTTGGCCGTTGTTGTTTCTGTTTTGCTGTTGTGTTTTTTTTTTGCCGTTGTTGTTTCTCTTTTGCTGTTGTGTTTTTTTATTTGCTGTTGTCATTTCTCTTTTGCTGTTGTGCTTATTTATTTGCCATTGTTGTTTCTCTTTTGCTGTTTTGTTTTTTTATTTGCCGTTGTTGTTTCTCTTTTGCCGTTGTGTTTTTTTATTTGCTGTTGTCATTTCTCTTTTGCTGTTGTGCTTATTTATTTGCCGTTGTTGTTTCTCTCTTGTCGTTTTGTTGATTGTTTTGCCGTTGTTGTTTCTGTTTTGCTGTTGTGTTTTTTGTTTTGCCGTTGTTGTTTCTCTTTTCCCGTTGTTTTTTTTATTTGCTGTTGTTGTTTCTCTTTTGCTGTTGAGTTTTTTTATTTGCCGTTGTTGTTTCTCTTTTGCCGTTGAGTTTTTGGTTTTGCCGTTGTTGTTTCTCTTTTGCTGTTTATTTTTTTTATTTGCCGTTGTTGTTTCTCTCTTGTCGTTTTGTTGTTTGTTTTGCCGTTGTTGTTTCTCTTTTGCTGTTGTGTTTTTTTATTTGCCGTTGTTGTTTCTCTTTTGCCTTTGTGTTTTTTATTTGCCATTGTTGTTTCTCTTTTGCTGTTTTGTTTTTTTATTTGCCGTTGTTGTCTCTTTTGCCGTTGTGTTTTTTTTTTGCCGTTGTTGTTTCTCTTTTGCTGTTTTGTTTTTTATTTGCTGTTGTCATTTCTCTTTTGCTGTTGTGCTTATTTATTTGCCGTTGTTGTTTCTCTCTTGTCGTTTTGTTGTTTGTTTTGGCCGTTGTTGTTTCTGTTTTGCTGTTGTGTTTTTTTTTTGCCGTTGTTGTTTCTCTTTTGCTGTTGTGTTTTTTTATTTGCTGTTGTCATTTCTCTTTTGCTGTTGTGCTTATTTATTTGCCGTTGTTGTTTCTCTCTTGTCGTTTTGTTGTTTGTTTTGGCCGTTGTTGTTTCTGTTTTGCTGTTGTGTTTTTTTTTTGCCGTTGTTGTTTCTCTTTTGCTGTTGTGTTTTTTTATTTGCTGTTGTCATTTCTCTTTTGCTGTTGTGCTTATTTATTTGCCGTTGTTGTTTCTCTCTTGTCGTTTTGTTGTTTGTTTTGCCGTTGTTTTTTCTTTTTTGCTGTTGAGTTTTTGGTTTTGCCGTTGTTGTTTCTCTTTTGCTTTTGTGTTTTTTTTATTTGCTGTTGTTTTTTCTCTTTTGCTGTTGAGTTTTTGGTTTTGCCGTTGTTTTTTCTCTTTTGCCGTTGTGTTTTTTTATTTGCCGTTGTTGTTTCTCTTTTGCCGTTGAGTTTTTGGTTTTGCCGTTGTGTTTTCTCTTTTGCTGTTTATTTTTTTTATTTGCCGTTGTTGTTTCTCTCTTGTCGTTTTGTTGTTTGTTTTGCCGTTGTGTTTTCTTTTTTGCTGTTGAGTTTTTGGTTTTGCCGTTGTTGTTTCTCTTTTGCTTTTGTGTTTTTTTTATTTGCTGTTGTTTTTTCTCTTTTGCTGTTTATTTTTTTTATTTGCCGTTGTTGTTTCTCTCTTGTCGTTTTGTTGTTTGTTTTGCCGTTGTTGTTTCTGTTTTGCTGTTGTGTTTTTTGTTTTGCCGTTGTTGTTTCTCTTTTCCCGTTGTTTTTTTTATTTGCTGTTGTTGTTTCTCTTTTGCTGTTGAATTTTTTTATTTGCCGTTGTTGTTTCTCTTTTGCCGTTGAGTTTTTGGTTTTGCCGTTGTGTTTTCTCTTTTGCTGTTGAGTTTTTGGTTTTGCCGTTGTTGTTTCTCTTTTGCCGTTGAGTTTTTGGTTTTGCCGTTGTGTTTTCTCTTTTGCTGTTGAGTTTTTGGTTTTGCCGTTGTTGTTTCTCTTTTGCTTTTGTGTTTTTTTATTTGCTGTTGTTTTTTCTCTTTTGCTGTTGAGTTTTTGGTTTTGCCGTTGTTGTTTCTCTTTTGCCGTTGTGTTTTTTTATTTGCCGTTGTTTCTCTTTTGCCGTTGAGTTTTTGGTTTTGCCGTTGTGTTTTCTCTTTTGCTGTTGAGTTTTTGGTTTTGCCGTTGTTGTTTCTCTTTTGCTTTTGTGTTTTTTTATTTGCTGTTGTTTTTTCTCTTTTGCTGTTGAGTTTTTGGTTTTGCCGTTGTTGTTTCTCTTTTGCCGTTGAGTTTTTGGTTTTGCCGTTGTTGTTTCTCTTTTGCCGTTGAGTTTTTGGTTTTGCCGTTGTGTTTTCTCTTTTGCCGTTGAGTTTTTGGTTTTGCCGTTGTTGTTTCTCTTTTGCCGTTGAGTTTTTGGTTTTGCCGTTGTTGTTTCTCTTTTGCCGTTGTGTTTTCTCTTTTGCCGTTGAGTTCTTGGTTTTGCCGTTGTTGTTTCTCTTTTGCTGTTGTGTTTTTTTATTTGCCGTTGTTGTTTCTCTTTTGCCGTCGAGTTTTTGGTTTTGCCATTGTTGTTTCTCCTTTTCTGTTTTGTTCTTTGACTTGCCATTGTGTTTTCTCTTTATCCATAAATCACAACGTTAAAGTTGTGTTTCTTCCTTCAAGTTTCACAGCGGCTCAGGAGGAAGAACAATTGGAAGGTCGGTAGTTCCACTCCAGCTTCCCCGGGCTAAATGTCGAAGCGTCCTTGGGCAAGACACTGAATTCCACGTTGCCTACCGATGTATTGGGGTATGAATGTGTGTATGAATGCTTAGAAAGCACATAGACTTAAGACGTGTGTGTGAATGTGGCATGTAGTGTTCCTCCCGGAACCCATAAAGGTTGTATTGTAGCGCCAGAAATTTGAAAGTCAATGGGAGCAGTTGGGGCGATTTTTAACCTGACCAAAATTGCCCCAAATGGGCGGTACCTTAAGCCTAGTTTTTGCTTCTGCGTAAAGTCCATGTAGCTGCGGCATCAATGTGGACCCCTACACCGTAGCCTAACATGCACCTCCAAAAACTCCTAACTATGCGTCGAGTTGACGCGGATCGTAAGGGCTGCGATTGGTCCACTCAGAACGTAAATTCCGGCAGTTGCTTTGACTAAGAAGCTCGTCAAATCAGGCCGTTGACATTCGAAGTATCGAAAGTGCATTTGTTCATCCAGGTCCCTCAGTGGGTGAACCAGTGTTGTAAATTCACCCATTCCCAGCCTCGGCCGGTCATACAGACCACCCCCACAAATGTCTTCTGTCGCCTGCTATTTGCAATAGAAGCATTTATTCTTCATATTGATGAGCTCCAGCTGCAAATCCAGCTGCACCACCTCGTTGCCATTGTTTACTGTTGTTGACTGTGACCGGAAGACAAATCAAGGATTCGGCTATAACCCCTGGAACCACACAAACCCACAGCAACACCCTAGCAGCATTGTGAATTGCACAGCAACGTGTTCCCTCAACGCAGAACTTCAAATGCTCAATGACAGCATCATGTCTTACGCCGTCGACAGGACGCAGAAGCATAAACTAGGCTTTACGCTGATTGGACAGTGACATACAGAGCAGCTGAAACTGTCTAGAACTGTCACAACCACCGTAACAGTGCGGAAAAATATGACAGAAAAAAAAATTCCTCTTTTTTCCCTTTAGTGGTGCGTCGCCCGATCACCCTTATGGACAAACCGCCCTTGATTACCAACATACACTACAACCTAAATTATAAATGAGTGATTACCTTTCTGACTGCATAATCAAAACTGAAAAATGCATAAGATATGTAAAAGTACAATTTATGGCAAAGCTTTGGAATTTGAATCCACTGGTGTTCCTAATAAGAATTCAGTGTGTCTGCATCAGAACATCACAACACTCAAAGGTTTTGTAAATAAACTGTTTTCCATTTAGCCTGCTCAACATGGTTTAAAAGTTTCAATCTGACCCTTGCAAAAGTTTAGTGAGAAAACAAACTACCATGCAAACCATAGCCTGTGACACTGCTTAGTTTTTGTTAGAAAATCTGAAACAGTCTGCAACTTCCAGCATAAAAAGTACATAAAGCATGGTGTGGTGTTCGTTTAAGAAAACAAGACTCATTTTACACACCTCCAAAATATGATTGAACTGAGCCTTCAGTTCAAAGTAAGGTTTGGACTTGATGATGACCTTCCTTAGGGCTTTCTGGAGGGTCTGGACTCGAGCTTCAGCATCTTGGCAGAGCTGAGTGACTCTTTGATGTTCCTGTTCACTGTGAAGGCGCTCCTCCTCTGCCTCATTCACCTGATCAGACAGGAATTATGAATGAAAGCTGGATTCTACATGATCACATAATTTAAAAACTACCCATTCCCCAAGAAGTATGATATAAGATGACATACAATTGTGGTTAGAAGTTTACATAAACTCATCAATAAAAATGATTATTTTCATTACAACACATAAAAACAGCAGGTTGAACAATTTGAATTTTTGACCAAATGAACCTCGTGGATGCTTCCATGAGGAAGCCCTCTTCCCACAACCCACCTTCCAACAAAACAATTACATACATGCTATCTCTACTTAGATATCTATCTTAGATCTTTTGAATTAAATGTAAGATTTCAAGTTTTAGGACTATGTATGTACATACCATCATTGTTGTCATTGACTTGGTGTTTATTTTGGGATTATTCTTTGCCATAGCCGGTATCTCTTGTTTGGTGTTGTTTTATTATACATACATATTTACACATCTTTACACATACACACGTACACATATAGACCTATAAATATGCATAAAGAGACATATGTATATTTATATGTATATTTTTCTATTATATCCTTCTATTCTATTCTACACATACATATCTATGTCTATATAGCACCTGAATTTGATTATTCGGATAGGTGCGTGAATACTTTTGGCAATATTGTGTATATATGTGTATGTATGTGTGTATATATTTATATCATAAATAGTCCTTTTTCACACATAATAAGCAAAAATCTTAATATCTTGTTTTGCCTCTTTTGGCCTTGATAACAGCTTGCATTCTTGCTGGCATTGTTTCTATGTAATTTTCAACTGTCTCTTTTGTTATTGAGCTCCAAATACTTTCTAGCCTTCCCACAGACTTGCTTTAGATAAAACGTTTGTGCGATCAATCTTTGAATCTATTAAATCCTGCATTTGTTCAATAGAATTCAAATACGGACCTTGACTTGGCCAGTCCATTAGTTCCAGTATTCCAGAGTTCTCCTTGGTCATATAGTCTCTGCTTTGAATTATGCTTTGGATCTTTCTCTTGTTGGTATATAAACCCACAGCCAATCATATGTATGTATAGATACACACACATATATACATATATATATACACACGTGGACAAAATTGTTGGTACCCCTCAGTTAAAGAAGGAAAAACCCACAATTCTCACTGAAATCACTTGAAACTTACAAAAGTAACAATAAATGAAAATTAAATTATCAAAATCAGCCATTACTTTTGAATTGTTGATTAACATAATTATTAAAAAAAACAAACTAATGAAATAGGGCTGGACAAAAATGATGGTACCCATAACTTAATATTTTGTTGCACAACCTTTTGAGGCAATCACTGCAATTAAACGGTTTCTGTATTTGTCAATGAGCGTTCTGCAGCTGTCAACAGGTATTCTGGCCCACTCCTCATGAGCAAACTGCTCCAGTTGTCTCAGGTTTGATGGGTGCCTTCTCCAAATGGCATGTTTCAGCTCCTTCCACAGATGTTCAATGGGATTCAGATCTGGGCTCATGGAAGGCCACTTTAGAATAGTCTAACGCTTTTCTCTCAGCCATTCTTGGGTGTTTTTGGCTGTGTGTTTTGGATCGTTGTCCTGTTGGAAGACCCATGACCTGCGACTGAGACCAAGCTTTCTAACACTAGGCAGCACATTTCTCTCCAGAATGCCTTGATAGTCGTCAGATTTCATTTGACCTTGCACACATTCAAGACACCCTGTGCCAGATGCAGCAAAGCAGCCCCAAAACATTGCTGAGCCTCCTCCATGTTTCACCGTAGGGACAGTGTTCTTTTCTTCGTATGCTTGGTCTTTGAGTCTATGAACATAGAGTTGATGTGCCTTACCAAAAAGCTCCAGTTTGGTCTCATCTGTCCGAAGGACATTCTCCCAGAAGCTTTGTGGCTTGTCAACATGCATTTTTGCAAATTCCAGTCTTGCTTTTTTATGATTTTTTTTCAGCAGTGGTGTCCTCCTTGGTCGTCTCCCATGAAGTCCACTTTGGCTCAAACAACGACAAATGGTGCGATCTGACACTGATGTACCTTGGCCTTGGAGTTCGCCTTTAATTTCTTTGGAGGTTGTCCTGGGCTCTTTGGATACAATTCGAACGATCTGTCTCTTCAATCTGTCATCAATTTTCCTCTTGCGGCCACGTCCAGGGAGGTTGGCTACTGTCCCGTGGGTCTTGAACTTCTGAATAATATGAGCCACTGTTGTCACAGGAACTTCAAGCTGTTTAGAGATGGTCTTATAGCCTGCACCTTTAAGATGTTTGTCTATAATTTTTTTTCGGATGTCCTGGGACAATTCTCTCCTCCGCTTTCTGTTGTCCATGTTCAGTGTGGTACACACCTTTTCACCAAACAGCAGAGTGACTACTTGTCTCCCTTTAAATAGGCAGACTGACTGATTATGAGTTTGGAAACACCTGTGATGTCAATTAAAGGACACACCTGAGTTAATCATGTCACTCTGGTCAAATAGTTTTCAATCTTTTATAGAGGTACCATAATTTTTGTCCAGCCCTATTTCATTAGTTTGTTTTTTTAAATAATTATGTTAATCAACATTTCAAAAGTAATGGCTGATTTTGATTATTTAATTTTCAATGAATTTTTATTTATTGTTACTTTTGTAGGTTTCAAGTGCTTTCAGTGAGAATTGTGGGTTTTTCCTTCTTTAACTGAGGGGTACCAACAATTTTGTCCACGTGTGTTTATATAGTCTGAGAATAGCATCATAGTAAGAAGTCTAGTTTTAGGGTCCTGCCACACTCATAGGCAGAATCAATGAGCTTAAAGTCTGGGAGATCTTTTCATTTTAAGACATTTCTGCTTGGCTTTACTGCATTATGTCAAAATGTTGTGTGCAGTTTCTCTAAAAGGACATCCTGTGTGACCATAGGGCCCTAAATATCTGTTCTATTCATTTCATTAGCGACCATAATTCAATTCATTTCAGTTTTATTTATATAGCGCCAAACTACAACAAATGTCATCTCAAGGCACTTAAATAATATAGTCCAATTCAAGCCAGTTGGAGTTCAGTTCATTGTAATCATAATCCTGTCACGATTTATGCTTTGATTCATGTCTTGTCTCGTCATTTCCTGTTTTATTTTGAAATATTAACTTCCCTCTCGTTTGAGGTACCTTGTCCTTCCTCCCGTGTGAAGTGGAGCGATTTTATGTTTTGTTCTTTAAGATCTTTGTGCCGCCGTTGCCAGAGGTTTCTTCCTCTGAGTCTGGTTCTGCCAGAGGTTTCTTCCTGTTAAAGGGAGTCGTTCCTTTCCACAGTCCCTCAGGCTCAGGACGGGAGATTGGACTGAAGACAAGTTTCGGTGCAATCTGTTGGTTTCCTTAGCTAGGATATTGTTTTTGAATTGGCTCTGTATGAATGAATTGTATTATTTTGAAATTAATTAATTGAATTTCATTGGATTATAATTACAATTAATTGGACTCTAATTGGCTTGAATTGGATTATATTATTTAAGTGCCTTGGGATGACATTTGTTGTGATTTGGCGCTATATAAATAAAACTGAATTGAATTGAACAGCAGCAAATCATAGTTTGCATTATTTTCCTTCTATGAAAACCCCAGTATAAATTGACAGTGCTCATGCTCTGTATTCAACTAGTGTATAATAAAAATGTTGATGCTGCTCAAAGGTCCTAAAACACGAGTGAGCAAAAATGATAATGTAAAACGTCAACACCAAAATGTTTAATCGCTGTTTAGCTAAACTGACAGAAGTGAAACACACAGGATTTAATGCATGGTATGTAGTGTATGCGGCATTGTTAAAAATCTAAACAATTTAATTGTCGGTGTGATTCTGAGTATGACTCCATGAAAGATTCATACTAACGTGAACCAGCAACTACTCCATCCATAGGGTGATTACACGGGTTCCTCGTCAACTTAAAGACTCCACTTACTATAATGAAGGTGTTAAACATGCTGCATATCTATTATATTCTGTTTATTTAAACTGGCAGATTAATTCTCTCGTGAGCTCATTTAGCCCATATGAACTGCACCACAACCCATGGCAGGGTGATACCTTGGCTGTGGCATGGTTAAGCATTTCCTGCCAGGTTGGGTCCATGGTGTTCTTGTCAGCCAGTAGGCCCTGCTCTGCCACATAAACCATCTCTCTGGCAGCAGAGTGCATGGACACAGCCCTCTCATATCTAAGAGCTGCCTTCTGGGTTTCCTGTTGGGCCTGTGGAAACAAACAATCACAAAATCTACAGTAGCAATGAAAATGATCCACTGTGATCAATGTGAAGAAAACAAGCAGTGATGGTGGCCTTTCAAACTTCAGGCTTTTATCCTATCTATACATTCAGTAAGTCAAGAGAATCTTACAATTTAAACGTTGTCTATATTGCTGCAGATTGCTGTCTACCTTGCTTCTGTAGCTTCTTTCCCATATGCCTTTTCAAGCAAGAACCGGTGCACTTTCATTTCGCGTCGAGTATGAAATGTTATCCAAGCAGTTTGACTAAGGACAACTGGACTTCCTTTCTCCATTCTTGAAGACGTTTCAACTTTCATCAAAAGGCTTCCTTAGTTCTACCTGATTGGTGGGAAGTTCAGCTGGTAAGTAATTGGAAAACGGTTCACACTTAGAGGGTCATTAAGATCACATGTGAGTCTCCGACATACCCGACAAATGTGTGGGTTTTTAAAGTCATTGTCATCTATCAGTTGTTACCTGCCTGGCCAAACATTTTTTGGGCTCAAGCTCCAATGTGTGAATGGTTGTGAAACTGTCTGGGGAGTAGAGTTAAGGCTGCATTGTAAGAGTAGGGGATACCTGAGACCACCTGCTCTGTTCAAAGGCCCAATTTGGATATCCACAGAATTGAAGTACTTTCTTGAGGTGTTTGTGTTCCTTTTGTTTAAATCAGCCTCAGTAGGGACAGCCTGGTGGTGCAGAGTTCTGATGACAACCAGTCTGTGTTTAATTGGGTGGTGTGAGTGAAAAAGCAGGTATTGGTCCATTTGTGTACAGCACAGTCAAAAAAAAGGAAGCTTATTGTCTTCTGCATCCTCCCTCAAGAACTTGTTGTTGTCCACCAAGCAGATGTGGTCTATAAAATCCTCTACTTCGTGAGATTGGATTTTGACCCAAAATTTTTTTTTTTTCTTTTTTCAGAAAAAAATATGTTCGAGCTTGTATGTCAGAGTTTACTGTTATAGTAAGTATAGTTAGTCAGAAGTGTGTGCATAAAGTAAATATCTGGAGACTGCTAAATTAGATTGCTGTTCAGTGTTTTTCTGATTGTGGTCTCATTAACATTAGCTGAAGAGAGAGAGGCCATCAAATGACTATAAGGTTCATCTGTTACCTTTGTGACTCTGACACTCCTTGCTCCTGGACGAGTCCGAGTCTTTGCTGGAGGAACACTCCAGGGAAGGGTAACAATAATGAGATTTCTTCTGTTGGTTTGGTGCACATGTGGAGTCAAAAACTTCAGATAAAACTGCAATCTTTTCCAGCCATATAATTTGTTTAGGTCCTTAGAGATCTTATTTTCTGAAATAATTGTATGTGTCGATGATACTTGGTATCTCTAAATTCCAAAGAGTTCAGAAACTATCAAACACTGATGTATGTGACAGAAAATAACAGCATTATATGCCCCTTTAACTTCCCCAAATGTGAGAGTCGCTCACTGTACTGCTCATCAACATCAATATTTTGTTCATCCTGTAGCTCAGGAGGAAGAGCAGTCGCCCACCAATCGGAAGGTCGGTGGTTCGACTCTGGCTTCCCCAGAATACATGTCGAAGCGTCCTTGGGACACTGAACCCCACGTTGCCCCCCCAGTGTATCATTGGGGGTATGAATGTGTGTGAATGATTAGAAAAAACACGTAGTTAAGAATCTTAAGACGTGCTGTATCAGTGTGTGTGAGTGGGGTGAATGCGGCATGTAGTGAAGCGCTTTGAGTGGTCAGTTAGACTAGAAAAGCACTATACAAGTACAAGTCCATTTATTAAGCTAAACAAAGATGAATAACTGCAACAGATTATATTAGGTATACCCAATAAACTACTGTGTGAATGTATTCCTTTGTCAATGATTTGTGGATATTCAAGAGTGGCTACAATACTTACTTCTTTTGCAAGTCTGCGAGCTTCATAGTAAGGCCTTGCTTTCTCAATGCAGGCACCAAGCTGAGAGCCCTGAGCATTGAGCTTCCTCGCAGAGTCAGTGAGAATCTTCCTGTAGCTGGATCTAGCATCCTAAGGGAAAAACAGACATGGAAAAACATTGCAAATCTCATAAAGTGAGCCATGAAACTATGTAAAAGCTGAGACTGTGATAACAGGACTCAGTGGTCTGTTTTGAGGCATGGGTGGGTTACACAGTTGTCTGATAAGGCACCAGGTAAAGGAGGTGCCAAAGTCTTTTTTTCTTTCTCTTCTAGAACACACTGTGCTAGTTGACAGTTTGTTGCTGCAGCTCTGATCATATTGTATTCACTGTCAAATGTCACTATAAAGGAGAGGATCTATGCCCAGGACATTGGACTGTCAGCTGTAAGTTTCCATCCAAATTATAAACAATTATAAATTATTCCCCAGTGTTATTCTGGAGGCCCTGTAAGTGCTGCAAATGTTGCATGTCATTACATCAGCTCAGTTGTTTCCAGGTTACAACCACAACACAGAAAACACATTCATGGCTCTCTCTGTAGATACAAACCACATCTCCTTTTCTGCTACATCTCTAACTGCCGTTTATAAACTGCTCCACCAGAGAATAAAAGTTGGACTTATTCTTTGCAAATGTCGGAAATGCATACGGCTCCTCTGCCTGTCCTCCATCATGAAAGTCAGGTCATAATGTGGTTCTTCTCATCTCCACCCAACCCCCAATTGTTCACTGGAAGCCTGTGACCAAAAAAACTGTGAAAACATGGTCACAGAAAGCTGAAGGGGTGCTTTGATACGTACTTTGGTACGTACACATGGAAAAAAACATCAGGGTGTCATTTGGTGTGTGGTCCCGATAGCGAGCCAGGCCCCTTTAGTCAGTGCGGAGCCACCTAGCGTAGCTAGCTCTGTTAGTCGTCCCCGAGCAGATCCCGAGCAGCCGGGACTTATGAGCGGATGGGTGACTGTCAGGAAGTGGAGTCATAGTCCTAAAGTCAAGCCCGTGGTTCACCATCAACCTGTCCACGTTTCTAATAGATTTTCCCCACTCAGCGACACACCCGCTGAGGACAAAACCCTGGTAATTGGCAGCTCTATAGTCAGAAATGTGGCATTAGCGACACCAGCGACCATAGTCAAATGCATTCCAGGGGCCAGAGCAGGTGACATAGAATCCTATTTAAAACTGCTGGCTAAAGATAAGCGTAAATACGGTAAAATAGTTATTCACGTCGGCGGTAATGACACCCGGTTACGTCAATCGGAGGTCACTAAAATTAATGTTTCATTGGTGTGTAATTTTGCCAAAACAATGTCGGACTCCGTAGTTTTCTCTGGACCCCTGCCAAATCTGACCAGTGATGACATGTTTAGCCGCATGTCCTCATTCAATCGCTGGTTGTCTAGATGGTGTCCAGCAAACAACGTGGGCTACATAGATAATTGGCAATCTTTCTGGAGAAAACCTGGTCTGATGAGGAGAGACGGCATCCATCCCACTTTGGAAGGAGCGGCTCTCATTTCTAGAAATATGGACGAATTTATTAGTCATCCAGAAACATGACAACCCAGGGTTGAGACCAGGATGCAGAGTTGTAGTCTTACACACTTCTCTGTGGCTTCCCACCTGATGCTGCCCCCCCCTCGATCAAAAAACACAAAAGGAGCAAATCCTCTTGTGCAAAAAAAAAATTAAAACAAAAACTTAAACTGAACAAAAACATCAAACTATTAAATGTGGTTTGCTGAATATTAGATCTCTCCTTTGGAAGTCTCTGTTAGTGAATGATTTGATTTGTGATCATCATATTGATATATTTTGTCTTACAGAAACCTGGCTGCAGCAGGAGGATCATGTTAGCATTAATGAATCAACTCCCTCTGACTATTTAAATGTTCATGTTCCTAGAACCACAGGCAGAGGAGGAGGAGTGGCAGCTATCTTCAGATCAGGGTTACTAATCTGTTACTAAACCTCTTGTGTTTGTTGTTGTGTATCGTCCACCTGGCCCTTATTCTGAGTTTCTGTCTGAATTCTCAGAGTTTTTATCCCAGTTAGTGCTGAGTACAGATAAAGTCATTGTAGTGGGTGACTTTAATATTCATGTAGATGTTGAAAATGACAGCCTAAATATTAACTTTAATTCTATATTAGACTCTATTGGATTTTCTCATAGTGTTCACAGACCTACTCACTGCCTTAATCATACCCTTGACCTTGTGCTGACTTATGGCATTGAGAGTGAACAGTTAACAGTGTTCCCTCATAACTCTGTCTTGTCTGACCTTTTTTTAATAACTTTTGAATTTACATTACTTGACTATACGGCTTCTGAGAAGAATTTTAATTCATTTTAATTCAATTCAATTTATTTATATAGCGCCAAATTACAACAATTGTCATCTCAAGGCACTTAAATAATATAGTCCAATTCAAGCCAATTGGAATTCAATTCATTGTAATCATAATCCAATTAATTCATATTGAGCCAATTAAAAAATTAATATCCTAGCTAAGGAAACCAACAGATTGCACCGAAACTTGTCTTCAGTCCAATCTCCCGTCCTGAGCCTGAGGGACTGTGGAAAGGAACCACTCCCTTTAACAGGAAGAAACCTCTGGCAGAACCAGGACCAGGAAGAAACCTCTGGCAGAACCACAACCAGGAAGAAACCTCTGGCAGAACCAGAACCAGGAAGAAACCTCTGACAGAACCAGAACCAGGAAGAAACCTCTGGCAGAACCAGAACCAGGGAGGGTGGCCATCCGCCTTGACCAGCTGGGGTTTGAGAAGACAGAAAAGAGGGGGGAAAAACACCATAACACCATTAAAAGGATACCTGTTGGAACAGGGAAACACAAGTTAATAACCACAATAATGTCACATGTACATATTATCATTTGAGAAATTAAACAGGGGGAAAAAGAGAGCAAAGTGAGGAAAGGTGTGACAGATGAGGTCCCCCAGCAGTCTAAGCCTATAGCAGCTTAACTATGGGATGTTTCAGGATCACCTGAGCCATCCCTAACTATAAGCTTTATCAAAAAGGAAAGTTTTAAGCCTAATCTTTAAAGTGGAAAGGGTGTCTGCTTCCCGGACATTTACTGGCAGCTTATTCCACAAGAGAGGGGCCTGATAACTGAAGGCTCTACCTCCCATTCTACTTTTAGAAACTCTGGGAACAACAAGTAAACCTGCAGTTTGGGAGCGAAGTGCTCTGTTAGGAAAATATCTAACAATGAGATCTCTAAGATATGATGGAGCTCGGTCATTAAGAGCTTTATATGTGAGGAGAAGAATCTTAAATTCTATTCTGAATTTAACAGGAAGCCAATGAAGAGAAGCTAAAACTGGAGAAACATGATCTCTCCTGTTAGTTCTCATCAGAACTCTGGCTGCAGCATTTTGGATCAGCTGGAGGCTTTTCAGAGAATATGTGGAACAGCCCAATAATAAGGAATTACAGTAGTCCAATCTTGAAGTAACAAATGCATGAACTAGTTTCTCTGCATCACCCTGAG
The DNA here is from genome assembly GCF_036924035.1 of Leuresthes tenuis. Classification (NCBI taxonomy): domain Eukaryota; kingdom Metazoa; phylum Chordata; class Actinopteri; order Atheriniformes; family Atherinopsidae; genus Leuresthes; species Leuresthes tenuis. Next base: position 33,178,650 of record NW_027325372.1, on the reverse strand, counting down.
ACAGGATGTTCCTGATTTTAGCAATATTACGAAGGTGAAAGAAGGCAGTCCTAGAAACCAGTTTTATATGTGCGTCAAATGATAAATTCTGGTCAAAAATAACTCCAAGGTTCCTCACTGTAGAACTAGAAGCCAAGGAAATACCATCTAGAGTAACTATATAACTAGACAATTTCTCCCTGAAGCACTCAGGTCCAAAGAGAACAACTTCAGTTTTGTCTGAATTTAAAAGCAATTTCTTGAACATGTTATTGGGATTAAATGAACTGCATTAGGCTGGTTTAAGTCATATTTATCTGATAGATTCCAATTTGTTCTTGTAAATGAAGAATATTCCTCACACATCGGAGTAAGTCATGGAGTTCCTCAGGGTTCTGTGCTTGGACCAATTCTTTTTACTTTATACATGCTTCCATTAGGTAACATTATCAGACAGCATGGCATAAATTTCCATTGTTATGCTGATGATACTCAGCTGTACTTATCTATGAAACCAGATGAAACCAATAGGTTGGTCAGACTACATGCCTGTCTTAAAGACATAAAGACCTGGATGACTCAGAACTGTCTGCTTTTAAATTCAGACAAAACTGAAGTTGTTCTGTTTGGACCTAAGTGCTTCAGGGAGAAATTGTCTGGCTATATAGTTACTCTAGATGGTATTTCCTTGGCTTCTAGTTCTACAGTGAGGAACCTTGGAGTTATTTTTGACCAGAATTTATAATTTGATGCACATAAAAAACAGGTTTCAACTTCTTTCACCTTCGTATTTCTACTTCCGGCTCTCAACAAAGGCGGTCGAATTTCTACTCTCTCCTGATTCTGCCCTCTCCCATATCTCTCCTGCTTCTCTTGTCTTGTCCGGTCCTGTCTCAACTTCAGCCTCTCTATGCATTGCTTTCAAACTAAATCATGGAATTGATCGGCTGGTCTCTAAATGCAATTGACAAAATCATTGCTACAAGAAGCTCGGGTCCAGGGGAACCCGCCTGTCCCGACGGAACGTTTGCCACTGGGTATACGAGGGACTCCTGGGAGACGTGGAGAGTCGTGTGCCTGTCGAGTCTCTCCATTGAAGACGTGGAGGATCTATACATATTCGGAACCATGACAACGGGCTTTCTGCTAATTGGATTAGGCATTGCCCTGGTGTATCGCAAAATTCGGAGACAGCAGTCACAGGCCCCAAGCTGTCCGGCATGTTTGAATTGGTGGGCAGAGCTATTGGTGCTCAGACTGTGGTCATTAACCGCAATATGGAAAACATCTTGGTGAAGCTGGTGGCTTTGCAAAGTCGTATGGATCGTTTTTGTGACCAGAATGGACAAACAGAGTGAGTCGTGTCCACTGAAATACGACTACTCGCCCTAACCAACTATCATAATCTAATCTGCATTCCTGCTCTCCTTGCAACGGCCTCGGCCAAGGCCGCTGCTGAAACAACTCTCCTGAAATCACTACTGTGAGACGCTCTGAACTACTTCTCCCCCTCCCTTCTTTCTTTTCCCCCCGTTTTTTATGTGTGAAACGAGCAAATGTTTGTTCATGTTTTGAGTTTTTATGTTGGATGGTGACCTATGTTACTGTTCTTGAGGTTTTTTTCCCGGCCCCACAGTGTACTCTCCATGGAGTATAGTCTGTGGCTGTGTTTTTTTCCCCTCTCCTCTCCTTTTCTTCACACACTGGAGTTGGATAAACGCCATTTCAATCTGCGTGCAATGTAATGCTGTAATGCTTGATTGACAATAAATGCTTCTGATTCTGATTCTGATTCTGATAATATTGTTAAAATCAGGAACATCCTGTCTCAGGGTGATGCAGAGAAACTAGTTCATGCATTTGTTACTTCAAGATTGGACTACTGTAATTCCTTATTATTCGGCTGCCCCACAAACTCTCTGAAAAGCCTCCAGCTGATCCAAAATGCTGCAGCCAGAGTTCTGATGAGAACTAACAGGAGAGATCATGTTTCTCCAGTTTTAGCTTCTTCTCATTGGCTCCCTGTTAAATTCAGAATAGAATTTAAGATTCTTCTCCTCACATATAAAGCTCTTAATGACCGAGCTCCATCATATCTTAAAGATCTCATTGTAAGATATTTTCCTAACAGAGCACTTTGCTCCCAAACTGCAGGTTTACTTGTTGTTCCCAGAGTTTCTAAAAGTAGAATGGGAGGCAGAGCCTTCAGTTATCAGGCCCCTCTATTGTGGAATAAGCTCCCAGTAAATGTCCAGGAAGCAGACACCCTTTCCATTTTTAAGATTCGGCTTAAAATAGTTAGGGATGGCTCAGGTAATCCTGAAACATCCCATAGTTAAGCTGCTATAGGCTTAGACTGCTGAGGGACCTCATCTGTCACACCTTTCCTCACTTTGCTCTCTTTTTCCCCCTGTTTAATTTCACAATTGATTTTATGTACATGTGACATTATTGTGATTATTAACCTATGTTTCCCTGTTCCAACAGATATCCTTTGAATGGCGTTATGGTGTTTTTCCCCCCTCTTTTCCCTCTTTTCTGTCTTCTCAAACCCCAGCTGGTCGAGGCGGATGGCCACCCTTCCTGGTTCTGGTTCTGCCAGAGGTTTCTTCCTGGTTCTGGTTCTGCCAGAGGTTTCTTCCTGGTTCTGGTTCTGCCAGAGGTTTCTTCCTGTTAAAGGGAGTCGTTCCTTTCCACAGTCCCTCAGGCTCAGGACGGGAGATTGGACTGAAGACAAGTTTCGGTGCAATCTGTTGGTTTCCTTAGCTAGGATATTATTTTTTGAATTGGCTCTATATGAATTAATTGTATTATGATTACAATGAATTGAATTCCAATTGGCTTGAATTGGACTATATTATTTAAGTGCCTTGAGATGACAATTGTTGTAATCTGGCGCTATATAAATAAAACTGAATTGAAGTGTATTGAATTGAATTGAATTGGTCAACCCTGGGAGCGGTTTGAGTAAGTGGAGCACAGCATTGTTATGTATCTCACTTCACTTCTCCACTTATGTTCTCTTTAAGCATGACACTATGAGTTTGATGAAAGATCTGAATCTGCTTAATTTGCTCGGACTAAGGCTAAGATAGAGAACTAAACATATGATTGCATGTATGACTAGGATTCATGGTGAAACTAATTTCTGTTTGTTTTCTCTTTAAAGTTATCAACCTGCTTATGATTCAACAAAAAAAGTGACAAAAGTCAAATACAAGAAAGGACTAAGTTGAACTGAGTTGACTCCTGTGTAAAGCCTGGTCGAGTTCAGACAACTTCTGTGCAGAGACTATCATCCCCACTGGATGAGGGGCTATCCCAATAACAAGCCTGGGTTCACCAGTGAGCTGAAAAACCCGTTGAAGATGAAAAAGATAACCTTCAAAGAGGAGGGCAGGGAGTTACTGACTGACGTTTTCAGAAACAGCTGAAAAAGAAGCTAAAAGAGAGTAAAGATGTGATCAGAGAAAAAGCTGGGAAACAAGCTCCAGCAGAACAATATGAGAGACATGTGGTCAATGATACAAAAGATCAGAAGGTGTGTCAGACAAATGGAAGTCTAGAGAAAATCAATGAATTGGACATGTTTTTTAAAAAGCTTTACTCAGGATGATACTCAACATTCATCCCCTGCCCCCAGCAACACATACTTTCAAACTCTCCTTGGACCCACAGTTGTCACAACTCTACAGTATTACCCTTCATCAATACAAACTGATACCTCTAATGCATCTCCCTCAAAGTAAGTTGAAGAGGCAGCTTAAGAGGCTGAGCCAAAAACAACGTTGCAGGTCTAGATGGTGTCAGACACACAAAGACCTGTGCGGAACAGCTATGTGGGATTCTACAGCACCTCTTTAACTTTAGCCTGAGTCAGGAGAAAGTTCCAGAGCTGTGGAAGAGATCCTGCGTTGTTCCAGTTCTTAAAAAATCCTAATGCATCTGCCCTCGATGACTACAGACCATTTGCTCTGACATAATGGAAGTCCTAGGTCCACTGGCTCATCAAGTAAAATTCAAACTTATGCATTTCAACACATGGCCGGGTTTAAATTACAATAAAATATGTTGGACAACAGAATGGCATATATTCTCTCAGCATGCTGCAATTCCATTGAAATAAAGGAGTGTGTTCAGTAACAGACTTCTTCAGCTCTGCTGCAACGTAAAACAATAGGTCATCACTGCCAATCGCAATAATGCAAAATGAAAAATGTATACTGCAACAATAAAATTTTCCTTTAGGATAGATATGAATACTTTCTCGATTCACTCTGGGAAAATTTAGGGTGTTTTTAAAAATGTGATTTAATTCACTTAAAAAAATGATAACAGGGGGCAGTTTTGCACATTTTTTAAATGGAATGTGTCCATGGACACATGGACCATGTACTTCACACAAGCAGCACATATACCAGCTTCTGGAAAAAACTGTAAAAAGTATGCAGTGAATGCTATGGAACAGACATAGTAAGGTTGTGACTTAAGCCAGGAGAGTACAAGCAAGATGTGTGTTCCTTTACAAATGGTTCATGTTTACATCCGAAGAAAGTGAATTACATTCTTTGCTGTAACTGGAATGCAAATATAATATAGCCATGTCAACATGTTTTTTTCTAAGACAGCCACTGGTACCAAAATGCAGAACAAACACAAGCAGGACCACACTTTTCTCTCTTAGTGATTTGCTTCTCACATTTTAAGTTGGGCCACAAATCATCCCCGTCCAGGATGTCATCCCCAAGACTTCACAAGCAAGGAGATAAGGATCACGTTATAAATACCAATATAGCAGAACCCAAAATACAGAGACAAAACTTCAAAGCCAAGATTGATTAAAAGGGATTTATTTACAAAATGGAATTGTACTGAAGAATGCCCCAAAAAGGTAAGCAGGTTCAAATGGGAGGGAGAGTTCAGTCTGAAGAGAGGAGAGGCACATGCGACTTTTCCTGGGTTCAGTTATCTTTGCAGGCTTAGAATGGCTTTGCTCCTGAGGTAGATGCGGCGGCAGTGAAGAGTGCCTTTTAAACAGGTAAGTGGCATGAGACACGATGAATGCTACTTATGCAAGTCTGGTTGTTTATTCCCAGTCCATCCAGGCAAAAAACTAGAATGAAGGTAATCCCAAGATATCCCTTTGCTGGAAGTGAATAAAAAGAAAACATTATGTGGGAGAGCAGAGCCACATATTATGTCTTGACACTGCTCGAATCAGATGTTGTTGAGGTCAGGATGAACCCTGTCCAGATAATGACAAAGATGCAGTAGCGTCCTCAGACAGCAGGCGCCGAATAGAGATTGTGTTTGGGCCACTCACACACTGAATGATATAGAAAGGTATTAAGAGGATGTCACAAACTGAGGTCATTGGGTCAAGAGTGAGACTCTGCGAGTCCGACTACTCTTTTCTCCACAACATAATGGTGACCCCGACTTCGTGAATTAGGCGTCTGGAGCCCCGCTGAGCGAGTCCTCTGTGCCCCGGCAGCCGAGATCAGTCGTCAAAGCCGGCAGGTGGGATATCTTTTTCCTAACCATTAAAGGCAGCAGATGTTTGCTGGTTGGTGTACAGGGTGACAGCCCTCAGGGTTTTCCTTAAATTAAGGAACACAGGAGAGAGTGGTGGGCTGGCCCTCGTAAGTTTCTTATTTTTCCTCTGTGCAGGGGGGCTGCTAAAATTATTTAGCTGTCACCTTATCGTGGTGGGGGAGTTTGCGTGCCCCAATGAGTCTGGGAGCTATGTTGCCCGGGGCTTCAAGCCCCTGGTAGGGTCACCCAAGGCAAACAGATGGTTTCTTCCTGGTTATGTCAGAGGTTTCTTCCTGGTTCTGGTTCTGCCAGAGGTTTCTTCCTGGTTCAAGAAAACTCTGAAAAAGTCATTCCAGTTCTATAGGGGCATGTTATAATATATGTGTTTATATAATTTAATATATCTTTAAAACTCTTTGGAGTTATCTTTGACCTCATTATAGAAAACATTTTGAGAAGAAAATTCAAATTTGATCATGAATTGGCCACAGGAGATATTATAAGAGGTCACAAGTGAGGCTGATAAACTACACGTCAGCTTCTTCAGATTCATGAATAAACCACAAGGCTTATAAAGAAGAAATATTTTAAATCTCATATATTGTCTATGTCAATATCTCCTGAAAATAAAAGTCTAAATAAAAGAAACTAAACAATTAAAATTGTGAAGGATTGACTGGTGACTGACAAACTCACTGACTTGGTGTGTGTGTAAACCGGTTTGTTTGTGCTCATTTGTGCTGCTGTGTGTGAAATCCTGCTGTTTTATGTGAATCTAAAAAAGATCTTTTGTGTGAAAATCAAGGTTCCAACTCATCCCATCCCCGACTCTCTTCATTTTTTATATCTATTATTTGATTAAAACACACACATAAATTTTGTAATTACAGTGTTAACATACAACTTCTACATATATAGTCTTGAATTGAATGAAAGAGAAGTGAATGTTGAGAGTAAAGCTGTTGTAACTGAATAAAGGTCAGAGGGAGAGGTTGTTTAGGCTACGTGTGTTTGGGGTATTGTGCGCGAGAGGAGAGAGAAGAGTTTGCATAGACAGAGATTGGTTTGAGATTTGTGAGAGAGTTTGAATAAATTGTTGGAATAGGTTACAGTATTGATCTGTGAGTTTTAATTGTTGCATATTGCTTGCCGTATTTCTTTGAACATCTGTTAAGTTCTATTGAGTATGTTCTATCACAATTGTATCTTTGCAGGGCTGTTGTGATTTGAATTGTGTATCTAAATTTTGTTTTTAACAGTCTAGCTAGACTTGTTTCTGGTTCAGGTCGCTGGTTTGAGTTGCATTGCATGGATGTCCTTGAATGCTTTGACATTTTTATTCCGTGAACAATACAGCTGTATGTTCTTGTTAAAATCACACTTTCTTTTATCATATGGTCGTAGTATTTCAGTTTCTAGAGTACAATAATTAAGCTGTGATTTAACTGTATTTCTCCCTGTTTACAGCTTGTGAGTTTTTATTTTGGGCCCTTTTTCTTAATTTGTTACAAGAGTGTTACAAACGCCATTTTGAGCTGAAGAATAGGGTGCGGTTCAGTTGTTTTCTTTTGGTTATTAGATTAGAGTATGAGGGGAGTTACCAAAATCCTGGGAGGTAGGCTTAGAGGTGTGTTCATGTTTCATTGGATTTGAATTTACAGAGCTGTGACGTGCATTCTTGACTCGTTTGGACTGGTGAAAGGTCATTGTGTAGTGTTCCCATTGGAAGGATCTGGGTAGGGCAAAAGTTAGGGCAACGCCCTTAGCTTGAGTCATGTAAAAGTAGGTTGAGCATTAACCTAGCTCTAAATTAGCAGTAAAGTTAGCATTTATTAGCAATAGCAATAAAGCTACTATTAATCTAGTGTAAATTTACAATAGGTCAGCAAGTATTAGCATTCGCAATAAAGCTATCATCAACCTAACTCCAAACTAGAAATCACAATAGCAACAAGCAAAATTAGCCTAGCACTGAATTAGAATTGAATAAAACAGAATAGAATTCAACTTAATTGTCATTGCACATGCAACGAAATACAGTTTGCATTCATCCAGAAGTGCTTTAGCAAAAATATAAATATATATATGTACAGTAAAGTTGTTGTGAATATGAACTATAAGTAAAAGTATATACAGGCTATGAATGTACAGACTATAAACAGGTTATAAATATGAAGGGGTATAAACAGACTATAAAAAAAAGAATATAAGTATGGGAGAGTATTTATGAGTATTTATGAACAGGAATAGATTATCTATACAGTATATACAGTAGTCCATGTGTTATTGGTGTGTATATAGGGATACAGTCCATCATTATTGTTCATGTGTCAGGAGGCAGAGTTCAGGAGCGTGACAGCTGTGGAGCAGAAGCTGCTCCGGTACTTGGTTGTCTTGGTCCGGAGGCTCCTGTAGCGCCTCCCAGAGGGCAGGAGGGTGAAGAGTCTGTGTGCTGGGTGCTTGGAGTCTTTGATGATTTTCCCAGCCCGTTTCAGACACCACTTCCTATAAATGTCCTCTATGGCAGGAAGTGATTCATGCACTGAGCAGCTTTCACCACCCTCTGCAGCGCCTTCCAGTCCGAGGCAGAGCAGCTCCCGTACCAGACTGTGATGCAGTTGGTCAGGATGCTCTCAATGGTGCAGCGGTAAAATTTCACCAGGATGTCTGGGGACAGGTGGTTCTTCCTCAGAGTCCTCAGAAAGAAGAGGCACTGGTGAGCCTTCTTGACCAGCTTGGAGCAGCCGGTCGTCCAGGTGAGATCCTCGGAGAGGTGGACACCCCGGAACTTGAAGCTGTTCACACGCTCCACTGCCGTCCCCTTGATGTGGATGGGTGGGTGTGGGTCAGCATTCCTCCTGAAGCCCACGATGAGCTCCTTGGTCTTCTCAGCATTGAGCAGCAGGTTGTTGGTGTCACACCACTCAGCCAGACAATCCACCTCCTCCCTGTAGGCGGTCTCATCTTTGTCTTTGATGAGGCCGATCACCGTGGTGCCGTCTGCAAACTTAATGATGGTGTTGAGGAGGGAGTAGAGGAAGGGACTCATCACACAACCTTGTGGTACACCGGTGTTTATGGTGATGGTGGATGAGCAGTGGTTATCCAGCCGGACATGGGGTCGGCTGATCAGGAAGTGATGATGGACTTTGTGATGATGGGAGTGAGGGCTACCGGGCGGTAGTCATTGAGTCTTGATGGGTTGGAGTTTTTGGGTATCTGGACGATGGAGGTGGTTTTGAAGCAGGTTGGTACCATAGCACGGGCCAGTGACAGGTTGAAAATGTCCGTCAGCACTCCTGCCAGCTCCCCAGAGCACGCTCTGACAATACGTCCAGGGATGCCAATAGGACCCGCGGCCTTTTGGATTTTAATCCTGCTCAGCACCGCTCCTACATCGGTGGGGGAGAGTCAGTGACTGGTGGCCTTGGTTGCAGTCTCTCAAAACGAGCATAGAAGTTGTTGAGCTCATTGAGGAAGGAGACATCAGAAGAGGCGGGGGAGGGGTTGATGGTCCTGTAATCTGTGATGATCTGGAGTCCTTGCCACATACGTCAAGGGTTGGAGTTCAAAAAGTGTTCTTCTACCTTCCCTTGTAGTGTTTGGCCTTTTTGATGCTCCTCTCTGCCCTGGCTGTACTGCAGGCCTGTGCATCCCCTGACCTGAAGGCGATGTTGTGGCCCTTCAGCAAGAGAAGGACATCACGGTTCATCCAAGACTTCTGGTTGGGGTACATGGTGATCTATTTCTGGGTGGTGACATTGTCTATAGTGGTGAAGATGTGGTCCAATACAGATGAAGCGTAGTGTTCCAAGTCTGTGTGAATGAACATATTCCAGTCAGTGTTTTTGAACCGGTCCTGGAGTGTCAATAAAAGTGTGATCAGAGGGGGACAGCGTCTGGATGAGTGGTGAGTACCGAGGTGTGAGGAAAAGTCACTTTGGATAAAAGCATCTGCTAAATGCATTAACAAAAACATAAACACAAAAGGGAGAGGTGGTCCGATTGTCCTATGTGGGGGAGAGGTGTTGCTTTGTATGCTCCAGCTAGGTTGGAGTAAACGTGATCCAAAGTAACCTCTCCTTCCAAGATAGCTTAACAGTTCCAGACCCAGCCGGACTGATGTTCAGCCAGAAGCAGTCGACTCCAGAGTGCTGGTGACCGGAGTGGACTGGCTGAGTATTTCTGATTTTCTGTTGTACATGGTACAAAACTGTAATTTATTAATTGGATATTGTTTGTGTATTCATTTTATGTTTATTATTAGTCATAACTAATCATATATGTCCATCGCCATTCGTGTCAGTCAACTGTTCGGAGCACAACCTTTGATACTGAGTGAGTAATTAAGTGGTCGGTCATCAAGTAGGGATGGGGCCATAGGAGAATTTTCTCGTGAATAAGAACACGAGTTACAAAAGTGGCAGCCGACAGGTCTTTTGCTCTTATGCACTGTGAACAGTGGACAATTTTAATGGTAATGTTAAATATTTAAATGATGAGTGGTGGATTCAATATTATTTGTACAAGATGATGAATTTTTACAATGTTTAATTTGTTGGTCCAGAGTGTAAAACTCACACTATATACATTTTCAGTTAAATTTTTAGAGGACTCATTTTATTATTCATTCATAATTATTGTGATTTCCTTGTTTTATATATATATATCACATATATTTCCTTTTACAATACTTTAATTTATTCTATTATGGTAGATATGTTTCAATTGATCAGTTTTGATTATTAGAATAATTTTGTGAGACTTCTTTTTTTCTTAAATCACTAATAAATTATTTCAGGGGGAATTATGTGGGGGAGCAGAGCCTTGACACTGCTCCACATATTGTGCCTTGACACAGCTCAACAACATATTGTGTGCTGACACTGCTCAAATCAGATGTTGTTGAGGTCAGAATGAACCCTGTCTAGATAATGACGAAGATGTAGTAGCGTCCTCAGACAGCAGGCGCCGAATAGAGATTGGGGGGGTGAGGTTGTGGATAGCCTTGAATGTGTAGAGAAGGGTTTTAAAAGTAATTCTAAATTTGACTGGGAGTAAGTGAAGCTGCTGGAGGACAGGGGTGATATGGTGAAAATAGGGTGTTCTGGTGATGATGCAGGCTGCAGAGTTTTGGACCAGTTGAAGCTTATGAAGGGATTTGTGAGGGGCACCAAAAAGGAGTGCGTTACAATAATCGATGCGGGAGGTGACGAGGCTGTGGACCAGGATATCAGTGGTGTGAGGAGTGGGGGGGAACGACACTGTGGAGCTGTCTATGGTGAGGGAGAAACTGTCAACTTTGGATAGGGTGGATTTGGTGCCAACAAGAAGGAGTTCAGCTTTATCACTGTCGAGGTGAACCAGGATTAAATCTTAGAGAGACAGTTTAATGCATCTGCACAACTGTTTAGAACACATTGTTTATGGTACATTGTCTGGTTCGGAGGCCTTTCAAGGATTTATCTTCGCAAAGGTCCTCCTAACATTCTCAGCAGACAGCTGCAGAACCTGGTCAGTGGATGGTGGTGTCGGTCTTTGTGCATTCCTGGTGTTAGTGACCTCAAGCCGGGAATAAAACCTGTTCAGATCATCTGGGAGCAATGGATTGTTGCACAGAGCTGTTTTGGTTGGATGTCTGTAACCCATTACTGTCTGAAATCCCTGCCACAGGCGCCTTGTGTCTCTGATGTCTTCAAAATTCTTCTCCAAATTCCTCCCAAACTGTTTCTTAGCTTCTCTGATCTCCCTTTTCAGGTTGTTCCTCCCTGCCCCCTGTATCCTACTGCATTGCCAGGGTCTTCAGGAGTGAAAGGACGTTGCCTGTCAGCCATGGCTTGTTTCTGGCGCATGTTTTAGGGTCAAAGACGAATAAGGATTTTACAAATGGAAAAAAATTAAATTGGCTAAAAATACCCATTAAGTCACTTTCTATCATTATTAGGGTGTTTTGTATATCACTCAACAACAGGAATTTGTTTTAAGAGTGCAATAAACATTTTTCAGTGAATTATATGATTTCTCCCATGGAAAATGTCCTTCCTGGGTAACGTAAATGGTTTTCAAAATTAATTAAAATTTCTATCATTGTTGGTATTCAAAGGTTTTTGTATAATTACAGTTCAACTCTTACAGCTCAACAAATAATTACTTCTCAGAAAACCCCATTTTTATCAGAATTATGTAATATATTTGGACATTTATAGTGAAATGGCTTCATTCGTTCCTGTTTGTCACACAATATTTAGTGCCAAAAAGAGAAAAAAAGATGGAAAATGTCTTATTTTTTTACAGTGTAAGTAAAAGGGTTGTTATTGTATCCTCAACTCAAAAAACACAATACTGTAATACAATATGAAATTTGGGTTGAATTATTTGACTGTCTCAGTCTAACCCTAACCCTCTTCTTATTACTCCTCCATTGTTCTCTTTTCTTTTTTGCAGCAGCAGGAGTCATCAGCTGAATAGGTGTTTTGGGCTGAGATTTGGATTTATCTTTGTAGTACCTAGAAATAAAACAAATTACATGGTGTACAGGTTTGATTAATTACCAAGATGCCGATGCTCCAGAAGAAATATGCCCTACCATAAACATCACATCACATTGCTTAACTAACGTATTATCATTTTTAACTGATCTGCATAATCTCTTCATTACTAAATCACAATACCTTTCTCTCTTTTTCTCAAGATACTCAGCCCTAGCTTGTGGGTCAGCATTCTTCCTGGCCCTGAAAAGTCTCTGCCTTTCTTTATTAGACAGTGGCATCTGCAAGGACAAAACTGACCCTCAAACATCAAAAGCTATACTAAAACTTTATTAAAAAAACATAAAGATTAGCTCAGTATATGTATATATATGTATATATATATATATATACATAAGATATTTATTAGATAGCATAGATGAGACAGACAGGAAACGGAAAATATCCTGTGGTATTACCATTGAAAAAGATAACAAAAAATGTCATAAAAGTTAAAAAATACATAATATTTCCTCATTAATCGTTTAATATAACATTACAATATCAAATCAATGCCTAAAGGGTGAATTGTTCATAGAAAACCCTGCTCATTCAATGACAGTGAATGAGTGCAGTTTCTGGGAGTCACCTTTTAATGGGCCTCAAACTGAACAAGTTCTGCTTACTGTATAGTAGAGACACAAACTCTTGCTGGCTATTCAAGCTCTTGTTGTCTTAAGTGACGTGTCAATCAAAAGCATTAGACATAGTTTAAAATCCATGGATCAATGTTCACATGTAAACTGGGCTTACAAGAGAATAGCCTATGTTGAAAATTAGGCACAGAAATCTGTGGGAACATATAGCAGTTCTAACATGTATTTCCATTATAAAAAAAGGTTTTACCGAAGTAGGATTGTTAGAACCTCTCAATGAAAATACTGAATGATTGTTCAGAAAAGGAAGTGGTTTATCTGGAGGCTTTATGGGTAAGTAGCCTGTATGTTTTATGATTTTCATTGGTGTTTATTGTACCAACTACAGTCAATGTATTGTAATAATAAGTGCATCAATGAAATCACATGAATCTCAGTTTTCAAACAGTGTGTCACATGTGGACCCACTTATACACAGCAATGTTTTGTTGAAAATAGCTGCTGGTCCGCTGGTGAGCACACAGAAGGTCAGGGGTTAGTAAGAGTACGCTGACAGAGCTCTAAAAGATGATTAATCATTTAATCATGCTCCTTTACTTCTTTCACATTGTCTCTGTTACATATCAGAAGTTACTGAATGTTTTGTAAACAATTCCACAATAAATACAACTTAATATAACATGTTAATGTCTGAGAGATTGAATAGTTTGGGTGGTTTAGGGAGAACGTAACTTACAGCGACATCAGTGCACCTGCAGAGGACCTGTTTTTTATTCAGCTGTCAGCTGACTGTGTAATGCAGGCCACATGATTGTTTGCATACAGAGTGAGTAACTGAGATTATATTAAACAAATTGAAATAGTCGCTGGCAACACCATTCTATGTTACAGTGAAGCTGAATTCAGTTCAGTTAAATTCTATTTATATAGCGCCAAATCACAATAAATGTCACCTCAAGGCACTTCAAAGATACAGTCCAATTCAAGTCAATTACAATCCAATTCATTAAAATTCCAAATGAGTCCAATTCATAGAGACAATTTTTTAAAAAGTTGCCTAGCTAAGGAAACTAACAGATTGCACCGAAACCACCCAAGACACAAATTAACAGCATCTGACACGCAATGTAATGTAATAAAAATGGTAGTTGCTTCAAACTTTTTGTCACCTCACAGCAGAGGGTTCCAGTTTCGATCCCTGCCTGGGCCTTTCTGTGTGGAGTTTGCATGTTCTCCCTGTGTATGCGTGGGTTCTCTCCAGGTACTCTGGCTTCCTCCCACCATCCAAAAACATGCATGTCAGGTTAATTGGTGACTCTAAATTGTCCTTAGGAGTGAGTGTGAGCGTGCATGGTTGTTTGTCCCGTTTGTCTCTATGTGGCCCTGTGATGGACTGGGACCTGTCCAGGGTGTACCCCGCCTTTCGCCCGATGGCTGCTGGGATAGGCTCCAGCCCCCCCGCTACCCGATTAACGGATTGACGGTATAGAAAATGGATGGATGGAATAAGCTGTCACACCGCAGTGAAGTCAAGCTGGGTTTTTGTCCTGTCTCCATGTCTTCTCTTCTCATTTCCTGTTTTATTTTGAAAGATTAACTCTCCTCTCGTTTCAGGTGACTTGCCCTTCCTCATGTGTCAGCAGTGGAATGGTCTTCCCTGATTCCTGAATGGGTCCACCCTTTGCCCTCATGTGTCTTATAGTCTGCGTCTCGTTGTCTTGCGCCTGAGTGTTTCGTTCTGTCGATCACCCAAACCTGCCACCACAGCCATAGTTGTCCTTGCCTTGCTTGTTCAAAGTTCTTAAGTCAGAATTCTTTTGCCTCCTTGTGAGTGATTTTTTTTTGTTTTAGATCACGTTTCATAGAGTTTGTAGAGCTTCCAATTTTCAGGAGTGCATTTAGGGTTTTTTTGTTTCTAGTACTGAGTTTGGTTGTCCTCATTTTGAGTTTATAGTTCATAGTTATAGGTCCTCCTCTTGGACAAAATGTAAATCATTATGATGATAAAGAAAATAACTGTTGCTCATGGGCAGAAAATACTGTAGGACAAAAAATGTATCTGAAAATGAAGCAGAGCTGTGAACCATCTGGTTTTAACACAGATTTACTCTCCCAAAAAGAAATTAAATCCACCAGAAATCATAAAACATGGTCAATATTTTTCTGTCAAATTATATGACTGTAAATAACTCATTTTGTCAGAGGCAGAAAAGGAGAAACAAAGACTATTTGTTTCTATCATTTACTAGGTTTAATGAGAACCCAGAGTGTGAGATTCAAACTATGATGTGATCAGTTAACATCTAGGATGAAAGGTGAATATGTAAAGGTTCTGACCGGCTTCTCACTCAGCTGAATAAACTTCAAGTCTATTTAAACAGTTGACACTTTACATACATTTAATGTATATAATTCAGTAATATATAATGATGGTCAAATATAATCTCGGGGGCACCACGTTACCCTGAAACAACACAAACAAGTTTCTCACATTAAGTTGCAGCTCCAGCTTGTTGATGTCGTTGCTGGCCTGGTTAAGCTGCTCCAGCTCCTCCTGCAAACACACCGGACAGATGGGATATGTGCAAAGCAGAACAAAGAGGCTGGCAGTAAAACAGAGCAGTGTTCAGCAGGGGACATGCAGGCTGCACCGGGCTGGGATGGACCGGCGTGGAAGCTGCGTTTAGTCAAGGCTCATTCGCTCAATAAGATCACGCGACAATATGCGACATCAACTGTTTGACAATTTGAGAAATAAATGCAGTTTGCTGACATACCTGAATTCTTGGGTCTAATTCATCCTCGTATTTACTTATTTCTTCATTTTCTCCGATGTTGCTGTGTTTGTCAGCCTCTCCATCATCCCCACGCTGCGTTTTTATGTCCTCCGCGGTGTCCACCCTCCCAACTATGGGCTTCAACATCCCGCTGCTCCCCTCCCCGCCTTCTGCCTCCTCACCCGGGCTTTTCTCCCGTCGACAGCGCAGCTGAGAGCATCCCGCAAAAGCTTGAATTTCACGCGAGGTGTCGGGCTCCATTTGCGGCCTGTCGCTTAGTATCCATTTAATATCGATACGTTTCTAAGTTGTTAGTGTTTCTGTCACTAAAAAAATGGAAAAGACCGTTTCATTGCTTCAACTTTCAAAATGAAACCCTGTAATTATATTACAACCAATACGGTGAGGCTAACGGCACCCCCCCGTCATTCAGACTGCACCTGTCACGACCACACCGAGCTCAAATCCTCCTTACTCTGGTTTTCTTTAGCTCCCCACTAATTCTAGAACTTCTCTCATTTGTTATAAGCAATGTAAGTAGTTTATTCCGTATTAAATGTAGCTCGTGTCCAGCGCTGGTCCAAGTCTCTCTGCCTTTTTTCTTGTTTATGTGAAGTGTTTCGCGTCCTCTTTCCATCGTTAACGGTCCAGTAAAACAGACCGTAGCACTACAGGAGCAGCATCCGTGTCTTAACAAACTGAAAGTGGCACCAAAGTTGGAGCTCGTCAAAGGAGCCTCTCCCAGCTGTCACTGGACACCAGTTGGGAACATCCTGGGAACATCCTGGAAACCAAGAAAACCAAGAAACATGCACACTCCTCACATCTACCTCAATTTGGGAACACTAATCAAAAGAGCACGTTTCTGGATTATAGGAGGAAACTGCTGCATCTTCATGTAGCAAATGTTAGAAGGCTTAATTTAACTGTAAACTGAACTTTTTATGTATAGAATTGTCAAACAAGATGACATAAAATAATAACTTTTTGAAGAAATTTTGAAAACTTATAAGAAATAATATAACAAATACCAGGAAATTCTAATTATTCATTAAGGTCATCTAGGACCATCCTGTCAGCCTGGGGAAAGGGATACGGTAGGTATAATTGGCCATATTAGGTCATTAGAAATATAATATGAAACTCACTGTAAATTATAGGGAAAACTGGGTCTAAACTGGTCCAAATTTAAAAGTCTGACAGTGTATTAAGCAGACGTCAGTATTTTGAACACATGTGGCCACTAACTACCCCTTAAAACATGTTTGAATTATTTCATCCAGCTTGGTCTTAATAAGGATCTGAGAAAGCACACCTCAAAGGGCCTTGGAGCAAGATGAAAATTAATGTTTGGTGTAGGACAGAAGGGAAGACATCATTGGAAAGGTCTTGACCCAGGAAGTAACATATGTCGGTATGAAAATTGTGGGCAGCTCCTGCTCCTCAGAGGTGACCTTTGAACCTTGAACCTGAGACACTTTTGAAGATTTACAGAGCAGCAACACAATGGGCAACAGACCAGTTGTAAACAGTTTTGGAGCTCTGGACCTATACTACCATCACCTGTGGGACCCCTGTAGGGGGCGCCACTAAGTAGGGTCAAAACCCAGAAAAAATGTGATTTCACCCCTTTAACTATAAGCAAGATCAAATCTTACCAAACAGATGTGGTTCGAAACCACAAAACCTGTAATAAGTCTGAAAGTTTCCTGGTCACAGTTTCACGTACTGGAGGAAACACATTCGAAATACAAAACATATGGCGCTGCCTGCCACTGTGTACGGCAGTTTAGTACAAATTGTAGTTTTATATCGTGCTTCCGAAATTAGGGTTTAAAAGCACATATCTGCACATTCTTCAACTGAAAAGGTGTAACCCTAACATGTACGTTTTACACGATTCCTGCCACTCTGTTTCACCGACGGAAAGGGCCGTGTTCAATATCTGAAATGAATGGAAGCCATTTTTCCCTGCACGGAACTGTGCATTCACTGGTCGATCGTGTCATCGGATATTCGTAGGATAATGCACGAAAATCTGTACTTAACTTCTTCTCTTTTCCTCCTGATGTTGTGACTGTGGAAGTACAGCGTTAAAGCCAGACTGAGGCTGCAGTTTTGCTTCCACATAGATGTTTTTGCACATCAATGGGCTCATGAGGGGCTTTTGTGCCAAGTGGCTGGTGGAGAACTGCAATTTGCACCCTTTTTAAATTGATTGATTCTTTTTTTAATTGAATTGTGTGTTTTGTTTAATACCAATTGTAAATAAAGTGCTGTTAAAAACATCTCTGTTCCTCCTTCTCTCCTCATCCTTCTCTTCTTCTCTTTTCCTCCTCTCCTTGTCCTTCTCCTCCTCTTCTTCTTTTCTTCCACCTCCTTCTCCTTTCCTCCTTGTCCTTCTCCTCCTTCTGTCTTCCTCTTCCTATCTTTAACCTTTATATAGTTCCAAGTTGTGGTGTTTTTAGAATCTTCTGCACAAATGTTTATGAGCTGGAGAAATGAAGAAACAAGTTCCTTTGTTGCACCCTCGTTGCAGGCTTGTAAGCCAGAATGGGTCGTTTTACAAAATACGCCCAGGCAGACGTCACAAGTTTCAGGCTGACAGTGTACGTCATGCCCCGCCTCCGTTAATCAAACTCCGGAAACCACGAGGGGAAGTCAGAAGAAAGTCGGAGAAGAAGAAGATGAAGAGCAGAGAGTTTTAGGATTTATGGAATGAGAGTCTGGCGGAGAGTCTTTGAAAATGGCAGGAGGGGAAGATGAGATGGAAGAAGAAGGTCCGAACAAAGACAGAAAGAGAAGAATGTAGTAGAAAGATACATTTTGCGTTTTTGTTCGTCCGTCATCCTGTCTCCTCTCTATAGCACGTTTTAAACTCTGCTGCAGCCTCCTCACCTATTTTTGATCACCAAAAGGAGCCAGCGTTCAGCTTGTCAACCTTTTTGTCAATCTTTGGTGAATTTAAGTTCACCTCATCAGAGTTGGTCAGCAACCAAAACCAACTCCACCCTTGGACAGTTTTATCATTATTTGCGGTGAATTCCAACACACCACCCGTTTGTCTTCTGAGCCACCAGAAGCCCCTCCGGTGCAGGAGAGCGACCGGTCCAGGCCACTTTAATTAAAGTCCCCGAAAGTCACTCACAACGAAGGCCGCGAGACGTGGAACCAAGAGAAACCCGGTTGGATCTGCTGGCTTTACCTGTGGTTCGGAGCTGACCTAACCGTAAGATCTGCCCTGTTCTTACATTTCAGACGATATGCGGTGGGCGTCGAGAGAATTCACGGTTAAAATGATAAACTAATCCAAGCTGTTAGCCTTTAAACTCAAGTAGTAACAAACACACACACATATACATATATATATATATATATATACACATATATTTGGTGCCTCATGTGCCGGCTATATATCATTTTGGCTACACAGCCTCACATACCAAATTGTTAAGACATACATCACAACAAAGCTGCCTCATGACCTTCCTGACAACAAAACCTGCAATGTAAACCAACGCATTCTCGGTTAGTTGCCCAAAGATAATTGGCAGGTAGCTATGGTCCAAAATCACACTAGCGACATTCTCATATGGAAAGGATGCAATGCCGGAGTCCTCAGCTGGTACCACAGACGACATGTCTACAGCTGCCAGAGACACAGTGTCGTCCTGTGCTCGGACGTTGCCCGTTTTTCCTGGAGAATCAGCCGACGAAAAACACTCTTGAAGTGAACCACACTTGGATTGTTGTTCCATCCATCTGAAATTCATACAAGAGATAGAACTTACTCGTGTGTTTGTTTGTTTTTCAAACACATATATGACGTTTCTCAGCTATACCAGGCAAGTATATCAGGTAAGTGTATACTGACATTATTTCCATTGCTATTCTTTTAGCTATTTTAGCTGTTAATGTTAGTGCTGTGAATCTAGAACTATCACTAACTGCTGTCAGAAACCCCGTTCCAAGATGGTGACCGTGTTGATGGGCCTAACAAGCCCGCATGCGGCATCTACATGTATATATCTATGATCAGGACCACATGACGTCACTGTATTTTCGCACTGCCATATTTGTGTATGTCTGCAGCACTCAGGTCACAGGTTACAGTGTTGTCACGTTACCAGAACAAGTGGAGTAGGAGGAAAATCAGCGAGAAACCAAACATTTACGTTATTTGAAAGATGCCAGGGATATGGTTACATGCTGCCATTCCGACATCTCGCCATTCCGACATGGGTCTCCAATTGTCGGAACGACAACACTTAATTTTCTATCAAACGTCCCGTCATTCCGACACTTTTTTCCTCCTATGGTCGGAATGGCGGTATGTTTTTTTTTTTTTAACATACCGCCATTCCAACAGTTCCTTTTAATAGCCTATTTTTTACCCAAAACATTTTGCACTAATGATATGCCGGCGCAAATACGCCCTAAAGTTTGGCGCACAAACTCTGCACATACAGGGCCACAGCCCCTCAAACAAACTTTAATAATCTATTATCAAAAACCCCTGAAATTTTAAATATAAAAATACAGATATTAATGTAACTCTGGCGAGACTGAAACTGATCAAGCAGAAATACAGTGTCAGTGAGCTGTCACAGCAGCCAGCTGGAGCGGAGCTCTCCACAGAGCCCATGCGTCTTTTGCACGCTGTCATCATATGCAAAAGTAATAATTGCAATTACAGATATCACGGCTACTGCACAGGACACAGTTGCGAGCACTCTGCCTTGCCTTGCCAATAGGAGAGGAGAGAAATGACAGCATAGAACGTATAAAACACAACAAAATGCAGTAAAAACGTTTATTCATATTATTCACGTGATTTATGAGTACTCGCTCCAATTATGGGAAGCGCGGATGGGCTTTGCGCATTTGGCACAAACACACAGCCGTTGCGCAAGGCTTTATACAGCCTGTTGATATCTTAAGGACCTAACTGGTCGCACCTGGGAGTAAATGTCATGTAGAGATTGTTTTTACATGACATTACAGCTGAACATATAGCTTTCATCCACAAACCAACGTGGGAGAGCCCGAAGACGCATGTGCCAGAAGCACATAGGCATGCGTAAAACCAATTTTAACAACTTCATGCTGTTTATTTGCTTTCTTTTAGTTAACTTTCGTTTCTTTTGGATTCTTGTGCGTGTTATGGAGCCGTTTCGTTTTTGTTTTTTTCCTGGATTAAATTTTCGGAAGTTGAAACAAGTGGCATTGGAGTATGTGATTGAAAACCACCGCGGTCTGCTTCTCCTCCTCCAGTTGCCGAGACTTTGTGTCTTTAATAAGGCTCATCTGTAAACATGTGTTAAACATATAAATTGCATGAACAGAAAGAAGGGACTCACCTGTTGAGTAACTCACATTTCCTTATACGGAAAGCCTTGTCGGAATGGTGGGACGTTTGAATGTCGGAATGGTGGGATGTCGGAATGGCGGGATTTCGGAATGGGTGTTGCCACCCCAGGGATATGATGTGCTGTTGGCTGTGATAGCAGTCGACAAAGAAACCCAGAAATGCAGTTTTATTCCATCCCAAAGGATGTAGACCAGCGGAATAAATGGTAGGCTGCAATAAGAAATGACCACTGGCATGATCTTAGTTGACCACAAACAGTCTAGTTTACATTAAAAGTCGCAAATACGTTAAAGCATGCATGTCAGCTAGCAATAAGCTAAACCTTTGCGGCTTTGCGGTAAGACGTATTGCATCACTTCCTGTTGCTTTGTGTGTATACTGTGACAGTTCTCGCTCTTCTTGAACTACTAATAATCACCTTATTTCGCCCTATAATTTACACATCTTGCATAGTTAACTCTATCCCATACTTGTTATATTCTAACGCTCACTCTTACAGATCTTTAGTCTTTATTTTTCACTTTTTAGCAGTGTGTCGGGTTCTCTAGCTTAGCATGGCTACCAGTTCTCTTCCTCTATCTCCTGCTTTCACCTGCTCCGTGTGTCAGATGTTTTCTCACTGTGATGGACTGGCGACCTGTCCAGGGTGTACCCCGCCTTTCGCCCGATGACTGCTGGGATAGGCTCCAGCCCACCCGCTACCCGATTAACGGACTGTCGGTATAGAAGATGGATGGATGGATGGATTTTCTCAAAGTGTTCACAGACCTACTCACTGCCTTAATCATACCCTTGACCTTGTGCTGACTTATGGCATTGAGAGTGAACAGTTAACAGTGTTCCCTCATAACTCTGTCATGTCTGACCATTTTTTAATAACTTTTGAATTTACATTACTTGACTATACAGCTTCTGAGAAGATTTTTACATATAGAAGGTGTCTATCAGAGAATGCTGTAACCAGATTTAAAGAGTTGATTTCATCATCCTTTTCTTCACTGCCATGTGCAGATATGACAGAGGACGGCTAACTAAATTCTACTCCAGTAGAACTTGACTCTCTTGTTGACAGCACTATTGCTTCAATGCGTAAATGGACTTGTACTTGTATAAAGCTTTTCTAGTCTAACTGACCACTCAAAGCGATTCACTACGTTCACCCCACTCACCCAGAATCGAACCACCGACCTTCCAATTGGTGGGCGACTGCTCTTCCTCCTGAGCTACAACACTGGACCTCTGAAAAGGAAGGTAATCAGTCAGAAGAGGTTGGCTCCTTGGTATAATTCACAGCTGCTTTAAAGCAGGCTGCAAGAAAGCTGGAGAGACAGTGGCGTTCCTCTAATTTAGAAGAGTCTCAATTAGTCTGGAAAGATAGTTTAATAACATATAAGAAAGCCCTTCATAAAGCTAGAACTGCTTATTATTCATCATTGATAGAAGAGAATAAGAATAATCCCAGGTTTCTTTTCAGCGCTGTTGCCAGGCTGACAAAGAGTCCGAGCTCTGTTGAGCCATGTATTCCTTTAACTCTCAGCAGTGATGATTTCATGAGATTCTTTATCAATTAAATTGTTTCTATCAGAGAGAAGATTAATGGAATCCTTCCAATTATTATAACTGATGTATCATCAATAGTGTTGGGAACTTTGACTCTTTTGGCTGAATCGGATCATTTACTCTCGAACAGTAAATTGAACGAATCTTTGAACGAGTCATTTCGTTCATTTTTCCAGCAGGTGGCGCTGTAGCCCTACTGTGGGCGTTGCACAAAATGGCCACGGTTCTAAACACTTAACACTGAAGGAAACATAGTTTTCTTCAGCTGAGCTAACAAAATACAATACACAAAATGCCACAAACAATTCAAACCATGTGAAAACCTGGGAAAGCAAATACACAATAAGGTGACTTGTGTCTGTATCCTCCCTGCCATTGTTGTTTAAAGCCCGACACTGACTCAGTAGCTGTCACGTGACAAATTAACGAACGAGAACGATCCGTTCAGCCCTGTCACGTGACAGCTAGTAGAGAACAAGTGAATGTAAAACTCACATTCATTTTGACAATTGGTAACACAATTAAGTGAGAAAAAAAGTATGTTAAATAGTGCATTTATTGTGTCTTATTATTATTATTATTATTATTATTATTATTATATCATATTATTTTATGGTAGAGTATAACACAAAATCAATATGTTGATATCATTTTCAAAAGTATCTATTCACATTATTACATTATCTTTTATCTATTTACACACAACACTATACATATCTACAATAACCGAAGACCACTTATTAATTATGATTTCATGGTAAATGAATGAACATCATACATCATTCATTTCCTCCTTCGTTTCTCAGTCCACAGTAGAGTCCTGTGCGGGACTGTTTTCTTTACCCCGCTCCCGCTGAATTTCTGACCATTACCGCCCGCAATGTGTGTGTTACACTCCCGGCCGCAGCCGCAAAACTTTGAGAATTTATGCCCGCACAATAATAGAAATGCATTGATTTTGTGTCTTCTCCCGTCCCGCAGGAGAAAACACGTCATTTTATAGGCTACTAATAAAGAGATTCACGGACAATTGAGAAACTTCTCCAAATATCACACTTGCCTTGCTTTGTCTTTGTGCTGTAAAGACCTTCTTTGAGCTTCCTTTCCACATCATTTATTGACATCCTGTCGATAGGCTACATACCGATCTCACAGTGTTTTTAGCCGCCAGCCGCCAGCAGTTGAGTTGTGAACGAATCAAAACTGTTTCCTGTGCAAGGATCCATCACCCGAGGAGTTGACTCGTGAACGAATCAAAACAGTTTCCTGTGCGAGGAGCCGTAACCCGAGGAGTTGACTCGTGAACGAATCAAAACAGTTTCCTGTGCGAGGAGCCATAACCCGAGGAGTTGACTCGTGAACGAATCAAAACTGTTTCCTGTGCGAGGAGCCGTAACCCGAGGAGTTGACTCGTGAACGAATCAAAACAGTTTCCTGTGCGAGGAGCCATAACCCGAGGAGTTGACTCGTGAACGAATCAAAACTGTTTCCTGTGCGAGGAGCAGTAACCCGAGGAGTTGACTCGTCAACGAATCAAAACTGTTTCCTGTGCGAGGAGCCGTAACCCGAGGAGTTGACTCGTGAACGAATCAAAACAGTTTCCTGTGCGAGGAGCCGTAACCCGAGGAGTTGACTCGTGAACGAATCAAAACTGTTTCCTGTGCGAGGAGCCATAACCCGAGGAGTTGACTCGTGAACGAATCAAAACAGTTTCCTGTGCGAGGAGCCATAACCCGAGGAGTTGACTCGTGAACGAATCAAAACTGTTTCCTGTGCGAGGAGCCATAACCCGAGGAATTGACTCGTGAACGAATCAAAACTGTTTCCTGTGCGAGGAGCCATAACCCGAGGAGTTGACTCGTGAACGAATCAATACTATTTCCTGTGCGAGGAGCCATAACCCGAGGAGTTGACTCGTGAACGAATCAAACTGTTTCCTGTGCGAGGAGCCATAACCCGAGGAGTTGACTCGTGAACGAATCAAAACAGTTTCCTGTGCGAGGAGCCATAACCCGAGGAGTTGACTCGTGAACGAATCAAAACTGTTTCCTGTGCGAGGAACGAATCAAAACTGTTTCCTGTCCTGCTGACTGAGCTTATGCAGCTGCTGCCTGCCATGTGGCGAGAGAGGGTACTGCATGTAAATTAATTAATAATTTCTGTTTCCTGTCGTGCTGACTGAGTTTATGCAGCAGCCGCCTGTCATATGGGGAGGAAGGGTACTGCGTGAAAACGAACGAATCACTCACTGAGACTACTCGTTACTCCCGAGTCATATAAACGATTAGTTAATATTGAACGAATCGTTCGCGAACGACACATCACTAATCATCAAGTAGAGCAGCTTTAGAAGTATCTTTAGAACCTGATTTGTATTTAGACGGCTTCTGCCCAGTTGATCTTTCTGAGCTAACAACAGCAATAGTCTCTTCTAAACCATCAACTTGTATTTTAGACCCAATCCCAACCAGACTGTTCAAGGAGGTTTTCCCCTTAATTGACACTTCCATATTGGATTTGATCAATCGGTCTTTGTTGACAGGATATGTACCTCAGACTTTTAAGGTTGCTGTAATTAAACCTTTACTTAAAAAACCTACTCTTGATTCAGAAGTGTTGGCTAATTATCGAGTTTTGTTTTTTTTAACATTTCCATTGTTATGCTGATGATACTCAGCTGTACTTATCTATGAAACCAGATGAAACCAATAGGTTGGTCAGACTACAAGTCTGTCTTAAAGACATAAAGACCTGGATGACTCAGAACTGTCTGCTTTTAAATTCAGACAAAACTGAAGTTGTTCTCTTTGGACCTGAGCGCTTCAGGGAGAAATTGTCTAGTTATATAGTTACTCTAGATGGTATTTCCTTGGCTTCTAGTTCTACAGTGAGGAACCTTGGAGTTATTTTTGACCAGAATTTATCATTTGACGCACATATAAAACTGGTTTCTAGGACTGCCTTCTTTCACCTTCGTAATATTGCTAAAATCAGGAACATCCTGTCTCAGGGTGATGCAGAGAAACTAGTTCATGCATTTGTTACTTCAAGATTGGACTACTGTAATTCCTTATTATTGGGCTGTCCCACATATTCTCTGAAAAGTCTCCAACTGATCCAAAATGCTGCAG
Organism: Leuresthes tenuis; assembly: GCF_036924035.1. Taxonomy (NCBI): domain Eukaryota; kingdom Metazoa; phylum Chordata; class Actinopteri; order Atheriniformes; family Atherinopsidae; genus Leuresthes; species Leuresthes tenuis. Next base: position 33,153,174 of record NW_027325372.1, on the reverse strand, counting down.
CCAGAGTTCTGATGAGAACTAACAGGAGAGATCATGTTTCTCCAGTTTTAGCTTCTCTTCATTGGCTCCCTGTTAAATTCAGAATAGAATTTAAGATTCTTCTCCTCACATATAAAGCTCTTAATGACCGAGCTCCATCATATCTTAAAGATTTAATTGTAAGATATTTTCCTAACAGAGCACTTCGCTCCCAAACTGCAGGTTTACTTGTGGTTCCCAGAGTTTCTAAAAGTAGAATGGGAGGCAGAGCCTTCAGTTATCAGGCCCCTCTCTTGTAGAACCAGCTGCCAGCATTGGTTCAGGAAGACATCCTCCCTACCTTTAATATTGGGCTTAAAACTTTCCTTTTTGATAAAGCTTATAGTTAGGGATGGCTCATGTAATCTTGAAACATAGTTAAGCTGCTATAGGCTTAGACTGCTGAGGGACCTCATCTGTCACACCTTTCCTCACTTTGCTCTCTTTTTCCCCCTGTTTAATTTCTCAAATGATTTTATGTCCATGTGACATTATTGTGGTTATTAACTTGTGTTTCCCTGTTCCAACAGGTATCCTTTGGTGGTGTTATGGTGTTTTTCCCCCCCTCTTTTCTGTCTTCTCAAACCCCAGCTGGTTGAGGCGGATGGCCACCCTTCCTGGTTCTGGTTCTGCCAGAGGTTTCTTCCTGTTAAAGGGAGTCGTTCCTTTCCACAGTCCCTCAGGCTCAGGACGGGAGATTGGACTGAAGACAAGTTTTGGTGCAATCTGTTGGTTTCCTTAGCTAGGATATTAATTTTTTAAATTGGCTCTAAATGAATTAATTGGATTATGATTATAATGAATTGAATTCCAATTGGCTTGAATTGGACTATATTACTTAAGTGCCTTGAGATGACAATTGTTGTAATCTGGCGCTTTATAAATAAAACTGAATTGAATCACAGGAAAAAAAAAGACAAATAACAGGAATTATTTATTTAATCCAAAATACATGGAGGTCAGCACTTTATAAAAACATACACAATTCTCTCAATTTTATTTCACCACTGACAGTAATGAACACTGGTAACCCCAAAGGAACTGTCCCTTGATGCATTATCGTCACTCCCTCCACATCTCCTCTGGTTACGTATGAGATCTCTGTCGCTTCCAGAACCTCTTGACCTCGCTGTGTCCTTGCGGGGTCACCACCATAACCCTGTGGGCGACATCTTGCCACACCAGACAGCCCAATCCCTGCAGCAGACATCAGGACAATCTCAGTATTTTACTAACTTTAACTTCATTAAAAAATATGAAGACTATCCTACATGAATAGCATTAACAGCCAAGCATTGATGATCACATCAGTAAATGGCAAAATATCAGCAGTGAGTTGGAAAGGTTGATAAGAACTTTTTCTAAAGTCACTGTTCACAACAACAAGTCGTGTTTTAAGAATTAACTGATGATAAATGTCTGACGGGTCTGGATTGCAGACAGACCAGTTAAGCGTGCAGAATCATTTACAACTGAGTAATGCAGTTACAATACAAACATGTTTAAACGCAACATAAAAATAGGATACAATGATCAGCAAATTATTTAAACAGCTTTATAGCTTTAATTGAAAATACAAAAGACCCTACAAGGTCCTACATGGCAAGATCAGGGAGATGGTAGTCAATTTAGGAGGACAAGAACTGCGAAAAAGCCCATGAAGATCTTGGGTGAGGACATTGGATTTGACAGGTACAATAAAACCTATTTCCAAAAAAGTTTTGATGCAGTGTAAAATGTAAATTAAAACAGAATGCAATGATTTTGCAATCTCATAAACCAACATTTTCTGCAAAACAGAATATAGAAAAAAATAAAGGATGTTGATTGTGAAAGCCTTTTCTCTTTCATGAAAAATATTAGCTAATTTGATGGCAGTAACATGTCTCAAAAAGTCAAGGTTAGCTGGAAAAGTAAATTGTGCTGAGAAGAAACAGCGGCAGGAGTATGTTGCAATAATTAGGGTAACTGGAAACAGGTCAGCGACATGACAGGCTAAAAGAGGAGCACCTTATTTATGTTTCTGCTGGTGGGTGCCCACCATGCTTACATAAATCGTTGATATTTTGACGCACACACGCCCTCTTTCACAAACGCACAGTCAACACATATGCCGTCAGAATTGTTTCACATTGCGTGCGCAACTATCAACTGAACGTGTCAGTGGCGCGTGCTTTGACACCTGTGCAGCAAACCATGCCTGACGTGTAATGTAGTTTCCTCATTGACTTATAATGGTCCCCGTTCACACGTGATGACTGCTGCACGCCTGTAATCACACGACGCGTAGTGACAACGCGTAAAATCCACGCGTTTTTTGGCGAACACACGCATTAACGTTTGCCTGAACATTTTTGTAACACAGTCACCCGTACGAGGAAATGACGTGCGCAAACTGTGTGTGTGCACGCATGATTATTTTGTTGTGCGTGCAGATTGTATTTCCCACGCAACAAACTGCGTACGTATGAAGCAGTGTGTGCACATCTGTCTAGTGCACACACTACTTCATACATACGCAGCTTCTTGTTACGTACCTCAGGAATGTGCTACCCAAGGCCCTTCTTAAACAAGTCCCCCCAGTGAGTAAAACTGTTCAAGTTTGGAATGAAGAGACTACTTCAGGACTACTTCAGTTCTACAAACTGGGATGTTTCTGTATTTATCAGACGCTTTGATCCAAAGCGACTTACAAATGAAGATATAACAGCTTTATAAAAAGCTAACAATAAGCTACATAGAAGGAACCCAGGAGTCCGACTCTGTCAGAGGGGACAGAGTAGAGATAGGGTGCAGGCATAGAAGGAAGTGCAGAAAGATAAAGGGCAGAGATAGAGGGGGTAGGGAAGTACAAGGTAAGTGCTGGGATAGGAGATGCTCTCTGAAGAGCTGGGTTTTCAGGAGCTTCTTGAAGATAGACAGGGACGCCCCTGTTCTGGTAGCGCTCGGTAGGTCATTCCACCATCGTGGGACGACACATGAACAGAGTTTGGATTGTCTTAGGCGTGGTGTAGGAGCTGCTAGACGACAATCCTGGGACCAACGGAGGGACCCAGTTGGGACAGAAGCCTTTGCAAGAGCATTCAAGTTCCATTAAGCTCTTTGTAGCTAACATCAGGGACTTGGATCTGATGCGGGCGGCTAAGGGCAGCCAGAGGAGCTCAATGAACAGAGGGGGGACGTGTTCTTTTAGGCTGATCCAAGACCAGACGCACCGCCGCGTTCTGGACCATCTGCAGAGGTTTCATAGCACAGGCTGGGAGACCAGTTAGGAGAGCATTGCAGTAGTCAAGGTGGGAGATGACCATGGCCTGCACCAGGAGCTGGGGGGCATGTTGGGTCAGGGATGGTCTGATCTTTCTTATGTTTAGTAATGCAAAGCGACATGAACGAGACACCGAGGTAACGTGTTCTTTGAAGGTTAGTTGGTCATCCATCATGACACCCAAGTTTCTAGCAACCTTTGATGGAGCAAGAGATAGGAATTTGGTTTGGATGCAGATGCTGTGGTGTATGGTTGGTTTGGCTGGGAAGACCAGCAGTTCAGTTTTTGGGAGGTTAAGTTGGAGGTGATGGGCTTTCATCCATGTTGATATGTCAGAGAGACAGTCTGAGATTTGTGCTGAGACCTTGTGGTCGTCAGGTGGGAATGACGCTGCAGAAGTGTGACCAAGTGTGACCGACCAGTGAGGTATGATTCAAACCAGCAGTGTGCTCTCCCTGTGTTTAAGACTGGTGCTTTGAGAGAAGACTGTTCTGTGGATTTAGAGCAGGGATGTCAAACTCCAGTCCTCCAATGCCGTGTCCTGCAGGTTTTAAATGCTTCCCTGCTGCAACACACCACATCAGGTAGAGAGGGTTAAAACCTTCAAATTCCTTGGCACTCACATCAGTAAGGATTTAACCTGGACACACAACACACAGCAGATCGTAAAGAAGGCTCAACAGAGACTCTTCTTCTTGAGGAAGCTGAGGAAATTTGGACTGTCCACTAAACTCCTCAGCAACTTGTACAGATGCACAGTGGAGAGCATCCTGACAAACTCCATCTCAGTGGGGTATGGGAACGGCACAAACAAGGACAGAAAGGCTCTCCAGTGGGCCATTAAAACAACACAGTTCATCTGTGGAGCTGCCTTCCCCCCACTACAGGACACCTACAACACCCGGGTCACTAAAAGGGCACAAAACATCGTCAGGGACCACATCCACCCACAACACAAACTGTTCACACTCCTACCATCTGGCAGAGTGTGAAAGCAAGGACTACCAGACTGAGAAACAGTTTTCATCCCTAGGCCATCAGGCTTCTGAATCATGGACCACTTCTGGACAATAACCACATCTACCTGCAATATTTACAATTTTTACACGACATTTCATCTTTTGCTGCATATTTTGCATTTTATATTCATATATATTTTATTATTCATTTTTTTTACATTTCCTTTTTAAAAATAAATACTTAAATAAATAATAATATATAGTCGCAGTAGCTTAGTTCTTTTGGTTAGGAAGTCTCACAGTAAGATTTTCATTACCCAATTATAACCACTGTGTCTGTTTTGTGTATATGACGAATAAACATGTTAAATCTTGAATGTTGAACATCAGTCCTGAATGTCTGATCTTCAGCCCTCAGGCAGCTCTGCATTGAAAACAGAGCTGATTCCAACCTGGAAATCACTGCATGGACTCCAGAAATCATTGTCTGTGAACACAGCTCAACGTAACATCCACAAATGCAGGTTAAAAATTCTATGAATGAAATAAAAAAATAATATTCATATTCATCCCAAAGTGAAACTATATTTTTCCAATGTATCCGTTTCTTAACAATCATTATAAGCTGTTCTGTTATGTAAAGATTGTTTGTTTCAACACGATGCCATGTAGAGCGTGGGCAGTGCTGTTCTATATGTTCATTAAGTTGTGCAGCATTCACTTTTGTACAAAACGGATTTCCACAAGTTTTTAACATAGTCTATCGATTATATCGTCTGCTTACAACCCCAGGTGGTGTTCTTCTTGTCCTACAGTTATACCTGAGATGCCAATATAGTTTCTTACTGCCAGAGCCAGTGGTATTGAAGAGGTTGGGCCATTCAACTCTGTCTAAAGCTTTTTCAGCATCCCGTGACAGTAGAGCAGTATTTCATACCTCCTTTTGATTATGAAGTATATTCAACAGTCATTATGAAAGCCCTGTCTACCTAATAAAACCACTCTGATCTTTCCCCAATTATAGTTGGTATTATTCCTTCTACTCTTCTCTATTTCCTATATCTATGCCATCAATCACTCTGGAAACTTTGAGAGTTCCCTTTTTTCTAATTCCGTTCTGAATTGTGCAGATATGTTCTGAATCTGAATTTAATCAAAGAACCTGCTCATTGTGATTCATCTCGAGTCAACTATGGGCTATAAAATAAAATTTTCTGAATCCTTCGTTTATTTCAGTTGGCTCTATAATAGCTTCACCTTCGTTGTTTCGCAGAGCCACAATAGTACTTTTCATTTGTAGTCGTTTGATGAGCCATGCAAGCACCATCACAGCTTTTTCTCCCCGATCATATAAGGTTTGCTTAAGTTTCAGAAGGCTAGTTATTGCCTTCAATGCTGATAATTCATTATTTCGTGTACTTAAAGTGTCTTTGGTGTGTTTCAGACGCACCCGATTGGTAATATTTTCTTGAAAGTACTTGTTTTTAGTGGCCTTGCCATTTGTTTAGCTTTACAACTTGTGATGATTATTTGGCCTCTCATAGATGCTTTAAAGGCTTTCCACCTAATAATTACTGAGGTTTATGTTTGTTCCAATTACATTTCAATTTGCTCTTCTAAGGAGCAGATAACCACATTCCATCTACCGCTACCATTTTTGCTTAAAATGCCCCCTATTGGGATCACTTGCATACCCAAGATTAATGGGGCATGATCAGGGAGTAGATCTGTCCTCCACTTTCTCTGGGAAATCTTAAACTGGAGCATCTTGATCTAGCCTCCAGGTTGAGAATTTTTTCTTCCCAATATTTGTTCATATTTTACAGGACTTTAACCTTAGCTTGGAGCTCTTTGACACTATCCTCAGTTTGTGTCTAAGCGTGCGGGACCCATTCAGCACAGTCCGTGATATCTATCCTCACACCTTCAATAGCAGTTAATCTGCAATCAACTCTGGAAGAAAACTCTGTTTTCAAGCTGTTGTAAGCTGCCAGTATGCTTTCCGATGCCGTATCGTACTCAGTACCACACTGTCCGTGTCCTTAGGTGTTACTCCAGTTTCAGCCATGTCTTCGGTGTTCATGGTTTTGTTATTAGCAGCGCTCTTGGAGTTAGCACTTGGCGATGCAAAGTTAGACATGTTAGATTGGTGTTTTTAAAAAAGTTTTTTTTTTTTTTTTATACAACTTTTCAACCTTGGTTTTCTTTGTAACAGAGGTGAAAGAATGATGTAAAACACTTCCTACCCCAAGATTTTAGAAATACGTCTTAATCATAAGATTTGCAAATCATTACAATTTATTTTCATTTACGTTTTACACACTTTTTTGGACTTGGGGTTGTACACGATAGTGATGCTATATTCAAGCAGGGGGTGAGCAGGATCTAGACTTTTTTCCATGGATGCTCATTATTGAATTTGTACAGTAAATTGTTGGAGATTTTCTGCCAGTTTGTGGTGATGATTGCCATCTATGGTGGTGTAGCTGCCTGGGTTAGCAGCATCAATGCCAGATATGCAAGAAGAATCAATGACACATCCATCAGAGAAGAAAACTCATTGGGCTGAACCTGGAGCCTCTTGAGTCAGTGAGGAAGAAGAGGTCACTGAACTATCTATATATGGAAAATCCTTCCTGCACCCTTCACGACTAACAAGGACAGAAAGTCTACATTTGGAGGTTGGAGGTGGAATATGGCACAACACACCTGCAAAGCGGTGGAACCAAGGTCGAGTCGCATCCTGGCCACTGGGAGTTTCAAGTGACTTCTTCAAGAAAAGTCATTTTTATTTTCAGCCACTGTTTTTCATTTGTTGTTTTACAAATTCCAAACTACTTGGTTAGGCTTAGTACTAAAGAAGATATTATTACTGTGTTGCAGACACCATAAACTAAAATGATTCATTTGTGGGTTGAACTGACCTTTTACTCTGAAAGTCAGTTTAGCGCCAACAGCTTCCTTTCCAGGTAGCCACACCCCTAACTCAACTGTGAAACTCATAAGGCTCTGATCATTCTTCCTCTATTCTTGACCAGACTCTGAAGAGGATAGCACATCCATCTTTCCAACGCTTCTCCCCACTAAGACAGGACTAGGTCTGTTCATCTCAACTTGCTCTCAAAAGTCTTCAGGCACAACCTGCTGGCAGTCACCAATATGTCTCCTGCAGCAGCAACACATTGCTCAACACTCCTTCTTTTTAACTGGAGAAGGACACAGTTAGTACTGGTGAGAACTACAAAAACAACAGATGCAACTGGCGTCCCTCTTCCAAAGGGCACATTAAATGATACCCAAAAACTGGACCTTACCTGGACACACAGACAGATGTAAACATCCCACTTCTTCAATTCTTTACTCAACCGTTTGTTCCACATGTGCTAAAACATGTGTATTCACAAATAAAGAGCCATGCTTTGTCATGGGCACGATCCAGTCTCACATGGCTTTGTGTGGTAAGTTGCCATTTTGTCACAAAAACACAAGTGGATGATTGCCAGCCTTTCTTGTGTATTCTAGCTGCCTGGTCATTTTGTGCATAGTGTGGCAGCATAGCAGACAGTAGTCGTTATCAGATTAACTATTAATGATTTATGATTATTAACCTGACTTCAGTCAGTTCTATTGTACTTAATTTGAATGTGATAATCGCTGAGGCAAAAGGTCAATGCTTACATTCATCCTTCATGTCTGCTCTATTTGTGTCATATCTGTCTCAGATTGACACATAACTAAACTATCAGTCACAAGTGTCTGTTGGTCTGTATGCGTTATTAGTTTCTGGTTTCTAGGTGATGCCCTGAAATTAAAGATTTCCATTAATAATTGTATTGAATATTAATAACTGTCTGCATACGTAATTGCTAGTAACTAAGCCAGCTCCGACCATATTCCCAACAATGGTTAGGTATCGACGGTACTTGGTTACCATTAGGTATTAAAAACAAGGTGGTTAAGGTTAGCAGAACAGTATGGCTTGCATTGAAACGGACACTAATAAAATATTCTCTGGATGCAGAGTTTCAGCTAAACACAAAACATGTTGGGATTTATGAACCAAACTTCCTATTGAAATACAGTACTTTAAACACTGTGCTGGATGACACCCGTACAAAAAAAACAAAAAACCCCAATACAATACAACAATGAATATGAAATACAAAGACCAGCCACAACATTCAAACTGCTTAATATCGTCTAGGTCTTCTTCATGCTGCCAAAACAGCTCTGGTATGTTGGAGCACTGACCCTGGACCTCTACGGGTGTCCTGTTATGTCTGGAAAGAGCAAACTGGAGCAGATTCTTTGTGTTCAAATGGCTGGGACCGAGGGCTGGGCGATATGACGGTATTAAATCGTGAAGGATTGCAACGTGAAGACGCTCCGTAACGATCTGTCAAACTGCAGAGATTGTGGGATCGTCTCGGGCACATTCTATAAATTGCAGTTCTATGCTGACGCACCAGACGTGTTACGTCATCAACCTGACCGACCAATCACAGCGAATTACAGGCAGTGACGCGCTTTCTTGCCCGCCTCCTTGTTTGTGTGTGTAGCAGTAGCTGCATGGAGAGCCATGGCTGAAAGCCAAACAGAGGAGGTCGCTAAAAAAAAGTATGCTGAGAGCCAAACAGCGAGGGGCCCGGCGGCACCGGCACCGCAGGCAAAGGCAGCAGCTCGCGTAAAAGCAGCTGGGGGCTGCACGGTGGTTAGCACCGTCGCCTCACAGCAGAGAGTCTCTGGTTCTAATCCCGGCTGGTTCTTTCTGGGTGGAGTTTCTCCCCGTGTATGTGTGGGTTCTTTCCGGGTTCTCCAGCTTCCTCCCACCATCCAAAAACATGCATGTTAGGTTAATTGGTGACTCTAAAAAATTGTCCTTAGGAGGGAGTGTGAGCGTGTGTGTGGTTGTTTGTCTCCTTTGTCTCTGTGTGGCCCTGTGATGGACTGGCGACCTGTCCAGGTGTACCCGCCTCTCGCCAGATGACCGCTGGGATAGGCTCCAGTGAATTGGACTAAGCGAGTATAAAGGATGGATGGATTTGACATTTGTTGTGAATTGTAGAGACTGTATATAAATAAAACAGAATTGAATAGAAAGCGTGATCATTTTGGAATCTGTCAATTATTTTAAGCTGGATCGATAAATTGGGCAATTTTTTGTTTCCTGTGTTTATGGGTAGCAGAGCACATTGTTCTATAGGGCGAGGTCACCTCTATCAAGGAGTGTGATGCCAAGTGGTGGGGGAGCGGCTGAATTCCAACAGTGTTTCAGTGGATGGTATGTGTGAAGGTAACATCTACATCATTGCCAGGACCCCAGATTCCCAGCAAAACATTGAGACCATCTACGTTTACTGGCCCGGGGTTTTAATGTCGAGGCTGGTTTGTATGTACACATAAATGATTATTCAATAGATTTGTTAGGAAAGAAAATCCAACCTGAGCTCTGTCTCGCAGCACCTCAAAGTCTGCCTGGGACAGGAACTGGTTATAGAGCACACCTGAAAGAGATGGAACCATCCACATCACACACAGGAAAGACCGTATAAAACCGCTCTCATCCTCTCTATTACACTGTACAATACCTCTGACAGCAGTGAACGCTTTCATTCAGAAATGCGTGCCACAGAACTTTGAACTGCTGAGCCACAGTTATTTTCCCACATGTACTGACTTACTGGGTATGTGAAGGAGAGGTAGCAGGGAAACATCTGAAGCACATGCAATGAGGCTTTGGAACTGCTGTGTTGTCTGTACAATTTGCTGTGTGTTGATATTGATACCAGGACCATCTTTACGACTGACAATAGTGAGAAGCGAGTGGAAAGCAGCACAGCGTCAGCAGAAAGGAGAAGCACCAGCATTCACGCGGGCAGTAAATGTTCAAGAAGTATCTGTGTGCTGTTGTTCTCGAGGTTCCAGTTCCACTGCTTCAGAACGTTTTAGCTCTCCGGTGGAGGTGTAAAAACCACATTCACCACCATGCTGTTCTGCTTTCTCTTTTCATTTCCAGCAGTAGTCACTTTGGAGTTACTGCACACAGCTCCGGACACTTTTTTCTCCCCAGGCTTGCGTGTGCACACACTCACCTTCTGTGAACTGCAGCCGATCTCTCTCCAGCTCCCACAGTCTGATCTGATCCGTTATGGTTGAAGGCAGCACGGGGATCTGAAGCACAAACACGCCTGATGAGCACATTGTATAGAGCCCTAAAAGGCCAGGCAGCTGTTACCAAATTCATTAGAATTCCATGTGACAACGGATTGGGTTTTATACCTGTGTGAGCATGACGGGGTGAGCTCTGGTCCTCAGAAAGTGGATGATCTGAATAACAGCAATATAACACAGACAGTGATGTGAGGGTTGTGTTTTTTTATTGCTTCTGTTTCTCTTTTCCCCCCTCCTCTTTGTGTTGTGTTTTTAGGTTGTGGCTGGTCTCACAGACCCAGATGACACACACCTGTCCATCATTACCATCAATCCCTGTCCTTCTACAACCAAGACTCCAACACGCTGCCAGATGATTCCCTTAGATGCCATGCGTGTGCATAACTGACCAGCCTGCCTTCTGCCTTCACCGCCTTGTGTCTTCGTCCATTGAGTTTTGTGTTCATCTTGGATTTAATGTTAAAAACACTGATGCTGAAATTGTTCCTGGTCCCCTGCAACTTTCTGGTCCTAATTGCACATGTGACATGGCATTCAAGTTGGACTAACTAACTTTTGGAGGTTAAATCTGTGCATATGTTCATTGTACACTATGTAAATTAAGAACTAAATAGTTCTGATTTACTGAAAACAGTCTACATGAGTGCTGGCCCGTAAAAGATTCCTTGTGATCATATTCTATTAGTTTTGGCAGTAGAGGGACATTAAGAGAGAATTTCAGCTGTCTTGTTTTGAAAGGGACTGGAAAAGCTGTGAATCCTTCTTCAAGCTTCACTGGGCATGTTCACTGTGCTTTTACAGCTGTTGCATCATCTGACACAGTATGTCAGGAGTGCTGGCAAAGCTGAACTGCTGCACCTTAATCAGAAGCATCAATACACCGTTAGTTACACATGGATTCACAGACTTTAAAAGTAATTGTGAAAACAAGATCATTTAAGCAACGTGGAGCATTTACAAGCCTACAAATGGAACTGACTGAACTAAGGGTGAACAGTGGAGAAGAAAAATGGAGCACTTTGTTTGTGATTTTGCAAAAAACAATGACTTCCAGAACCTCTCTGAATGGAGGCAGAGAATATGTTTTGGTCAGAGCTGCACTGAACAAAACTGGGACAGTCAAAATACTTGTGATGCAGCATGAGTATAATGAATGGATCCCATATTTTTCCAGCGAGTCCTTTTCTCATCATTCTGTTGTGTTTTTCTTTGCCTATTCTATGCTCCGTTTGTTGCACTGAATGATATTCTGCATCTTCAGGGCACTCGTATGCATTAGCTGAAAGTGACAACATGCAAGCCTGGTGACAACTATTGCTGTTGTGAGCTTCCATCTATCAGTCCATCTTCTAATGATTATAAAGGATGCAAGCAGGGTTCACAAGGCACTTCAGACATCCCTCTGCATCACAGCATCTCCAGTTCATCGTGGAGAATACAACAGACAGATTCATTATTTCTTAGGCATGTCAAGAATTTTCAATAAGAAGCATAAGTTCGATCATATAACCTCACATCTATCAAAATTCAGCTCAGTGATGAGAAGAAAGTACCGTGAGTTTCCTCTGGTCACAGTCCTAAGCAGACATGCAGTTACACATGCTATCATGCCCCCAGCAACAGGGAGTTAGAAGACTGTCTGGGCAATTAAATACCAATACAGCACAATATTTTAATGGAGGATAACTAAGAAATATTAGGGCTACTCATAGGCTGTTGGTACAGTTTTACAGTTCTCTAACCTGTATGACACTTAACTTCCCCTGTATTCGTAGTGTGTGTGCAGTTGGTCATTACCTGCTGTGCAGTGATGCCATTGGCAATGGCCTGTTGCACTGACTCTCTTGTAAGCTGAGCCACCACAACATTGGGAAAGCGATATAGCATTTCACTGAAGAGAGCCACCAGAGCAATCTGAAGTTCTGAATCTGGGAGGGGTACACAAACCCACAGATGCCACATGAATGTACAATAAGAAGCATTAAATGGGTGAGTATAAAGGAGAAACACATTGTAATGAGCGCAGTAGGAAAAAAACCCTCCTATATTCTAACTGTGAGAAACACTGCCAATAAGCCTTTTCCATACTTTACATGTTGGAAACATCTTTGAAGGCATAGCGCTGCCTTCAGTCAGTATAAGTATCAGTTTCATCAGGTTTTCTGAAAGGCATAATTATAACAGTGAGAAAAGAACCATCACTAAGAGTTTCTCATTAGAAGAGCCAGCAACACTCTGCCCCCTTTAAGACCTGACGCAACACGTGTCTACAGGGCACCTCAGCTCTGAATGGGTGAAGCCTCTTTCAGAACTGCCCTGATTTCCAGCACCTGAACATGTCTGTGCGCTGCCTAAATGAGTCTCTCCAACATTTTGTGAACCAAGTCACATATTGCATCCCTTTCAACACAGGTGTGAACTGCTGCAGTCACATTAAGACAAATGCAGCCGAGGTGGAGTCATCTGATCAGAGGAATCCCACAGGTCCAGTTACTGAATAAATAAACTTTCCTCCGCCATGGTTTACTTCCAATAATCAGCTGCAGCACCGGGTGGTTTTTTTCTCAGCGTCTCAACCAAATGAACAAGAGAAAACTGGTTTCAAGTGTTTGAGCTGCAGCTTCTGCTCTCTCTCTCTCCGATTAGAGATCAGATTTTCAGCTGCTCCATCCACCACCTTTAGTTTAACACAATGCTGCGTGTCTTTTATCTTGGTGTGAGCTTTCTGGTTGCTGTGAGAAAACTGAGTGCAGAAGCACTGACAGATTGAGCAGCTGGCAAACAGTGATGGTGCAGACGGTGTCCTCAGGTGAAGTCAAACTTCACGCTTTTCCTGCAGGGCAGAACAACTACACGGTTACTGTAGTACACTCCACCCTCACAGTGGAACAGTGGAGGAACTGTTGGACTTCACTATGTGCTGTCAAGTTTCGTGTTTCGGCAAATGTCATTTCACCATTCTGTCTCTCTCACAGACATGTATGAATGCAGAGAGGAACAGCAACACGGAAGCGACTGAAGGCTGGTGCGGTTACAGATTGATGAAGACGATCTTAATGTCCTCATGTTACATTTCTCATTTCTGAAAAAGGGCTTTCAGGACACAAAGATGAAGAAAAACGTTTTTCTGTGTTAACATGCAGCATAAAATTCACACATACTTGTGTAGGCGTAGATACGATAATTGGTTTCTACAACAATGAATCCTGCATCTCCACTTCCAGGAGTGGAAGCCAAGTTGGAAGAGGAGGAACTGGTGGTGACTCCGGCAGCCAGTGTGATTGCCAGTCTGGTGGGATAGTATCGCCGGGACTTTCTCTGATGACACATGATCAAGGAATCAAATTGTTTTACTCTCTTGTTTAAGAGAGAGTTTTACTACTCGCACTGTTTACTACATGAAACGAACCCATGTGGAACCACACTTTGTGCTCAAAGAGAAATAAATTTAAAAAATCCATCTTCAGCTACCACACTTACAAACATCTCCAGGTTTGACAAGACTATATGTTGCTCTAAAGCTAATATCCTTACATTTTTACCTTTAATACCAATTAAGTGTGCAATTTCCCAGAAGTTCTGGTGAACTCAGACTTTTTTGGTAGAGTCTCGATAGGACTATGGAAGTAGCTCCATACAGATTATATACTGCTACTCCAGACAAAGAACATTCAGACACAGTGCTTTTCATTTGAGTAACTTGCCACTGTGATGTAAAACCTTTAATTACTGTAAGGTATACAACTTCACTATTGTCCCTTTCCTTTTGAACATAAAACTAAAGCTAAACAGCAACTGAAGATTCAATACAACCCATAAGTTTCTTTATCGGCAAAGCTTTTTGAGAACTGCTATTAAATTAAAACAATTAAATGGATGTAACCATGTTTCAGTGACTAGTATATATATTCTATCACTGTTTTTGATACAGATACATGTGACAGATGACAAAAACACTGGAGCTGACAATATGAAAAGTTCTAGCAGATCTTCCTTTCTCTTCTCAGCTCTTCACCTTCCTCTGAAAGACCAGTCCAAACTCCCGCAGATGCTGCAGGAATGTGAGTAGGGATTCACTCATACCCTCCACTGAGTAATCCTGAGGCACACAGGAAGCGCATGATCAATAAAAAAAAGTAACACAGACTGAAAAAGAATGTCCAAAAGCTCAGACCACTGCCCAATGACATCCTTCTGTTGCTTCACAGCATGCACATAAACCATTCAGAGAATTAAACAGTCTGGTCAGTTTATTGTACTCACTCTGCCAAGTGTGGAGAAACTGAGCTGGAACAAGAATGATAAGATTTCCACCAGGTCCATCCCCCGGGACTGCAAAGGACAGAGCACAAAATTCATTTGAGCAGATATTCCCAAATAACAGCCAGCTATATGAGGCTGGAGAAGACATTCTTTTCACGCAACCAGTTCCAAGAATGACGGGGCTCTGATCGGTCTGTATAACTTACTCAGATGTGTCTACTTCTTAGGCCAAAAAACAAAAAAGAGGCAAGTGTGATCTCCAGATCGTGCATATGAAGTATACAGGTAATTGGTCAGTTTGTAGACCACGGTTAGAACATGGAAACTAACGCTTTTCCTGGTAACAGGCATAAGCACAGGACTCTAGCTGTTTAGTTTACTGTAATATTACCAATAAATTAAATGGGAACAGATAATTGGCCATAGTTTTTCCATATAAATTACCATAGGTGTTTCCATGTAACAGGTTGCAAAAATATTTACTTTCTACAGTATTAACCAACATTGGTTCTATATCATGGTTATTACCTTAAACTTAGTCTTAACTTCTTTCATAGCAGGTTGGCTGATTGCAAACTATTTTCCTTTATTACATCATACTTATTACCAAATTAATGTTACCAGGTTAACTCAAAATAATGAACCGATATTACCATCTTATCATTAGCAAAATTCATGTTATTAACAAATTATCATTATATAATATGAGATTATTATTAGCATACCAAGCGGTCTTCCTACACATCTTTAAATTGGCTTTCCCGCTTTTTTTATTTCCATTACTAATTCAGAAGTGTTGCTCTGAGTGCTGATATCTTTGAAAGGCATTCTACCATTTTGACCTGTCAGTCTGAGTTATCCCCACATCTATATACCTACAGCTACATACCTAATAACACAAAAACATTAGGTGTTCACAGGCAATCCTCCTTCATCCTGGAGATCTAGTGGATGCCAGTGGTGAGGGAAGCTGTCAAGCTGAAGAAGGAGGCCTTTCGGGCTTGATTGTCCCAGGGGTCACCTGAAGCAGCCGACAGGTACCGAGTGGCTAAAAGGGCTGCAGCGTTGATGGTTGCTGAAACTAAAACTCCGGTGTGGGAGGAATTCGGGGAAACTGTGGAGAAGGACTTTTGGTTGGCCTCAAGGATGTTCTGGTAAACCATTCAATGATTCAGAAAGGGAAA
This sequence comes from Leuresthes tenuis, assembly GCF_036924035.1. Taxonomy (NCBI): domain Eukaryota; kingdom Metazoa; phylum Chordata; class Actinopteri; order Atheriniformes; family Atherinopsidae; genus Leuresthes; species Leuresthes tenuis. The sequence goes on along the minus strand of NW_027325372.1, from coordinate 33,137,314 downwards.
GCAGGGACCTTTCCCAGGTTGTGCTTGACCTGGGTGGAGAACTGCTGACCTGAACTGAGAATATTTTTGGGTGGTGGAAAGAGCACTTTGAGGATCGCCTCAATCTGGCCAGCATATCCTCCATTGAGGAGGCACAGTCTGAGGATTGGTGGAAGAATTATCCGGTCCTTGTATAACCAAAGCAAGAGCTGTGTCTGCATTCTTGGCAGCTAAACTTGTTTACAGCGCTTGTTGGACTCTGCCAGAGCAACGCTAGGTCTCTGATCCCGTTTGTGATTTTCATGGACATGATCTCAAAGTATAGTCCTGTAGAGGAGGGCATCTGGTTTGGGAACCTCAGGGTTGCATCCGTGCTTTTTGCAGATGATGTGGTTCTGATGGCTTATGCAAGCCAAGACCTTTAGCACGCAGTTCACAGCCGAGTGTGAAGCAGCAAGGATGAAAATCAGCTCTTCCAAATCCTCGACTACGGTTCTCAACCAGAAATAAGTGGAATGCTCTCTCTGGGTTGGCGATGAGTCCATGCTTCAGGCAGAGGAGTTTGAGTATCTGGGTATCTTGTTCACGAGTGACGGCAGGTTGGAGTGAGAGATAGACAGACGGATTGGGTTTTTGTCAGATGTAATGAGGGGGCTGCTCTAGGCCGTTGTGGTAAAGATGGAGCTAAGCCAGAAGGCAAAGCTTTCAATTTACTTGTCCGTGTTTTGTTCCAACCCTTATCTTGTGGTCACAAGATCTGGAAAGAACCATATCCTGGATGAAATTAGCAGATAAAATTAGTTTCCTTCAGAGGGTGGCTGAGCTCAGCATTACAGATCGGGTGAGGAACTCTGCCATCTGGAGGGAACTCAAAGTAGAGCCTCTGCTCCTCTGCATCAAAGGGAGTTAGCTGTGGTGGTTCAAGAATCTGGTTAGGATGTCTCCTGGTAGCCTTCCTTTCAAGGTTTTCCGGGCACATCCTACTTGGAGGAAGACCCAGAACTCGCTGGAGGGGGATTATATATCCACTCTGGTCTGGGAACGATCCCCCAGGAGGAGCTGGAGAGTGTCACCTGGGAGAGGAATGTCTGGGTTGAACCTGTTGCCTTCGCAACCAGACCTCAGATAAGCGGATTAAAATGGATGGATGATTCCGTCACAGGATTACTCCAAGGGCTCAGAGAATTTTCCAATCAGAAAATTACTTTCGGGGATCATTTCAATTAAGTGTTCAATTATCGTAGAATTAGTGGTTCACTTACAACATCTTAGAATACTATAGACCAAGGAACTCTTCTAGCATTGTACTAGTGAGACTGATCAAAGGTCAAAAATAACATTACTACTTAGTGGTAAATTGCTTTTGATGTCACTGATCATTCCACTTCCACATTTTTTTCTTTTTAAAATGACTGACAGTAAAAACATGCCTAAAGGTCATGACAAAACAAGCCGAAGGCAAGACCAGGTGCTTCATATTTTTCAGGTTGTCTGCAGAAAAACAACTAGCTCCAAAACAACCCACTATTAAGACCACTTCCTCCTGCCAACTAGGCCATACAAAGTACATCTTCACAAGACAATATAACTTTGCAGTGTACAAGGGAGCAGTAGTCTATGGGTTACTCAGTAAGGGAGGCAAGAGGACCATGTAAATAAAAAACATTAGGGAATATACATTTTCCTTAAGTCAATTGAAAAGTTCATAAAGTTAGTTCAGTTTTTAAGATTTAACATAGTTGTAGCATGGTTAGCCATGTTTTAATGCATTTCAACTCAAAAACCTACAGTTCAGTTCAATGTAACACATACATGTGGATGGTTTAACACATTTGTGAATTTATCAAGTTACCTGCAGCGTAAAGAGTTAATGTAACTTTAAAATATAGACCTCCTTTACCATTAAGACCAGTCAATCAGAGTGATCTATTTGGCTAATAGATGTAATGGCGATTCAATGTGTTAAACAGCTGATCCTGACCATAGCGAGGGGATACTGTCTGTCATAGAAAACGAAGCATTGAAGAGAAGTGCAAAGTCTAACTGTACCACATACTGAAAAAACACCATAAGAGCTTCAACCTCCTCCGATTTACAGCCTACACAGAGCAGAGGGAGAACTGATCTAGATCAGATGTTTCTTCACCAACAGAACCAAGAAAAGCTAATGGGTCAGAACAGAGAGCTGCTCAGTTATTACTGACTGATAGCAACAGTGAATCCAACTCTGTATCCGTCTGTCATCCTGTGTTTTCTCTGAGATCTCTCAAGCAGTAAAATCCAACCCGATCTTTATTCTTGTCCCGCTCGAACACTTTGTCACTTCTTCCTCCAATAATGTTTTCTCGGGTCTCTTTGCTGCATCAACCAGAGTTTTGTACATTTTAAAGCTAATCGGGTTTAAGTTTAAATTTACCTGAGCAGTTTTGAGATACTGCAGGGTGAAGTACCAAAGCTGAGAGGCTGTGTCCAGCAGGAGGAACTGAAAACCAGCTGAGGTGATGTACGGCGCCTCTCCTGCCTCACTGACAATCAGACAAGATGATAGCACAACATGAGGTACAGGTCAAAGCTTTAAAACAACAATAGTTCAAAGGTAAAGTAAAAACACCTCTGTGGTTTTGTAGACTGCTGTTTTAAAATTAAAGGTTTTATTCACCACTCATACAGCACTACTTCTTCTATACCATACACAGATGAAGGCAACTGAGGCAAAGTGGGGTTCAACGTCTTCCACATGTAGACTGAGTATTGACCCACTGACCTTCTGATTGGTAGTGAACCTAAAGTTCCATTTTCATAGTTATCTGATGATCCTCCCTGTGATGGGTTCTGCTCAGATATCAGACAATCTCCATATCTGCCTTTCTCATAGAACCAGCAGAATTTGCCCAATTCATTTTCTTAGCTGGCAACACTATTTTTGTGTCCATTTGTCAATTCTGTTGTTATCTTTGCGCTAAACAGAGACCTACAATGAGGTTTCTCAGTGGTGTGGTGGCTAGCCTCACAGCAAGAAAGCTCCCATTTCAAATCTCAGCTGGTTCTTTCTGTGTGGAGCTTGTGTGGGTTCTCTCTGAGCACTCCTGCTTCATCCCACTGTTAAAACATGCACGTGAAGGTAAGTGGCCATTCGAAATTGACCCATGGAGTGAGCACGTATTAGGTCTATGCTGGCAACCCGTCAATGTGATGGCAGCAGGGATAGGCTCCCCCCCACCGAAACCCTGAGTGGGATTAAGCAGGCATAGAAAATGGATGGATGGAATCTTAAGTGTCTTTTTTAAAAAGGTACTTTTGTAGCTGATAAATATATTGGTTGATTTTAAATTGGATATTTAGGAGTTTTAAAATGACTGGATTTCGATAGGGGTACAGAATCAAATATAATTGAGGATCTACATACTTCAGGCACTTGCTGCTCTAGAGTTTGTTGTTTACTGCAGCCACAAACTCCACTTCTCAAAGAGAAAAATTGCTATCAAGCTTTCATTCACAAATGAATGCATGAAAACCACAACAGGTCAATGTTTTTTCCTCAAATCACATGTTATCGTTGTTGTGAGGCAGAATTATATATTAATGACAGAATCTGTGAGGACACTTTTAAACACATGAGCTGAAGCAATAGCTACCTGGGCTGGAAGGGCACAAAACACCCTCAAGATTATCAAGCAGTTACCATTGCAACTGTCCATCCAGCCAAATGTAAACTAAAAGAAATGGTTACAGTCTGGAGCTCTCCTTTAAAAAGGTATTGTAACGTCTGACATACATCTTTCTAAACGTTATCTTTTAAATAGTTCATTATCTAATTTTTTACTACATTTTTACATTCAAGCTCATTTTAGGAAGGTAGACATTTTCAAGCTCCTACATTAACATTGGTACAGGTTATAACAATATGATATTTAGGGTAAAGGTTTGAAAAAAAAAATAAAAATCCTTTAACTCGTAGGCTGCCAGTGTTAATGTCAATTAGCCAGAACATCCTGGCCTTTGGACCCTTCAGCCTGATAAATATGACTTCTGTTCAGCTTTTTAAACTGGAACGCGAAGACAAAATTATAGACATGACTTAAAATGTTCACAGTAATGGAGACGATCAGTCAAAGTGTCTGAGCTGCAGCTCTGAGCTCTGCCATCACCTGTTCAAGGTAAGCAGCCACCCAGGGGGCGTGGCTTTGACAAAGAACAGTTCATCACTGCTTACGACAAAGACTCATCCTTCTGCTGAACCGTTGATTCATTAAGAACACTTTGAGTTGGTGTACACCGAATTGGTGTGGGAGAATTCTGTCGTCTGAGACACAGTGGTTTAAAAAAAAAAAAAAAAAAAAAGAAGAAAAAACACATTGCTAATTAGCCACGTACTCGGTGAAAGGTGTGACACTTAACTGCACATACTTAAAACACAGTGACATCAGCAACTTCATGGAGCCTTAATGTAAAACTCGTGTGTCTGTGTGTGGCTGGCAGAGATGGTGGAGGCTTCCCAATCTTCTGCCATAAATTCTGAGATTTTGTAAAATGTCCAACAGGCACAGATTTACTGTTCCAACGAGTGAATAGGTCAACCTCTTTTCCCCTCTGGGGAAAAAAGTCAAATAAGCTGAAGATGGTTGTGTACCTTCTCATGAGGCCAGCTTGAACCAACAGCTGTGCCAGGTCCTGACTGACAGCACTGGGAGAACCCACCATGAACTGCAGGATGACCTCCCACCGCTCCATAGCATAGCGATCGAGGCTCTCAATGTCCCGAGCATGGCGATCAGGACCCAGAGTGCTCCCCTCATCTGCCCACGCTGTGCCCCTGTGTCAACAAGATGATGGATCTTTAGAATTTTTTAGAAAAAAAAAGAGATTCTCAACTGATGCTTTGAGCAGTTTATTTTTCTCTTTGGCTCCCCCTACAGTTGTGAGTTGTAACACTATTGTCATTAAAACAAATGTACCTCTGAACCCTGTACATACACAGCTATACACGTGAATTTATTGACATGCTTTAGAGGCTCACAATAACACCTCTAGAAACCAACAAAAATTTCAAGGAACAAAGTAGGGTAATGTAATATGACCAAAGAAGACTGAAAACATGCTCACAAAGAGACGGTGACAGTGTATTTTCCATCTTTTAAAACTTCACTATGGCAGTAATATATTGTCTAATACATATTGACTCACAGCAAAGAGAGCGTAGCTGGAGAAAATAAGTGGTAGGCTAGAGGGAAATAATCTCCAGGTTTATCCTTGTGGCTGGCAGAAAGCAGAGTTAGAGGCCTTAAAATGCATCAGGGAAGAAAGAGATGTGGTAAAAGAAGGGTAGTGTGGCCGCATCGATCAGTACTTTTTAAGAAGTCAGTCGAGTAAGTCTGATGAAGTCCAGCGGCAGGTAGAAAACCACAGTCTGAAGGATATCAATAACACAGCTATGGAGGAGGAGGTTCTAAGAAGGGATGCAGCTGATACTGAGGTGAATAGGCCAGTTAGAGAGAGAAATATGGAGCAGAAAGCTAGAGTTAAGTGGCCTAGGGCAAATAGCAACAAAGAATGGGAGGCAGTCAATAAAGATCTATCATTAATACTAAGTAGGCCAGGAGGAAATGCAGGCGATAGGCTAGAGAAGATGGGAGTTTTATAGGGACCCGTTCAAGTTTGTTAAAGGGTTGTTTAACCAGGAAAAGGGAGGGCAGCTTAAAGCAACAAAGTCAGAGGCGGAAGAGTATCAAAGAAATACATATTCAGATCTTGAGCAGTGTAGAGTAGTAGGCCTTCCACCTGACATGCCACCATTAGGAGAGATAGCTCATAAGATGGATGTTAGACCACCGAGGTGGAAGGAGGTTGAGCAGGTAGTCAGGTGTGCAAAGGCTTCGTTGGCCCCAGGGCCAAATGGAGTCCCCTACTGGGTTTATAAAAGTGCTCCTGTTATCTTAAAATGTTTGTGGAGGCAATTAAGAATAGTTTGGGAGAAACAGTTTATTCCTAGAGCATGGTGTAGGACAGGAGGCGTTCTTATTCCAAAGGAGAAAGAGTCCTCTGACCTGAGTCAGTTCTGGATGATCTCTCTCCTAAATGTAGAGGGGAAGATTTTCTTTAGTGTAGTTGCACAGAGATTAGCTTGTTATTTAGAAAGGAATAGCTTAATAGATACCACTGTGCAGAAGACAGGAATACCAGGTTTTGTCGGGTGTTTAGAGCACACTAGCATGATTTGGCATCAGATTCAGACAGCCAAGAGTGAGAAAAAAGACTTGCATGTTATATTTCTGGATCTAGCAAATGCTTTTGGTTCAGTCCCACAAACTTTTTTTGGAAAGTGTTTGATTATTTTAGAGTGCCTGTAGTAGTTGTTAACTTAATGAGATAATATTTCCAGGATATTAGACTGTGCCTAAGTACAGCAGGTTTCACAGCAGGTTGGCAGAGGCTAGAAATAGGCATTATGGCAGGGTGTACAATTTCTCCATTAGCATTTACAACGGCGATGGAGACAATTATTAGAGCTTCCAAGTGGGTTGTAGGTGGAGAGAGACAACAGGATGGCATGCGCATTACACCAATTAGGTCCTACATAGATGATATGACGCTGGTGACTACAACAGTGACACGTATGAGGAGAATACTTGAGAGACTTAACAAAAATCTAAAGTGGGCTGGTATGAAACTCAAACCCACTAAGTCTAGGAGTATCTCAATAAGTAGAGGGGAATTAAATGATAGAAAGTTTGTAATAGATGAAGAAAAAATTCCAATAATTAGGGAAAAGGCAGTATAGACTTTAGGTAGGTGGTACCAGGAAGATATGAATGATGGAGAGCAGGCAGTGCAGTTTCAGAAAGATGTTTCTTAGGGATAGAATAGATAAATCAGGGCTTCCAGGAAAGTTTAAGCTGTGGTGTCTGCAATTTGGATTGTTTCCTTGGTTCATGTGGCCACTCTCTGTGTATGAGATTCCATTATCTGTTTCTGAAAAACTGGAAAGATTAATTAAATTTTACACTAGGAAGTGGCTAGGTGTTCCTAGATGCTTAAGTACTGTGGCACTGTATGGGAAAGGCATACTCCAGCTCCCAGTATTCGGTCTGGTAGGAGTTTAAATGTACTAAAGTTAGGACAGAGCTCCTGTTAGCTGGGAGTAAAGATGTTGTAGTTAGTAAGGTGGTTCCAAACCCAACCAAGGGGAGGAAATGGAATCCAAGAATGGCAGCGCAGGAGGCAGAAGCAACTCTTAGACATACAGAGATTGTGGGTAATGTTCAAATAGGCCGGGGAGGCTTGGGTCTTGGCCCAGGCAAACCGGTGTGGAGTAGAACAGGTCCCAAGGAGAAGAGAAAGCTAGTTGCTGAGCAGGTTCGTAGACAGGAGGAAACATTAAGGGGTACAAAGGCAGTGGCTCAGGCTAAGCAGGGACAGTAGTTGAATTGGGAAGGTGTAGAGAAGTAAAAGCTTAGCTGAAAAGAGCTGTGTATGGAGGAAAGGAGTATTAGATTTTTGATAGGGGCAACATATGATGTATTGTCCACTCCCCAGAACCTAAAACTCTGGGGAAATGGAGACCCCTTATGTTCAGGTACTGCAACTCTAAGGCACATTTTGTCAGGTTGTAAGGTTAATCTGTCACAAGGCCGGTATACGTGGTGACATAACCAAGTATTAAGAAGCTTAGCTGCAGGTATTGAAGATAAACGAAGGCAGGTGAATTTAGGAGGGTTAGAGGCTGCTTAGAGGCTGCTTGTGGTTGGGAGATGCAGGTAGATTTAGAAGGAAAGCTTGTTGTTCCCCAGGAAATAGCCTCTACAAATCTAATGCCTGATGTAGTCTTGTGGTCTAGGAGTAGAATGAGAGTCTATTTCATAGAGCTGACTGTCCCTTGGGAGGAATTAGTGGCAGAAGCATATGAAAGGAAAAAGCTTAGGTGTGTGGAGTTGGGGGCAGAAGCAGAGCAGCGAGGATGGAAAGTTAGGATATGTTCAGTGTAAGTGGGATGTAGAGGATTTGTTGCAAAGTGTGTTGTCTCACTGTTGAGGGAGTTGGGTGTAAGTGGACAGGGTTTGTATCCCCACCAGCTATGACTGGTGTGCAGTTGGTGAGAGGCTGGGGTAGCTTGTGGTTGTGGAAGAAAAGATGGTTTCTGTGGTGTGAGGAGCAGTGATGGCTGGCATTAGGGGAGTGACTCTGGGACGCCAGAGATCACTGTCTAGCCTCCTGGAGGTGCCATGGGCCCAACTAGATGAAACACTGATGAAAGGAGGTTCCCACCTGATGACCCCAATGACATGTTGGTCAGCACTGCTCCCTGGTCTATATAGAGATTATAGAGACTTATTCACTGAGTCTGGTCCATTTTTCTTCTTTAGCACAAGTTTTTTGCGTTTACCTTGAATTGTTATCCCAGTGTTGGTGTGTTATGTTGTACCAAAAAAGCAGTGCAGAAACCAACATGGACTGCAGTATATCAGTCCCATGGTATCCCAGGGCAGTTTCAGACCAAGGAATGTACATAAACTTCAGAATGAATCAGAGGAACATAGTTTAAGGCTTCACAGACCTCCTATTGTTGCCTTTTTCTAAATTCAGTGTGTTTTAGGCGAATAAAACATAATGAGATTGCAGAGGATGTACTGCAGGTGACTCTTTAAAACAAAATATATGGACAATAGATTAACATAGGATATTAAATGTGATTTTGGAGCTAGCTTGTAAATGTCTGTGAAATCTTAAACATGCTTTGTTATTTGTTTTAGAGTCCTCTGTGAGGGATTTAGATCCTGATATGCACTGAACTCACATCTTCATTTACATTGTGGAATGAAAGGGGAGAGCCTAAAGTTGTGTGATTAACACCGTTTCACAGGGGCAGACTTACCCACCGAGCAGAGCAGTTCTCAGGTTGTCCTTGAACACTGGATTTAAAATGTATCCTTGCAGACCACCCTGCAGTTGCTGACTGTGCCAAAGTCGAAGACCTGCTAACACGGAGACACATTCCTCGTGATCCCTGCAGATAGACAAACGCACTGAGATGAACTAACGAGCACTCTGACGTGCAGCTCACAGAGGAGGCAGAGAAGCTGCAAACCACAGGAATTATAGTCACTGTCCAGTGACCATTTTACTTTCAAGAAGTCTCAGATGAGTTTCCACACTGCAAGAATTCAGCTGTGATAGAGACGCTGTCCCAGTCACTGATGGAATCCATTGTAACATCTGACACTTATGAGCAATAGGTTTACTCTTGCTGCTATCCTTCTGTCACAAATCACCCTTGGCACCCGTCTACACCCACTCCACCCTGCATACACTCTCTTCTTCACCTCTTGTGTGCACTGGCCGTTGCTTTGGATGGTTGACTCATCCATCTTCCACCTCACCATACACCATAATGTTGTCTGCAAACATCGTCTTCTCTCCTCTGTCCAGAGGATACACCAAACAATTCTTTTTCTCAGCCCTAAAGCTGTTTTCCAGTCTCAACTTCTCCCCGATCTCTGCACAAACAGTGACGGATGTGATGAACATATATTACGATCTTGAGATGGTAATATTTTTTCATAGCAGATATCAGCCAACAGTTTACTAAACAGGGAAAATTTCAAACAGCTTTTTTCAAGGAGCTGACAGAGCCCTGGGCCTTTGGAGCTCAGAGATACAGTGGAGCCACTCTGTTCCACTGTGAAGCACCTCCTCCTGGAAGGTCACGGCTGCAAAGCTTCAGGTTCAGCTCTTCGCTTTCAGTATCGGGAAAATCATACACTTTTTACTGTGTTGCATCACCATGGCAACTAACACTGGCACCCTAATCTGCACCGGTTAGGAGCATCTATACTTTGTCCACGTGTTCCACAAAGTGCGAGACTTCTTAAAGCAGGTCGGTGGAGAAGCAGCAGGAGAGCATCCCTGATTCGTGGACACATAAATTAAACAGTTGCAGCCTCCGCAGATCACACGTGGATTGCACACTTTGAGAAAACCACCGTTTAAAAAGCAAGTGAAAAATGTGAATTCTGATTAAAAGCCCTGCAGGGGGTTGTTCCACCGGTTGACCCGCAGACTGCGCAGCTGGACTCACCTCTCACCGTCTTTCCTCACCCACAGGGCCACGGCTGCCTGCGGGAGAGGCTGCTCCAGGAACAGCATGCGCATCACGTAGTTCTTGGCCAGCGAGGGGAGCTCCCTGTTGGAGAGAAAACACCTTGAAATGACACCTTACTGCGCAGTCATGTGTCCACGCCGGCGTCAGACGCACTCATACCTGGAGACTGCCAGACATGTTGCTGGGTGGTTGTAGAGCCTGTCCAGGATGTCCGGACTCAGCTCTCTCAGGTAATCGTGCAGATTTTTACACTGCAGCTGGACACGCAGCTTCATGGTCTGCCGCAGAGTTCTGCTGTCACTCAATCCCCGTGGCCTGATTTCTGCCGGGCTTCAAGCTGCCATGTTGGGCATCATGTGACCTTTTTCTTCCTCACATTCTTTTTCTTGTTATTCTTGGTTCACTGGCGGTTGGGAGACCGACGCAAAGGCCCATTACCGCCCCCAGCTGGTGCGGAGGGTGGAGCGGGCGACAGAAAAGACAAACCGGTTACTTTCACTAAATGACTTCCTGACAGGCTGACCAGACCTCTTACCTGGACACGTCCTCTTTTTGAGAGCTAAATTTGCGTCCAGGATTTGCTCCGTCTCAGCCTCACATATGTTTCCATGGGATTGGTGTCGTTTCACTCCCCCCACACAGCCCTACAGTATGGATGGAGTGGAAGTGAGCAGGGGGGCACAGAGTTGCCATGTTCTCTCATCAGACATTCAGCTGGTCACTGACTGCCCTCTGCACCAGTTTCTGTTTGAACAGCACATGGTGCCAGAACACAGACTAACTACAGAAAAACTAGTTTTTCCACACAGTTGCAATTTATTTCATCTTTGGCCAAAAAAAAAAAAGAAAGAAAGAAGACAATGATAAATGCCTGTGCTTTGCTGAATGGAAGCTGAACTTTGTTCATGTTGGTGTTGTTTCTTGATGGCCTCCATCAGCCCTTCTCTGGATCTGTGGGAATGCTTATGTGGATCACAGTGCCCCTGGTGATCATATAAGCATCATCTTCTAATCAGAAATGGCATTTCTCCCATTTCTACCTGCGCTGCAGATGCTACAGATGTTCTGAATGCTCCACAGCAGCCTCTCTGGCCATGGGCTTGCAGCCCATTAAAGTTGGATTCAGTCGCTGACACATGAGCAGTGCATCCACAGTTCTGAATGGATCTCATGAGAACCCAGGACATGTTCTGCCCACTCCTGCCCCAAGCTTTGTGGACCATTTATGATATTTTATCATGGTAACATTTTCTCAGAGCAAATCCCCAGAAACCTGATAGCTCTCATTGCCTCAAGAGGTTTTCATACAATTCAATGAAATCAGAAAGATCATGTGAAATTGTTCTGCTCTTTTCAAGTGCGTAACAGCAGAGAGCGCAGTGGAGTCTGGACTAACTGAAAAACAACAGTTTATTGTTGCAAATGTACTGTGACGGTTCCAAGCGGTCATTCTGTTGCAGGTAGCTGTACTGAACAGCTGTGTGTTCCACTGATGTCCTGCTGCTATCACTGAGGGGGACCTTTAAATACAGTAACTCAACATGAGCTCGATCACAGACAGCTGGTTACAGGTAACTGAGTGAGAGGTCAGGAATGAAGGGTGGGCGGCCTGAGCAGGCAACATAAAATACATGCTGTGACTAATCCAGAAATTCAGCTAAAGAATGAAGCCCAACCATGACATACTGCGCCTTTTTCTATGACTGACGTCCACTCTGATGAACCAGCAGCTCGCACAAGGAAAAGGGCTCCGTTTGGTACGGAGCTGCTGCCGGCTCTGAGCCACCGAAGTCGTATGAATGCCCGTGTCTGATTACAGTTTGGACACAATACCCCTTTTCAATATTCTTTTCTTTTACAAATAAACCTGTAGAGTTTGCTGAACCGTTCTGCTTTCTTTAGCTTTGAAAAAAAATTCTATTAAAACTTTATGCTGAAATACGAAGATGTGCCAAAAAGTTTTTATCGTAACAAAGGGAACAGCACGGTATGTGGTCTATGGAACCTCCCTCAAAACATCCCCTTTAACATTCCGCGCCTTCAGCCAGTGCAGCTTCTCCTCCACAGGGAAAATTCTTCATCCACATTTTCTCTTTGCAGTTTTCCGTTAGATGCAAACTAACATCTTCATGTTATATACAATCAAAAGTTCTGCATATGTTGTTGCTTTTTCTTTTATAAACAAAGGCCTCTTTGGGATTTTTTTTCAGAGTCATGGCCTCAAAAAGAGTCCCAGCCAACTTTATGTAAGAGACTCCGGGCCGACGGTAAGACTCCGGGCCGACGGTAAGACTCCGGGCCGACGGTAAGACTCCGGGCCGACGGTAAGACTACGGGCCGACGGTAAGACTCCGGGCCGACGGTAAGACTACGGGCCGACGGTAAGACTCCGGGCCGAAGGTAAGACTACGGGCCGACGGTAAGACTCCGGGCCGACGGTAAGACTCCGGGCCGACGGTAAGACTCCGGGCCGACGGTAAGACTCCGGGCCGACGGTAAGACTACGGGCCGACGGTAAGACTACGGGCCGACGGTAAGACTACGGGCCGACGGTAAGACTACGGGCCGACGGTAAGACTACGGGCCGACGGTAAGACTCCGGGCCGACGGTAAGACTCCGGGCCGACGGTAAGACTACGGGCCGACGGTAAGACTACGGGCCGACGGTAAGACTACGGGCCGACGGTAAGACTACGGGCCGACGGTAAGACTCCGGGGCGACGGTAAGACTCCGGGGCGACGGTAAGACTCCGGGGCGACGGTAAGACTCCGGGGCGACGGTAAGACTCCGGGCCGACGGTAAGACTCCGGGCCGACGGTAAGACTACGGGCCGACGGTAAGACTACGGGCCGACGGTAAGACTCCGGGGCGACGGTAAGACTACGGGCCGACCGTAAGACTACGGGCCGACGGTAAGACTCCGGGGCGACGGTAAGACTACGGGCCGACCGTAAGACTACGGGCCGACGGTAAGACTCCGGGGCGACGGTAAGACTACGGGCCGACCGTAAGACTACGGGCCGACGGTAAGACTACGGGCCGACGGTAAGACTACGGGCCGACGGTAAGACTCCGGGGCGACGGTAAGACTCCGGGGCGACGGTAAGACTCCGGGGCGACGGTAAGACTCCGGGCCGACGGTAAGACTACGGGCCGACGGTAAGACTACGGGCCGACGGTAAGACTACGGGCCGACGGTAAGACTACGGGCCGACCGTAAGACTCCGGGGCGACGGTAAGACTACGGGCCGACGGTAAGACTCCGGCCCGACGGTAAGACTCCGGGCCGACGGTAAGACTACGGGCCGACGGTAAGACTACGGGCCGACGGTAAGACTACGGGCCGACGGTAAGACTACGGGCCGACGGTAAGACTACGGGCCGACCGTAAGACTACGGGCCGACCGTAAGACTCCGGGGCGACGGTAAGACTACGGGCCGACGGTAAGACTACGGGCCGACCGTAAGACTCCGGGGCGACGGTAAGACTACGGGCCGACGGTAAGACTACGGGCCGACGGTAAGACTACGGGCCGACGGTAAGACTACGGGCCGACGGTAAGACTACGGGCCGACGGTAAGACTACGGGCCGACGGTAAGACTACGGGCCGACGGTAAGACTACGGGCCGACCGTAAGACTCCGGGGCGACGGTAAGACTACGGGCCGACCGTAAGACTACGGGCCGACGGTAAGACTCCGGGGCGACGGTAAGACTACGGGCCGACCGTAAGACTACGGGCCGACGGTAAGACTCCGGGGCGACGGTAAGACTACGGGCCGACCGTAAGACTACGGGCCGACGGTAAGACTACGGGCCGACGGTAAGACTACGGGCCGACGGTAAGACTCCGGGGCGACGGTAAGACTCCGGGGCGACGGTAAGACTCCGGGGCGACGGTAAGACTCCGGGCCGACGGTAAGACTACGGGCCGACGGTAAGACTACGGGCCGACGGTAAGACTACGGGCCGACGGTAAGACTACGGGCCGACCGTAAGACTCCGGGGCGACGGTAAGACTACGGGCCGACGGTAAGACTCCGGCCCGACGGTAAGACTACGGGCCGACGGTAAGACTACGGGCCGACGGTAAGACTACGGGCCGACGGTAAGACTACGGGCCGACGGTAAGACTACGGGCCGACCGTAAGACTCCGGGGCGACGGTAAGACTACGGGCCGACGGTAAGACTACGGGCCGACCGTAAGACTCCGGGGCGACGGTAAGACTACGGGCCGACGGTAAGACTACGGGCCGACGGTAAGACTACGGGCCGACGGTAAGACTACGGGCCGACCGTAAGACTACGGGCCGACGGTAAGACTCCGGGCCGACGGTAAGACTACGGGCCGACGGTAAGACTACGGGCCGACGGTAAGACTACGGGCCGACGGTAAGACTACGGGCCGACGGTAAGACTACGGGCCGACGGTAAGACTACGGGCCGACGGTAAGACTACGGGCCGACGGTAAGACTACGGGCCGACCGTAAGACTACGGGCCGACGGTAAGACTCCGGGCCGACGGTAAGACTACGGGCCGACGGTAAGACTACGGGCCGACGGTAAGACTACGGGCCGACGGTAAGACTACGGGCCGACACCAGTCAGGCAGGTATGCACACTCACACATACACACATACCATGTACGAAGCACATAACTGGAAAAGTTTTATAAAATAAAGAAATGAGGAAGCTTACAGATTGCTGGAGTTCCTCTGAACCAGTTTCCCTCAGATCACCTCAGAAAAGAAGCCTGTTGAGAATGCAGCACTACAGGAATCCAGCTGTTATTTCATCATCCTCACCTCTTTGGTTTTGTTTTTTTGCCACTGTAGGATGCTTAACTACAAAACTGATTGTTAAAATATTTTTTTTTATTAGAAACAACTTTAGATTTACAAATAACAGCTTAAATGAAGCTCGTGATCATCATGCTGTTGAAAAAGAGCAATTTAAGTCAAGTGAAGATTTTTCTCTCGCCACACTTATCATTAGCAACCAGGGAAACTGTGAGAACACTGAGGGCATCATGGTGATGCTGACGGACGTATCTCTGAGATGTTCAGAACGCCCCCACTGGAGGAGGGGAGGGGCCTGTGACCGTCACGTCTAAAATCAACATGTCGAGTGTCTCTCAGGAGTCCTCCTTTTCTTGATACCTACAACAAGAAGACCAAAGTCATCAGTAAAATGAGTCGTCAGCACATCACAAAAGTGAAGTGTTCATGTCAGCTACCTGCAGTGTGTACAGGTGAAGAAGACAGTCTGTCCTTCATCTGCAGATCTCATCTGCCTGGTGTGGTAAATCATCCCCTCTTTATTGCAGCGAGAGCAACGCCTGTCAATCTAAAGGAAGCAGAAGACCTGGTTAACAGCATCCAGCTGTTAGCATCACCTGCAGCAGTCAGTGAGCAGCTGGTCGACCGTTCTTACCACAGGCCCCTTCAGCTCAGAGCCCTCCTCATCGTCAAGAGCCATTGATAAGTGCTCCACAGAGTTGAAGGCAACTGTTGACCGGATCTCCTGGCCAGAAAACTCTGGATAATGAATAGATGGAAGTAAAAGATAAGTTCCAGAGATAACTTACTATAATCTGCGACATGTTCAGCTCTCAGCAACGCTCTGAGTTCCCAAAACAAACATGGCAGATGGACTCAGCAAGGGGTGGGCGATATGGCAAAAATATCATCACAATTTTTTAAAAATGACGATCTTAAATTGAAAAGTGAAAAACAGGCAGTGTTGCAGAAGTATTTTCGGCTGGGCAGCTCGTACCACGGGTCAACTACTTGAAGCAGGCGTTCGAACCTTTTCTACCATCTTGAACGGTACCATATCTATTGCAAGATAAACGGTAACTGCTTCTGTTACCTCTTTCCATCGCTTGCTTGACTTGTCATAGGAGTGCCTTTGTCAAACGCCTGTGTTAATATTATCTGTTTTGGCCTTACACCAGCTGCTGCCTCCACCTCCGGCCCCTCGCTGCTTGGCTCTCAGCAGCGAGGGGCTGCTTTGGGACACTTCCTCTTCAAGTGATTGAACAGGTTCGTGGTGTTGCCACCCCACATGCGAACCGTTTCTGTGCAAACTTTGTTCCATATAATGGAGGTGGAATTTTTTTTAGCGACCTCCTCTGTTTGGCTTTCAGCCATGGCTCTCCATGCAGCTACTGCTACACACACAAACAAGGAGGCGGGCAAGAAAGCGCGTCACTGCCTGTAATTCGCTGTGATTGGTCGGTCAGGTTGATGACGTAACACGTCTGGTGCGTCAGCATAGAACTGCAATTTATAGAATGTGCCCGAGACGATCCCACGATCTCTGCAGTTTGACAGATCGTTACGGAGCGTCTTCACGTTGCAATCCTTCACGATTTAATATCGTCATATCGCCCAGCCCTCACTCCAAGCTATTTGAATTTGAAGAATTCCACAAAGAATGCCTTGTTGATAATGGGGTGCCCAAAAATTCATCTGAATTCCAACTTTTTAATAAGTTCTCATGACTGTGGCCTGCTGACCTTATTTTTTTTTTTTTTTTTTTTTTTTTTAATAATCACAGTCCACCTCTGTGCCCAACTCAACTGGTCAAGCCAGTGCAAGTTGTGTGGGGAATTACGCTATTCACGTTTAAGAGCGGCTTTCAAAGTAAAAGTATGATTCCCCTGTACAATATTTTATATTTGGCCAGAAGTTTTCACATTGGTAAATGTATAAATAGTAATAAAAAACATTGTGTCATCCCTACAATACTCAGCAATTATGATTTCAAATTTCAAAATTAGATCCTGTTGCATTTCATACACAAGTTAAAATTCCCAATACCAGAAGAACTTTCAAGTGATGTGTTGTTTCCACATACCAGTTTCATTTCAGAGTACATATCCTCAAAGTCAGTCAAGCAATATCTCAATCTGGTGATATATTTAAAAATTAAACAGAAATTTATTGGCTTTCCTACTAGAGTATACCAGCTCCTCAGAGAGACCCTTAAAGGGGAACTCCGGTATTTTTAAACCTAAACCTTATTTCATACATGAAATACGTTCATCTACTCACTGAGAACAGTTTGGCGAAAGTTGGCGTCCTTCGAAAGCCATTTAGATAACACGCGATCGGCGTATATCCATATAACGAAGTGAACGGGGCTTAGACGATGCAGCCTCTAAATAAGGCATTATCTGTCTTTATTTCACCAATACTTTAAGAAGAATGAATGAATGAACGTTAGCTCATAGGTGCTGTTATGTGGCTACTTGCGGCTATAGGAGAGCTAACAGAGGGATTTCTACACAGGCACTCTACTGGGACCACTTCATCTTGGGATGACGGCACTAGGCATCCATCCTGTTGTGAAATCGTTATTTATAACTATGGATCTGAAGATGAAAAATGTGGGTAAGATTAGACCATTTATTGGGGATTTTATTTTGAAATACTATATTAACTTTTTCTCTCTGAGGAGCTGGTATACTCTAGTAGGAGAACTTATACATTTAATTTACCTATACGTTTAATTTTGCATTGACAATGCATTATTTAATTTCTTTTTACACTTCATAAAATGTTTCAATGTGAAAACTACTGACCAAATGTCACATACCATGCAGAGGAATCTTACTTTTACTTTGAAAGTTGCTCTTAACCGTGAATACCATAATTCCTCAGGTCAGCGCGCACAACAAAATAAGGCGAGGTCTGGCTTGACCGCAGTGAGCTAACGTACACACCATGATTAGGGTGTTCCTGGCCAGAGTACCTGTTACAGGGATGCAGAAAGAGCAGCGAGGGCAACGGACCGTGTCGGACACTCCTGGGAGCGGAAGAACGTTCCCACATTCAGGACAGAAGTTGGGATCCCCACCAAAACACGACATCTCAGCGAGATTCTGCTGGTCCTGGTTTCAAATGATCTGTTAGCAATAATCACATGGTTTCAGGTTTCCCATTTTGGATCAGACTTTCTACATGAACACGTTCTTAAAACCTGCAGCGTGTTTAACTTCAGCACGTGAGAGTGACATGTTTAGCTAAACATTTAGCTATCAGGTTTCAGCCACGTCAAAGACATTGATCCTCGTTTATTACCTTTTAGTAAGTCTGAAGCGCTGAGACCCACAAACAAGCCGCAGGCTGAACTCCGTCTTCTGTTTTAGTGTTACTTCGAGTTTGGCAACCGCATAGGTGCACTGTAGGGTCTTAAGACGTCCCACTGTCGCATGCTATGACGTCATTGTGAGTCTGTAACTGTTTATTTTAAAATAACTTTATTGGTACAAATGCATGTACAAAACAGAAAGTTACTGTATAGCCTAACTGGGTAATCAGAGTCGGAATGTTCTCCAAATGTTGACGTAGCTTTGTAACCAGAAAAAAGTTAGAAAATAATTCAGGGTAACCAAACAGTGAACAAAGCAGGGCTGTTAGTCCAGAATCATACAGAAGTCCACTAAGGAAAAAGTCTTAGGGTATTCTTCCATCCTCTGATATGGGACTTGGTTTTTGATGAAAAAAATGTTTGACCAACAGAATTAAAGTTCACAAGAAAATCCAAGTTACTCTCTTTCAACATGACACCAGCTTTCACAGCTTTTAAAATGTCAAGAGGGTGTAGCAATGTACTTTGAAGTGCTGTCCAAAAATCACACACATATTCACATAGAAAGAACATGGGTTCAGTTGTTTAACATCCCTTTCAGAGTCCACAGGATTTATTGTTACTGAATCTCTCATGTATGAAGTCATAAGATAGATCCATTTTATTCATAATTTTAAATAATGTTTCTTTGGTTTTAGAGAACTGGAAAAGACAAGTATCATTTCCTTATTGTCCTAGCCTCATCTTCATTATAATTCAGAGGAATATGTTTTCTTCTCAGTTGATAAGGATGGTTATGAGCTGTTAACTCCTCTCCAATGAATTTGTTAGTGAACAGTATGTTGTTTAAGTGGACACCATTAATACCTCAATTCTGACTCAATAGAGTGCACCACACCCTGTTGAATCATTGTTTTTACAGGAGTAGGAATGATTTTCATAACTTTATTATATTCTTGTATTGGGAGGTGAAACTCACTAATGTTAGCCGTTCACAATGTTGTAACACATTTTACCATCCATCCATCTTCTATACCCGCTAAATCAAGTTTAAGGTTGCAGGGGGGCCTGCAGCCTATCCCAGTTGTCATTGGGTGAGAAGCAGAGTACATCGCCACAGTCGCCAGTCCATCACAGGGCCACACAAAGACAAACAACACTCACACTCACTCCCAGGGACAATTTAGTGTCACTAAATGTTCTCCGGAAATACACAGAAAGAACATGCAAACCACACAGAAAGGCCCCAGCAGGGATTTGAACCAGGAACCCTCTGCTGTTAGGGGACGGTGCTAACCACCACACCACTGTGCATTTTAACATGTCTTGCTGTTTAATTGAGATAACTTGCTTGTTAACCGTGTAGCAAACAATGCATGCACATGTTTAGGAGCCAAAATAGCAGAAAGAGTTTAAGAAACTGATAATGGGATGTGGCTGTTACTGTGATGACATATGCTGCTCCTGCTTATTCTTTTATTTTTTTTCAATTAACTTTATAACAAAAGAGCAACGGTATACTGGTGCATTATATATAATTCATTAGACACACGTTGTTCACATTATATATTTAAACAAGGTCATTATTCTTCACATTCACTCCACAAAAAAGAATAAGTAGGCTAAGTTCTGAACATCAAAACCATATAAATGAAATAAAGAAATATGGCAAAGAAGTTAGATTAGGACACATGTTGATTAAGAATTCCATTGGTTTGTCTTTCAAAATCACATCAAATTTCACACCATTGAAAAAAAAAAGTCTACATTCATGGAGTTTGAACGCAGCCAGTCATGTTGGAATTTCCACTGGTATGGAATCATCTGACACCCTGCTGATTCTTACTAGTTACTGCATAGGTGTGAGTTATCAACCACAAGTTTGAATTTAGTTTCGATTAATTAATTTGAGAGGTGTAATTGATAGCTTTGAAATTATTCTTTTCATGTTAGGGAGGAATTCGGTATTTGAGGAATTTTGTTATTATAATTTTTTCCAACCAGTTGTCAATGGCTCAAAGTGACAAGTTTAATCAATTAAACATGGAAAGTAGGATGCATGAAGGCCAGAAGCTTGAGGCGGACAGTGGAGGAGTTGATTACGGACTCGACTTCGAAGGGGCCCATGAACATGAAGTCAGTTTCTTAGAGGTGGATTACAGAGGAATGTCCTTGGCTGCCAGCCAAACATGCTGACCAGGGGCCTCATGTACAAAGGGTGCGTACGCACAAAAAAAGTGACGTACACACTTTTTCACATCAACGATCAGATGTATCCAGAGCGAAATTACCATGGAAATGTGTGGTGCCTCACGCCAACTTAAGGGCTGTCGTACGTACTTTTCTACAGCTGTTTGAGACATTTGAGACACATGAACAATTAACACACCCATGTGTCTGCAATTACACGAGTGGATATAAAAGCATGCGCAAAGTGCTGCAGTGCATACCATTAAAAACAATGGCTGCTTTAGCGGTATTGGAAGACATTGCATATGGTGCAAGGGCAATCCTCCTGGAACTGTGCGCAGAGCTGCGGTCGGCGTTGGAGCGCAACACAGTTAGAAGGCATGCGCTGCTTGTACCACAGGTGATGTGCACACTGGGGTTCCTAGCAACCAGAGCTGGCCAACCGATTGGGACTGTGCCAGTCGACCCTGAGCCGAGCCATGCCAGCTGAGTGGGACGGAATTATCTGCATCTCAGCAGGTATATCAAATTCCCACAATGCAGCTGAACAGGCCAACATTAAAGCACAATTTGCAGCGACAGCCGGTTTTCCTAATGTAGTCGGAGCTATCGACTGCACACACAGTGCTGTAAAAGCACCATCACATGATGAATTTATATATCAACAGGAAACATTTTCATTCCATCAATGTACAGATCGTATGTGATGCGTAAATGCTTTGTGGGGGGGGCCTGGTTCAACGCACGATTCATACATTCAGTAACAGAATTGTTGGGAACAGATTACAACCTGGCACTGTGCGCGATGGGTGGCTTCTTGGTGAGTAATTTTATCCGTGTAATTGTCCTAATATTATTCCCCGTGACGTGCATTGAGCGTGTGCCCCCCCAATTTCTATTCCGTCTTCACAGCATCATAGTCGGTGGTTAAAGTTAGTAACTTCCTGTCTTTTGCTGGTTAAACTGCAGCTTAAGATCTTTCTAACAAGCCCCTGATCGTCTCTGTGTACAAATGTTAGTAACCCTGTGTGTAAAGTGTGAAATGTCTTAATCAGCCTCACCTTTTCCCCGGCGCACTTCTGCACTATAGGTTGCTGAATGAACACATTTGTTGTGAGTTACACAAATATAGTTATTTACCTTTAATCAGAGGCATCCACACTCCCACACCCACCACCCCTGAGAGAGCAGTGTCACCCATAGTTGTGCCGACTCTCTGTTCAAACACGTTACGTTAGCTGCTTATATCTTAGGACAGCCTGCCAACGAGCACATTTTTGCGGCCCTCAACTTCAGAAAGTAGCACCTCCATCTCACCTTCCGTTAAGTTATTCTTTTTTTCTTTATTTTCTTATGTGCAGAGATGGGAATCACAGGTGTAGGGCTCATTTAAATATGATTTGCATATTTACGTAGGGGCGTGGACAGGGAGGCGTCGGGTACTCCAACATGTGCGCTCAATTCCATGTTGATTGGGATGTACATGTTCATGTGTGTGCACACATTGATACATCCGGATATTTTTGTACATTGGAGGGCATTTTGGTTTGAGCGTACCCATTTCAGTAGGAAATCCATGCAAGTTTTTGTACATGAGGCCCCTGGTGTGTACTGGCGGTTTAGTTCTTTGACTGAGGATGCGTGGAATTCACACTTTTCAGCCTTAACGAGGAAACAATTCCACAGGAGTCTTTGGAGAACCTTACGGACATGTTGCTTGTGTTCTGTGGGGGAATTTTTTTTAAGAGGGTCACAGCTCTTGGTCACAGTCACAGGCAGCCATGGGCAGAGATTCTGAGCAGCGCATAGACTGTATAGGTGTAGCGCAACAGCTCCGGTCCAGGGTGTTTCAACCAATTGGAATGCAGCCTGTTGGAAGTCCCGCCATCCTTCTGTGTCTGCGCAGTGTTGAGGGTGTCGTGACATGCCGATATGAAAGGGAGAGCGCCGCACTGTGCAGCATGAGTCCATGTAGTTCAAGACGGAAAAAGTACCAGATATAAACTTGCAGTATAGTTTCACCGTTTATCAACTGGTTTCTGAGCTGAAAGGTAGTCGAAATGAATAAATGAACCGGTGTTTCAGTTTTCTGCCGACTTTAAAGAGTACTGTTGGAGCTACTTTGCTAGCCTTGTTAGCTCTTATTTGCGGTTGGTTTCCTGAAAAGCTCATTTCGTTCTACAGTTAACTGAAAGGTCATAATTAAAACAATATATATTTACTTTACTCACAGTGAAATTTCATATTACTGAGATTAAAGCACAAAAACATGCCTTGTTACGTTATCTAGTGCCCTGTGTGTTCTGACTGAGAGTCACTATACTGTTGTCTCCATCGTGTCACTTTGAGATCGGTGAGCATATTCTATGCTTTTCAGTTAGGTTTTCAGTCTGTTTTGCATATTGTTGTTGAATAATTGTGTTTATCTGAAGTGTTTAACTTTTAAATCAAAACCTTTACTGAATTTTTGAGTGAAATGTAATGTTTTCATATTGTCTTTGGAAAAATGATTGTTTTGCAATTTACACAAAGTGAATGGATGGTACACAAAAATAATGCACTTGTATTAGAAAAAATGTTTTATTCTTGCAAATTTGAGTAATTTGATGTAAAATTGATGTCAAATGTGTCCTGAGAAACCTAAATTGTGGATTATAGCTAGAACAGCTTGAAAAAAATATTATTCCTTTGATCCTGTTTGTTGGCAGGTCAGGTTTTTTATGCTGGATTGTTCCTGAGGTGGATTCCTCCAGTGAATTAGACGGTGAGCCTTCCCACATGGACTTACAGAGACTTGGATTCGGTCCTTTCCAGTTCAAGAGTTCTGCTGCACCCTGTGGTGTGGTAGGCCTGGATCATGCACACTTTCACACACAGCCCGTTATGGGCAAGACTACTGACTGACATTTTCTCATTCCTAATCTTTCACCCCAGGAATTTTCAGACTGTATCATTTGGACATTATTTTCATTTGGGACAGTATGACAAGCTGTTGTGTAGGAAATTCTCCTCATGTGAATAGTGGTTGAGTTTAGACTGGAATTGAAACTGAATTTGAGTAATCTGTGTTCTACAATGGTTTAGAAGTCAGGTTAACAGGGTGCACCCAAACTAATTTAAAACTGAGAACTTAGCACACTTAGCCGAGTATTATTGGTATTTCAGATAGTATATTTGTCAGGTGCCGTGGACTCAGGACACAGACGCAGGGTCGTTTTGGATTCCAAGAGGCTTTAGTTTTAAACACAGAGCACAGCAAGGCCGGGCGATCTCCAGGCAGAGCAAAGGAAAAGGCTGTGAAAACCTAAGCGCTCTCCTCAGTAACTATGGGGTGGAGGAGCGCAGCTATGAAAGTTACAAACATAAAACTCTCCACGCTGGGAGGAAAACAGAACAGCTATGAACAGTTTTACAAAACAAAGACATGCTCTCCTAACGAGGCAGATTTAAACCAAGGACGCACTCGAAAAACAGAGGCACTATAAAACTTGAACTACAAACTTAAAGCAAACAAAAATCACTCCTTGAAAACGGAGGAAAAAAAAGCTATGAAAACTTACCGTATTAATAAATAAACTAAGGCTAGGAACAAGAATAAATTACAAAACAAGATAGCACTGCAGGAGGATCGCTTCACTGCAGGCTCATGGAACTATGGATCAAGGTAAACTGTGGCTCATGACAAATGGCTGGTAATGATGCTCAAAAGGAGACAACATACTGGCACAAGACAAGGGAAACGCAGACTGTTTGAACACATGAGGGACCAAGGGGAACAGGTGGAAACACTTTGGAATCAGGGAAGACAATCAGACGCATGACACGGGAGGAAGGGCCAGACACCTGAAACGAGAGGAGAAGGTCAGCGATTTTTCAAAATAAAAGAGGAAATGACGAGACAAGACATGGAACAGAACGTAAATCGTGACGATATTCTTTGTCATTTTCTTTTCATAATTGTATAAGTGCTGTACAACTGTGTCCAATTGAATTCACTAAAGCCGGTGAATCGTTTAAACACACCACAGTGCCAACCTATTGGCCTTTTAATTAATTCATTGAATAATCCTCACTACTGTGTTACATTTGCTTTGAGCAGATTACAAAAAGGGAATATTTCATACTGTAGGCCTATTGTAACTCGTGTTCTGTTTGCGTTTCAGACATTGCTGCGGCTCATTGCACACCTCTGTGAAAGCCATAGTGAGAAGTATAGAGAGGAGTGGAGTGAAGACAACCCTTATCCACAGCCAGATATTTCAATACAACCACCTGCTCCAGATACTGAAGGAGTTGGAGGGAGTGCAGCCTTAATGCCTTATCTTGCGCCTTCCAGCTGATCACAACACACCTTTTCATAATGAGCATCATATTTTGGAAGTTTTACAGACAGAACATACATGTGTACATGAAAATACACATTTAAAGAGAATATGTTCCATAGAAACTGGAATACTTTGTTCAGAGTGTATTTTATTATGTGCAAAATAAAGATGTCATTACCTGCCTTTAAGCTTTGTGTGCATTATGAAATCTATCAGTCGTACATCAGTAGCAAGCTTCAAAGGTTAAGGAGTCCTGAAGAGTTATTTGTGACTGACTCGTGGTTTAGAGAAATTATGAGATACAGTCACACAAAATAAGCAGTATGTGGGAGTTAAAATGTAGAAAGGGGTGTGGTGAAATGTTTACAGGTGTGTACTTTTATAAGTGGCCACAAGTATTTAAATGCCAGACCTTTGTTAAACATGATAAACTTCATCCTGTGATGTGGTGTATTTTAAAAAGGAGCTGATAAACTGTAGTGTAATGCACACCTGATGTCAGAAAGTGTGGAGAGGTAGGACCCAGATGCAGTTCTTTAAGTTAAAAAAAAAAGGTTTATTTCCAAAAAACAGGGAGCAAAAGGCAAGAAAAGAAAGCGCAGCAGAGCCGGATTAAAAAATACTTAAACGATGACAAAAACCAAGACTATGAAAAAGAAAACAAGACTATGATTAACTGTGACTATGAATAAATAACTACGAACGGGACTATGGCTATGAGGCAGGAAACCAGCCTTATCTTCAGAGACTGAGGCATGAAGGGTTGGTGAGGATTCTGCAGTGAATGAAAGGAAACCAGGAGACTAAATACTGTGGGAGTGATCAGTGACAAGAGGTGCAGCTGTGAGCAATGAAGCGGGTGATGTGAGTGAAACTAGGTGGCAGGGGAAAAACATGACCAGAACAGAACCTGAAAACAAGACTATTAAAACATAAACTGTGACATTTTCTAACTAATTAGAAGTCAGTTAGCTGACGACACAACAGTTTTCTTGAGGAACAGATGTCATACAAGCAATAGACTCTCATAATAATCATGCTTGGCTGTGGTGTTTGCTTGGTTTCTGGGTCTTAGGCGGGTTGAGCAGGTTTTCCAGGAAGCTCGGGGCGGAGTCTGGTTCAGCTCCTGCACTCGCACCCATCGGCGCTCATCATCGCCTTCGTAAGGATCTGCAGGAGCAACCAGCCAGATTGTTACAGTGGTTATCCTTAAGCGCTTCTTTCATAGTAAAACACTCTGTGTACTTACCATGTTCTCCTATGTTCCTAGTGTCTGTTCCTCCGTTCCTTCCGCCACCCAAGTCTACGGTCCGCCTTCTGCCAGCCATGACGTCATTCCTTAGCCAGCCTTCCGTGACACTACCTTCCCCACCCTGGAACACTTCTCATGTGACATCAACAAGTGTGGTGGTTTTCTTCTCCTATAGTCATTAGCCTTTTCCCGTTCTCCACGCTCCTTCTTCTAATATTTCCTCCGTCATAATCCAAAGATAAAGCTCTGGACTGGGCTCTAGCCTTCTTCCGATACCATTTTCTGTTTTCCTCTTTTAAGGAAGAGTTAAGAAGAGCATTCAACCACCCTCTCCGTGAAGTAAATGCAGCTAAGCAGTTGGTGAATTTAAGACAAGGGAGCAGGTCTGTAACAGAAGTCGTAATAGACTTCCACATCTTAGCTGCAGAAACGGAGTGGCCACCCAGTGCACTCCAGGGAGTCCTTTTAAATGCATTAAATGACCAGCCTCTAGGGAAGAGCCATCCTCCTTCGAGAATTTAATTACTATGGCCATACGCATTGACAACCGGCTAGTGGAACATAGGAGAGAGAGGGTCTCCCAGTCACGTCAACCATCCCCTCGGCGGTCTCCTCACTTCGTACCTTTTTCTAGACCAGCCCAGTCAGAGTGTTCTCCCCATGCGGAGACTCATACCAGAGGAGAGGGTTTGTCGAGTGAAGGCAAACGAGTGCATTTATTGAAGGTCCAAGGGTCATTACATCTCCGCCTGTCCTGTGTGGCCAAAAGACAGAGCCCACCAGTAGGGGAAGGATTACTGGTAGGCGGAACTCAACATGAAACTTCTCCATGTTTAACTCTACCCGAGACCGTCCAACTTGGTAGGACAACCCAAGAACTTCTCGCCCCCGTGGACTCTGGAGTGGAAGACAACCTTCTGGATCCTGGTGTGCCTTCACCCATCATGGTCTCAGCTATGAATTGTCACAATCATGCTGGGCTGTGTTGTTGTAGCTTTGGTTTCTGAGTTTTAGATGGGTGCTGGGCAGATTTCCTGGGAGCGTCAGCCTGCCATCTCTTGCTGCCAGCACCCTCTGCCACCCTACAACAGGTAAAGAACATTCCTATTGAATATGCAAATGTGTAATCTCTGCTGTTGATATAATGGTAACAAGAGCCAAGTACAAAGATATAATGTAGGCTGCTCTTACTCTTAGCTCTTAGCAATCCATGGTAGCAGTAGCGAGGCCTAGGAGCTTTGTTACAATCAGCATAAGCTACAAGTAAATTAAGGAGAATATCGATAGGGTCAGCGAGAGGAGGGGCGGAAGATGACTTACAAGCAGACTACATGGCAACTGACACTGGAACGAACACGACTATGAGGTGGAGATGTGACTTAGTGAAGAATACGGGCACGGACCTATTCTCAAGGGCTAGAATTGGGCAGAATAGTTCTCAGAGCAAAGAGAGCGTCATGGCAGCGACAGGTAGAAAACCACAGTCCAAAGGATATCAACAACACAGCTACGGAGGTGGAGGAGGAGGTTCTAAGAAGGGATGCATCTGATACTGAGGTGAATAGGCCAGTTAGAGAGAGAAATGTGGAGCAGAAAGCTATTTCTAAACTATTAAGAATAGTTTGGGAGAAACAGTTTATTCCTATTCTTATTCCAAAGGAGAAAGAGTCCTCGGACCTGAGTCAGTTCTGGATGATCTCTGGATGATCTCTCTCCTAAAGATTCTCTTTAGTTTAGTTGCACAGAGATTAGCTTGTTATTTAGAAAGGAATAGCTTAATAGACACTACTGTGCAGAAGACAGCAGTGTCTATGTTGTTTTGGCCACATCTAACTATGAAATATTATCTAATGAAATATTAATGGGTTATTATTAACTAATAGTAGCTATGAAATATCAAGTAATCCAGCTTTACTCACTACATTTGAAGCCTTTCTTATCCTTGGGTGTCACAGTTTAGGTTTGCTCTGTCACAGTTTATGTGATGAAATAACTAACCCATTGTTCCCCAGTACTTGGTTACTGTACTACTACAATATTAGTACAAATTATTACACTATTATATTACTGCAAATTGTAATTTAAAGCCTAACCAATAATATATGATACATTTCATTGCTTCACAAAAGGAGTCTTCTCAGCCGTACCAGAACCAGGAAAGTTTTGTCGGGGTGGCCAGGCTGAGACCATCGCTCAGAAACTGATGTTTCATTACTGTTTTCCTGCATAGCACAAGCTTGCGGGTCCAGCTTTCATTTTCTTGGTCATTCTTACTTACACGTACCGGCATGACAGCAATGTTGAACTACACCTT
Source organism: Leuresthes tenuis (assembly GCF_036924035.1). NCBI lineage: Eukaryota > Metazoa > Chordata > Actinopteri > Atheriniformes > Atherinopsidae > Leuresthes > Leuresthes tenuis. The sequence goes on along the minus strand of NW_027325372.1, from coordinate 33,109,057 downwards.
TCTTATGCAATATTCAATTATCAGGAGCAGTTTCCAATGTTAAGCCCTCTAAATTGCTGTTAAAAGTTAGTTCTACATTTAAAGTATATTATATAACTACAGATGTACATTGCTCAGCTCAATTTTAGTTATTCATCCATTCATCCAGTAATTATAGTATATGTACTTATTTTTATTCTACTTTTTGTTTGGGTTCTAATATAATTCTATTTACATAATTCATTAATTGATTTATTATTTATTTATTCAATTATATGATATCAAAGGTTGCCTGGAAATTAAATAATGTTTTTATTGTATTTATGTTTAACGTTTCCTCACTGCAGTTGTACAATATTTTTAGATGTATACATGATGTTCTACATGGAGCAGAATCATATATACATCCCATCTGGCCTGGGAACATCTTATGATCCCAAAGGAGGAGCTGGACAGTGTTGCTGGGGAGAGGATGTCTGGACCTGTTGCCTCCACAATGGATGGATGGTGAGGGTTTCTGAAACCATCTGCTTCTGGCAGAAGGCCATAGCTCCACTTGTCTGGTCGATGATGATGCACTTATTTGGTTCTACTGATGTTAACTGAAGTTTACTCGCAGCGCACTGAGACTCGGACTGCTGGAGCTGTTAGCGTCTGTGGAAGTCAAACACTGGGGGATAAGTCACTTTCTTTAATTGTGGGTTTGACTGAGGCAGCACAGGCTAGATGGTCACAATGATGACATGCAAAGTTGAATCAACCTCAAGTTACTTGGGGATTTCTGACGCTGTGTGAGGACAGATTTAAGAGCTCCTGCTGCTTCTACCTTCCTCTGTGGGAGGCCATGGAAGTACAGCTGAATCCACTGCACACGCTGTCTTTAGGTTTCTGAAAAACAGAAAAATATGGGAACGAGAGCAGCGTGATTGGGATTTCAGCTGGAGTAATATACATTTACACTTTAGTGTTTTCTAAAAGATGGAAGTTTGGCGCATGTACAGAACGCCTCATCAGATCCACAACTGTATTATCTGGGTGTGCTCGGCTGTCTTTTATAAAATTTGACAGCTTATAAAAGTTTCAGTTGGACTAACCTGTTTACATCGGTTTCAAAGGTCAGGTTTGGGCCAAACTAAGGTTTTTTCCTCCTTCTCCAGGTTGTTTAAATGTGTTCATGTGTGCACAAATGGACCAGGTTAGTATTGATGGCAGTATGTATGGCTGTGGTGAGACGCGCGTGTTAAGCATGTGGCGTTGGTGCAACAATGAGGCCAAACGCACTGCGTTATGACAACGATGTGAGCGAAGCTTTCACAATCGACAAGTGCTGAGGTGTTAACTCTGAGATTTCATGTGCCTTCACAGGAGCAGAACTTCAGACGAGATTGGACCTTCAGTCATCCGGGTAGAGGAAGCATGGAGTCAGGAGGACAAAGCTTCATTTAAAAACACTTTGGGTTTTAACCTCTGTATGTAGATAAACTATTGGACTATTAAGTGTTGCTGCCTTTAGTTTCAGTGCCTAGAGGTTCAAAATAAAAGGTTGACAACTCTGGGACTGCTGTTTGTTTCTCCCCACAGTGAAGCAAAAGGCTGCTCTGGGATGCATGACCTATTGTGACTTTGAGTGGTATAAAACCTGGGAAGGGGAAACATGCCTACTGCTTCTGCATTTCTTTTGAAAGATGTGGGGATATGGAAGTATGTATTTATTTATTTTTCATTATCCCTAAAGCTTTGCTTCATCCCACTGTTGGGACCAGTGGTTGGTAGGAATTGACATTCATCACTTATCAAAGCACTAAATGTTCCAACTTGTGTTTTCTTGTTGAACATCAAACTAAATGCACACGTTCAGATAAGAAACCTTTCAGGTGAACTGAATGTTGCTTTTCACAGGGAAAAATAACTGGCACAGTTAACACTGGAGAGGTTTATGAAACTGGACCCATTATTAAATCTTTTGTCTCAGAGAGCTTGAACAATATCTACATGTTCTACAGAATGGCATTTAGTTTTCATTGTCTATGTTAAGGAAAACAAGTGTTCTGTCCTGTTGGAGTTGGCCCCCACATCTGCAGTCTATCCTTCAAATGGGATGTTGTATGTAAATTACATTTGTGATTGGCAAGAATATATAAAATCCTGCGACTGCTTCCGGTCTCCCATAGTGTACTTTAGTCCATGGGCCAAAGGCCAACATTTTTGGTTCCACCCAGGGTGGCAAAATCTAGTAACATTTTTTGAAAAGGCACATGTCCATAGATGATATTTTGGTGTAATAACCCATCCTAAGTGGTAGCTTTATGACAGTTATCAGCACATAAAGGTTGATAACTTTATGCAATAAATAGCCTCTAAACGCAGACGGCATATCCTGTCTTGTGCTCATTTTCAGACCTTTACTCATATGTTATGAGAGCATTTTGAAGTGTACAATCCAAGCTTTCTTTTGGACCTATCTCAAAAATATAAAGGTCAAACTGGCTCAACAACTATTTTCGCCTAAACTGTAGTCTGTTTTTATCGCACTGTGACATGTAGGAACAGCACTGACACAAATAACACAAACTATTCATCCTCGTTGTCGTCGTCCAGAGTTAAGGCAACTTCTTCATCCTCCTCCACCCTCTGATTTGAGCATATTTGCACATTTCCGTGCACTCAAGATTTTTGGTGAGGCAGGAGCAGCCTGGAAGCCTCGCAGGCCATGAGAGGTTTTATTTAGTTTCCTTTACATCTTTACCCTAAGCATCATCTGCAGCAGCAGTCCAAAGTATATAGCTCTGGAGGTTTGAGCATCCCAGCTCTTAAGATTTTACTTGGAAAGTCAGCAAGTATCTTAAAGGTCAAAGAACTAAAGAAAGTTGACAAAATGTGCAGAGTTGAGAGCAGATGATATCATCAGGAGAGCAGTGATGAGGAAAAGGGATACAACTTGTTAGCCACTGTCAGTCGTGAGCTAATGGCAGCTGAAGCTCATTACCTCAGAACCTGCTACAGAGCTTACACAAAGGAGCTAGAAAAAGGCTGATGAAAGTAACATGGATGAAATGGAGTCCCCATATGAAGCAGCAGAAAAAATGGCACTCTCCAAAGTGTTTGCATATATTAGAGAAGAACTGATTGAACATCATACTGTAGTCACATTCACAGACCTGACTACTATGCTTGATACAGAAATGGCTAAGTGTGGTGTAACACAGGTGATACCCTCAATAAAGAAACACGCCGCAGGATTGAAGCTGAATTTGGTCCATCTTTACATATCATACCAAATGACACAGGAAAGCTGTTGGTATACCCTGACAATTTGAAAATGGATGAACTTGTAAAAGTCTTCCAGGAACTTCAAGATGAACAGAAGTTGTTCAAATCAAACACTGGCAGTGATGTGATATCACAAGTGGCACTGAAGATCAGAAATGATCAGAAATGTCTGGCAGAGTTTCTCAAGACAACAGGTAAAACCCCAGGAAGTGATAACCCATCACAGGGTGCAAAGGCTCACTGCATCCTTTGGTCAAGATTTAGTTTATGCTGTTACCTCTGGCAAAGTTAAGCCTACAAAACATGTTTTGTTGCCCGTTGGTGTCAAAACTCTTACAGGAAATGTGGAACTGATACAGATGCTAAACAGACGTGGCCATAGCGTATCATATTCTCAGGTAGAAGAAACAGACTCAGCCCTCTGTCTTCTGAAGCAAGCAACAAGTAAAGATACCATCCCATTACCACAAAACATCAAACCCGGTCTGTTCACAACATTGGCATGGGACAATATAGACAGACTGGAGGAAACAATCAGTGGCAAGGGGACATCACACAGGGTGAATGGAATTGCTGTGCAAGCAAAGCCTATCACTGACTATTCTGCTGAGACCAGATCTTTGCCCTGTATCCCAAAAACCAAGATAAGAAGCATTGGAGCAGCTGAGACGATGCTTCCTACTTACAATGCAGGAGAGCGTGTCAACCCTCCTCTTGAACAGACAATTGATACTGATCACACTACTTGTCTAAAGGATGCAGCAGACAAAAACCACATGTGGCTGATGGCTCATCTTTCCAACAAAGAGATACGTATCTGGACTGGGTTCAACATCCTCACCCACAGTGTATCATGTGTACAAGAAGATAATATAGGCTGTTTGCCTACAATCAATGTTCCTGCTACACAGCTATCAACAGTAAATGAGACACTTCTCTGTGCTTTCAAACTTGTTCAAGGAAACAGAACATATCAAGAGCGCTTCAAATCCCTGGGAACATCATGGGATGTATCAGAGCACTTCCACAGAGCCATGGAATCCTTTGTGTGCCAGATGTATGCACCTTCATACTTCACGCTGCATACACAGCGTGCAAATTACCAGGCAGCAGTATGGAGGCAATGTCTGGAAGGACAGCCAGGCATACCAGATAATGGTAATAATAATAGTAAAAAATAGCTAATAATCTCATGGCCTAGTTACGGGGGAATAGCTCACAAAGAGGAACAGTTCAGAAGGTTCCTGGTGGGGCATGACCTGGCTCTAAGGGCTAAGTGTCATGAGCAAGGATCTAGTGATCTGGATGAGGCTTTGGTGATTGCAGGACGGTGTGAGATGGCTTGAGAGACTTTAAGGTTGGACTATGTTGCCACCCACCTCTGGTTTGTGGAAGTACAGTAGCAATGGTGCAGTCTGTACCTGATGGCAGCGGGCTGTATCGGGGTGTGGACAGACTTACTGAGGACATAAGAGAGTTGAGAATGGAAATGAGACGAATGGCAGAGGAAAACCAGCTGAAGTCAATGGATGGAAAAGACCTTCTCCATCATGTGGAGGTCAGTGCCAGTGGACCTGTGGGGAGCTGGGCTGCCAGTCATGCTGATCACCAGTGGACTGGAGAGGTCGTTCACCTGATCATGGTTGGTGGGACAGGCGCGGCGATGAGAGACTGGACATCCTCTGAGCAGCACACCCTTTCTTTACGTAGGTGGAGCCCCAGCCCTGCCAAGAGCACCTTTTCTGGAGCGACACGGCGGATGTTTCAGCAAAGGTCAGAGAGGAGCTATTGTGCTTGAGCAATGTAAGTGGGATTTTGACCAAAGCCTGTCTCATACATTTCAGTCAGACCTCAGGAAATTGTGCCAGCTTATTTAAAAAAGGGCAGCATACGGCTCCTTTAAAAACACAGCGAGTAAGTCAGAGACTTTGACATTATTTTTGGTATTGACCATCAGAATACCAACATTACTGGAACTGTTCTTCCACCACTTCAAAAAGAAATGTAGATTTGGAAAAAATTTATTTTTTGCATTCATATCAAGCAGGTTGGACTGCTGTAACTCTTTATTTGCAGGATTATAAAAAACCAATGTGTAGGACGAGTTCAACTCATTCAGAATGCAGCAGCCTGAGTTCTTTAAATTTAAATAGTTTTTGGTATTACCTTGCTGAACAAACCTGAGAATGAGAAACCAAGTAGAACACGTTAGTGACTCAAAGATGCGGACACACCACAATAAACTGAAACCTCAAACCCACAACTCAGTTTAGAATTCAATTCAATTCAATTCAATTCAATTTTATTTATATAGCGCCAGATTACAACAATTGTCATCTCAAGGCACTTAAATAATATAGTCCAATTCAAGCCAATTGGAATTCAATTCATTGTAATCATAATCCAATTAATTCATATGGAGCCAATTAAAAAAATTAATATCCTAGCTAAGGAAACCAACAGATTGCACCGAAACTTGTCTTCAGTCCAATCTCCCGTCCTGAGCCTGAGGGACCTCTGGCAGAACCAGAACCAGGAAGAAACCTCTGGCAGAACCAGAACCAGGAAGAAACCTCTGGCAGAACCAGAACCAGGAAGAAACCTCTGGCAGAACCAGGAAGAAACCTCTGTCAGAACCAGACTCAGGAAGGGTGGCCATCCGCCTCGACCAGCTGGGGTTTGAGAAGACAGAAAAGAGGGAAAAGAGGGGGAAAAACACCATAACACCATTCAAAGTATACCTGTTGGAACAGGGAAACACAAGTTAATAACCACAATAATGTCACATGTACATAAAATCATTTGAGAAATTAAACAGGGGGAAAAAGAGAGCAAAGTGAGGAAAGGTGTGACAGATGAGGTCCCCCAGCAGTCTAAGCCTATAGCAGCTTAACTATGGGATGTTTCAGGCTCACCTGAGCCATCCTTAACTATAAGCTTTATCGAAAAGAAAAGTTTTAAGCCTAATCTTAAAAGTGGAAAGGGTGTCTGCTTCCTGGACATTTACTGGCAGCTTATTCCACAAGAGAGGGGCCTGATAACTGAAGGCTCTGCCTCCCATTCTACTTTTAGAAACTCTGGGAACAACAAGTAAACCTGCAGTTTGGGAGCAAAGTGCTCTGTTAGGAAAATATCTTACAATGAGATCTTTAAGATATGATGGAGCTCGGTCATTAAGAGCTTTATATGTGAGGAGAAGAATCTTAAATTCTATTCTGAATTTAACAGGGAGCCAATGAAGAGAAGCTAAAACTGGAGAAATGTGATCAGTAGGATGTATTCAGATGGGTTCAAACCACACGTGTGGGCTTTTACTGAAGCAAACTCAGCTGTTTTTTGCCTTTGGCTCCCATTAGTTACAATGTGACACAGTCCCTGTCCTGGGTTAGTTGGAGCCACTGGTTTAGTTTTGTCGGAGAGGAACCGTAGGAAGGTAGAGAGCGTGAACTGGAGGTCCAACATTCAGCAGGCTGGATTATATGCTGCTGTGAGGACTTCCAGCTGCCACTGAATGCACACGGATGGAAAAAAGGTTTAATCCGTACACTTTTTTCTCCACTGTGATCAGCTGTTCACTGTGGCCATTCATGGTTATCAGTAAGGAGAGACTTCTTCAACTAGTGGACAAATATCAAAATAGTTGATTTTATTTATACTGTATTAAAAGTTATAACAATTCAGGCAGTGGTTTTTCACATCACTATACAGGAATGGGAATCGGATAGTAATCTCCCAAAGCTAATTACAGTACAGTGATAATCATTTCTCCAGTAACTAACAACATTTGTTTGTTTTTCTTGAACCCGACACTGACCAATATCATATAATTACAACCTGCCCCGAGCAGGGGTTCATCAGTGAAATGTCAAACTCCATGAGTCATCCTCATTTGCAGCTTTGCAAACAGGCCAGAAGGTCAAGTTCAAGAAATTTGAAACATTTTTTTAATCATATTATACTTTCATCCTTTATCATGAACTTGTACTCATTTAGTTCATTCATTCAGACTGAGAATTATAGGACTGATTTCAAAGCACTGTTCAATCACTGGACTGATGCACACTGCCTGATTAACTGCATCAAGAAAAACTACAGCTTTGACCCCCTGCACGGTCAAAGACCTGCTGCTGCTTCTTTGCAAAATGTTCTCCACTGGCCTTTGAGTTTCTGACATCATGTGGTCCAGTCTATAGAAGATAAAGTACACGGAGATCTGATACAGGAACAATTACCATAGAAGTGGTCATGGAACTCTGACATCTCAGCCTCTCTTTGATCTGACCGAATTCTGACCAGGTGAGAACATTCTCCTTAACAGTCAGTCAAACCGGAACCGTCTGGCTCCATTTTTGACTGTTTGAGGTGAGTGTTTTCTGCATTCTTGTGTCAGAGTTCCAGAAGATTAAGCAGCAGGCCTGTGAGATGTCAGCTGTGAGTCCTACTGTACATCAGCACTACAGGAAGTGAAAAATGTGTGTTGCAACTTCTTCAGCACTTCCTTTTCTCTGCATCACTGTAGTTTCACCCTCAGTGTAAACCTGCAGACTTCAAATGATGACCATGCTTATCTATGAATTTCACTACAACCTATAACCTTGTTGAGCCTTTCAATTTGTTTGGAAGCAGCTCCGCTTTCACTTACTGTCACAGCCTCTGACTGTAACAGGATATGTGTTGGAACAACAGCTTCTTTTAAAAAAAACCCAAAATGTTGAAAAGAGAAGCTCATGTACAATCTCCAAAGGTCTACAGTTGATCTTGCTGCTTGTGTTTAGCCTCATTCAAAGTGTTGCTAACTCCACTGACACCTGCTGCTAATAATCTAAATGCGACGTTAAAGTCTTCATTTGAAATCAAAAACATATCATACAAAAAGCAAGGCACATCGCCAAAAGCTGTTTTTAAACAGTGTTTTTGTAAAAGTTTACAGTCTTAGTGAAGTCTGTCTGGGTGATCCTTGCTGGTCAGGGATAAGCACCCTGTTCTAGAAGCTGAGAAAACAGGCCTTCGATCTCCACTGATGGGTAGCCCTGTCTGTGCTGCTTCAGCTCTCAATGTTTGTATTATTCTTTGGTCTGAGAGGGTGTTTCTCCTTAACATCATTCATTACGTATGGAGCCTGAGTCTGGATCGCTCTCAGCTCCAGCTGATGTCGTACTGTGTCCAGCCCTCAGGTGGAGCCAAGAACACCCTTCGGCCCCGGTGCAGGAAGCTGACTACACCCCTATAACCTGTACGAGGAACTCCAGATTTTAAGTCATCCATCACCCCCAGATTTCGAGCAAAGACTTTAAAACTGTCCCTGCTGGAGTACTGCACCCTGTATGGTCCAGGTCCTCTTAAACTGCCCCCTTGTTGCAGGTCCTCGATCTTCACCAGTGTGGCACTATAAACCTCTTTAACAAACATTTCGTCATACTTCTCCTTTAGTAAATAAGACAAATCACGTTTTTTAAAAGGCACAAACTCTGTGTTTAGCTTAATATAGCGAAGATACTGGTCAAAGAATTGACCCAAGCTGACACCTTTACGGCCAAAGGTGATAGTCCGAGAGATTTCAGGCCGTATGCAGGAGCGGCCCTTGCGCTGCTCAGGTTGACGCATCCAGTCATCCCAGAAGGCTGAGGGCCATTTTGGCTCCAGTTCGTCCCACATCTCTTTCAGCAGCATCCAGCCCAGACCAGGGAAGAAGTCTGTTCTGTAGAGGAGTTCAGCTTTGGATGGATCCACCAAGGCATCTCTGCCATTATCATTCCAAGCAGAAACACACCAAAGGGTGGGGTCAGACCGCAGGATGGGATACAGGGCTCGGAAATACTCAAAGAAGTCTGGTGCCACCTAAAAGAGAGAAGGGAAACACATTACCGAGACGCCATTGCTTTAGTGAAAGGTCAGCTCACAGGTACGTACCAAAGCAATCAGACAATCACATGTTCACTTAATTGTAAGCTTGTGCTCAATGTTATCTTCTTACAATGAAATGCTGATATACAATATATATGCTATTTTTTCAACTCATATTTACGATTTTTAATCGAGGATATAGTAAGTTGTACTATGTTGTTATATAATACTCCTTATATACTTCTTTTTTTTATATAGTTCCCCTACTATTGATTAAATTGCATGAATAAAGCTCTTGCTCCCTCTTTCCCTCTGCAGTTTTATAGAATGTTTCACTTTTGACCACATTGTTCTAATATCTTTTTGTCTTTGAATGCACCATGAGGTCAGTGTCAGTTTCAAAAACAAACATTGGTGAAATATCGGTCACATAAGCAACTGTTCTTAATGTTAGCTGCTAAAAACTTAAAGAAAACTCAGAGTTGGAGTGATGATGAAGTCCAGAGTTTATGGAGCCCGTATGTAAAAGAGGAATTAAGTTCTCAGTGGTGTTATTAATCAACCAGCAGCTGTAACAATGTACATTCGTTATTGAATAAAATGGCAGTTTGATGTGTGTGTACTCCAAGCTTTCAGGGGATTTACTGTATGCTCTCTTACACCACAATAAGGTACGTTATTTTCAAAAGAGGCAGACCATGAGGAAGATAAGGACTGAGTAGAGGCATGTGGGCCACTCCACACCCTAAAATAATCCACTTGAATATAAGAGTAAAATAATGTTGTAAAAGCTTCTGTACTGTGTTTTTTTGACTACTTCATTACTGTTACCTTTCTTCAGCAGTCAATGTCTGCCTGTATAGTTTAAAAGACGAGTAGAGAGTTTCAGAGTTGTCGTTGCAGCCATATCTTTATGAAACAGACAATATTCCTGCTGCATCCTTATCAGCGCTCTGAGCTCTTCCAGTTCATCTGCCAGTGATCTCACATTTCTCACAACAATCAAGGAATGAAATGTTTTAAACATCCTTCTCTTCTTGTTTTGTTATGTTCCTGCTCTACATCTTAAAATGTCTATTCTTCCAATAATCAGGACTCTTATCCCAGGCAATACCTGGGCTTTTGAAAGCTCAATCATCTTCTATAAGATGCAAACAACTTTCCCATTGGCATAGTCACCCTGGTTATTCTTCATGATATTCTTATATATGTAATAGGAGTGCCAGAATTACCAACAGAAATCATTCAGGCAAAACAGCATCCAAACAAGTGTAGAAAAACATTTTAAAAACTGGTGTCTTCACAAAAAAACAACAACCCTGAGAGTATGTATAGACGACACAAAGAAAGAAACAATATGTTCAGAGCAACTGCAGCAGGCTGCCGCCTCTGTGGTGCCACAAACTTTGACTTTCTAGAAACTAGATGTCAAAGAAAGTAGCAACACTTTCTTTATTGATAAGTGTTTGAGATCAACATCATCGAGTGATCCAAACAGTGGGCTGTACAGACCATTCAGCATCACTGACAAATCCCACAGTGGCACCAGGGGCCTGGTGACATGGGACTGCTAAGACAGAAGGAAGCCTATTCGCCCCTATCCTAAAATGGCAAACCAAAGAATGTAGACTGTCTATTCAACTTTCAAAATCCACAGTATGGTATACTTAAATTGTATATTAGGCCCTCTGTTTCTTAAATGAACTCCTCTAACACCTAACTCAGTGATCTTAAAGTCATAAATAGGCCTAGAGGGAGAGATTTATCTATATATCTATTATCTTCTGCTTATCTGAGGGAAGGTCGCGGAGGCAACAGGTCCAGGGGGGAAACCCAGACATTCCTCTTCTCAGTGCTTCCTGGGCATCCCATGGCGTTTCCAAGGCTAGAAGAGATATACCTGAAGAGAGTTCTGGGTTTGCTCCGGGTCCTCCTCCTTGTTGGACATGCCCAAAAAACCTCCAAAGGTAGGACACCAGTTGATTAGTGTCCACCACTAATCACATCAAGAATGCTGATGACACAATAGTAGTAGGCATCAGCCATAACAATGACGACTGGTCCAATAGAGGACTGGTGGAGCAGCTGGTCGACTGGTGTGGAAGAACAACCTGATTCTAAATATAAGCGAAATGAAAGAGATCATTATTGACTTCAGGACGATACGTCCCAGTCACACACCTCTTCTCAATGACAACACAGAGCAGGAATTGGTGGGAGCACCGAGTTCTGACACTCTCACCTGGCCTGGCTTCAGCGCACAGAGGTGCTGGTAAAAAGAGCACAGCAGTGTTTGTTCTTCCTCTGCAGGATGAGGGGATCTTACCTCCCCTTCCATTCTAACCACTTTCTAAAAGAGGACAATAGAAAGCATCCTGGCAAACTGTATCTCTGCCTGGTTTGGCTGTTGCACTACTTCAGACTGGAAGACCCTGGAGAGATTGGTGAGGACAACAGAGAAGATCATCAGGAATTCTCTTCATTCCATCCAGGAGCTTGGACACGAACACTGCCTGACACAGGGAAGAAATATAATCAAGTGCTTCTCTCACCCGCACCAAGGTCTATTATCCCTGCTGGCCTCTGACAGGAGGTTCCGCAGCCCGAGGAGTAGAACCATGAGGTTTGAAAAACAGCTTCATCCCTCAGGCCATAAGACTGTTGAACTTGTGTGGCCTTTGATGGGTGTTTACTGAATGACAAAGTATCTATTCATCTCTCAACCAGGAGCTACCCTAACCAGATGCCCGAATCACTCAAGCTGGCTGCTTTCAATTCAGAAGAGAAGTTCTACTGAAGTTCCTAAACAAGACATCCTCCTATCCCCGACTATGCCATGAGATCCTATCCATGAAAATCACAGACAGGATTGGTGACAAGGGGCAGCCCTGGGGAAGTCCAACATGCACCGTAAACGAGTTTGACCTAGTGACAAGAATGTGGGCATAGCTCTTGCTTTGGTTATACAAGGACTGAATAACTTGGAAAAGTGACTCTGGTACCCCATAGTCCCGCAGCACCTCCCACAGAATCCCTCAGGGGACATGGTCATAAGCCTTCTCCAAGCTGACAAAACACATGTAGACTGGATGGTTAAACTCCCATGACCCCTCAGTAACTCTGCGAGGTTAAAGATCTGTGGCCGTATTCACAAAGGATCTTAGGGCTAAAAGTAGCTTCTAACTGGCGAATTTAGGAGAAACTCCTAAAAATAATGGGCATGTCAGTCTTAAATTTAGGACTCCTCATTTTTTTCACTAAGAGCAATTCACAAAGGATTTTAGGCCTAAAAGTAGCACCTAACTCTAGGAGAGCTTAAAAGTCTTCGAGAGGACTCCTAACTCAGTAAGAGCTATTCACAAAGAAACAGAAAATGGCTGCAGCAAGACGAAATGTTTTGGAGAATTGATGCAATAACGTCCCTGACTAACAGAAATAACCCAATCAGTCCGTAGACAAAATGTTTGGCAACACTACGATGTTCAGCAACAGGACAAATGCAACTTTGCAATGCCGGCGATTTAGGAATATCACAACCATCAGTCAGCCGTGCCATAAACCAAATCATCAATGCGCTCTTTAGACCACATAGACCAACAGTTTATCCGGTTTCCTTTGGACAATCAGCAACTGCACAGAATCAAAGCCAACTTTATGGCAATTGTAGGCATGCCCGGTGTGGTCGGTGCTATTGACGGGACGCATATAAAAATATTTGCGCTATCAATAGACGAGGACGTGTTTGTGAATCGAAAGAAAGTCCACTCCATCAATATGCAGGTTGTTTTTGATGCAAAGTGGCCTGGATTTACCCATGATTTGCGTATTTTAATGGAGAGCGGTCTGATGTTTTTGAGAGGCACCATGTACCAGTTGGATGTCACTTGCTGGGTGACGGTGGCTATCCTTGCAAGACGTGGCTCTGACACCTTCTCAATCCACAACCGGGAGTACAGTTAAAGTATAACATGTAAGTGATTACACAGATTACGCTTAGCCCTATGCATAAAAATTTTATTTGAATCCATATTTATTATTGTTTACTGTTTACGTCCATATAGCACACAAAAATACATTAAGTGTTGTGGAGAGAGAAATTGGGCAGATGAAATGTTGTTTTCATGTCCTGCACTGTATGTGCACTTCTCCACAACCACTGCAAGCAGAGGAACATTCCACAGCCAGATGATGATGATGATGCTGAATTTGACCGTGTGAAACAGAGTGGACTTGAACAGCTGATATTTAAAGGGTTTAAATACTGGAAATATGCTCATTGGATAATTGATCATTTGCAGGGTACAAATTAATTACCTCATTGATTTAATGCAATTGATGTATTTGTATTGTTTGCTTTCTCTCTCTCTCTTTAACGTGCATAACGTTATTATTGTAGTCTGCACAAACTTGTCATCATGCGTGTATTCTCCTAACTGTCCATAACTATTAGTTACTTTGTAGCCTAGGCTATTTCCTCGTTTTTCGTTGATTTAGTGGGCTCGTTTGTGGGAAGAGTTTCACCGAGACCGCCTGCACTCAAGCAACCAATCACGGTACTGAGCACGCCTAAAGTCGTGCACGAGAATCGATGTAATCCCTAGCAATGGTGCGTCACTCTTGGTTAACTTGTAGTGAACTCCTTAGTACGAGTAGGTCTCAGAGGCTTTGTGAATCACTTTTAAGGAAAAACTCCTACGTAAAATGTTTTAGCGTGAGTTAGGAGCACTCCTTGCAGAAAGATAAAAAGCTTTGTGAATATGGCCACTGGTTCTTAAATATAACATATAATATTAAAAATAGACAATCTGAGGATGACTTGGACAAAGATGAAGATAATCGCAAATCTCGGTTAACTGCTGATGGCAAAAAAAAAGAATCATTTAGTGTGAGCTGAAACTGTAACGTCAAATAATCCATTTGAAGCGAGTCTGACTGACCTTGTTGTGTTCATTTAGATAACATTAGCTGCAGGTATACGACAGACAATCTGACGCTTTGTTTATCATTTACACAAGGGTAGTCATGGAATGTAAATGTAAATGTAACTTTATTTGTCCCCGAGGGGCAATTATAGGTGTACATAAGGTGTGTGATCTGCCTTTTCTGACTTTTGTGCCATTCTATGTTGTAATTTTGTAGAAAAGATCTCGCTTGTTGATTTGTTACAGTTACGACCTCATGAATTTAAAGTAACACATCGGCTAAGGACGCCACACAAGGTTTGCAAAAGAAAAAAAATCTTTATTGATAAATTAACAGTGGGGAGAAAGGGAAAAGGTTAACCCATAAAGTTATGAACCAAGAAGAGATGGAGATCCCGGCCAAAGGGAACAAAAAGGGGAAACACAGGACCAGCCAGGCAGTGGGCCATCGCACCCTGCGTTTTCCCCACTTACTGAAGAAAAGCAGATATAACCTAAAATAACAAAACAGGACTACCAAGGGTTAACTGTTTAATCAAAAGAAAGAAAACCTTAAATGCGGCTGCTGCCCCCAGAGTGAGAGAGCCTGCGGCCTCTCTCCTCTCTCTCTTTATCCTCAACCTGATTACTGATTACCTCCTGGCCTGTGGAGGACGACAAAGAGGAAGGAGAGGGCGGGAGATAGCAGCACCAACACAAAACACTCCTCTAGGTGTAGCGTTACCTGGTTACACATAACAATTGCATATAACTAACATTATTTGCTCTTTTGAGCTGGATCTCAAGGTTCTCTGTTTCTTCAACTGCAGTGGTGCTTACCATCCCTCTTAATGTCTTAAAGACATAAAGACCTGGATGAGTCAGAACTGTCTGCTTTTAAATTCAGACAAAACTGAAGTTGTTCTCTTTGGACCTGAGCGCTTCAGGGAGAAATTGTCTAGTTATATAGTTACTCTAGATGGTATTTCCTTGGCTTCTAGTTCTACAGTGAGGAACCTTGGAGTTATTTTTGACCAGAATTTATAATTTGACGCACATATAAAACTGGTTTCTAGGACTGCCTTCTTTCACCTTCGTAATATTGCTAAAATCAGGAACATCCTGTCTCAGGGTGATGCAGAGAAACTAGTTCATGCATTTGTTACTTCTAGATTGGACTACTGTAATCTTTATTATTGGGCTGTCCCACATATTCTCTGAAAAGCCTCCAGCTGATCCAAAATGCTGCAGCCAGAGTTCTGATGAGAACTAACAGGAGAGATCATGTTTCTCCAGTTTTAGCTTCTCTTCATTGGCTCCCTGTTAAATTCAGAATAGAATTTAAGATTCTTCTCCTCACATATAAAGCTCTTAATGACCGAGCTCCATCATATCTTAAAGATCTCATTTTAAGATATTTTCCTAACAGAGCACTTCGCTCCCAAACTGCAGGTTTACTTGTTGTTCCCAGAGTTTCTAAAAGTAGAATGGGAGGCAGAGCCTTCAGTTATCAGGCCCCTCTCTTGTGGAATAAGAGTCTGGAGCGAGAGAAAAAGAATGCCATGGCTCGAGAAAAGAGGGCAAAGACCACAGTGAGGAGTCTTTTGTTGGATTTGAGGGAAAAGAACCTCATTAATGAAGAACTCAAAGAAAGGCTTGATTTTTACTCTTGTAAGATGAAATTAGCACTCTGAAATTCATATAGGCCTTCATCTTATTCTTACACTCTTTTTTAAACTCATTTGTTATTATATGAAGGACTTATTAATTTTTTCTCATACAATTTCAGATCTTCAAATGGACTTCATGGCCAAGTAGAACCATGAGTACACAAAGGACCACAGAGAGTTTGCCCTCACTCCATCTTCATAGTCCAAAGGCATACAAATAACTTAGAGACACCTGAAAATTTCCCCTCCCTCACCCACATACATTACAAAGGTAGTCTTAATGTTGTTCAATTGAATTTTTGGAAATTACTGTTGCAAATACGTTAAATAGTTACTTCTCAATATCTTAACAGGTGGCTGTGTTCGGTGGATGACAAACCTGGCTTCAACAAGATGATCCTGGATATGCCGGAGAGAAGATACCAGGAAGACCAGGCTAAATATGGATGTGTTGCACTCATGTTGGATGCCATGGCCAACAGAAAACATGTGCAATATAATCCACATAACCAGTCAATGTCTGGTTTTGTAGACATGGGTGATGGAAACAATGAGACCAATGTTGCTACTGAGGCTCTTGTGTTCATGGTGGTTGGCCTACAAGAACATTGGAAGGCTCCCATTGCATATTACCTGACGAAGTCTCACCAGAAACACAAGGGGTCCTTCTCAGTCATGCTTTGGAGGAGCTGCGTGCACGGGGCATTTGGGGGGTATGTGCATGATGGATGGGCATGCCTCCAACGTCAGCATGTGCAACCAACTTGGGTGTGAGCTGAAGGGAAATCCACAGGAGCCACTTCAAACCAGTTTCCCGCATCCATCGACTGATGAGAAAGTATTTGTAATGATGGATGCATGCCACATGCTGAAGTTGGCACGTAATATGTTGCAAGTAAATGGTGATTGTTGTAGACCTATTTGTACAAGTGATGTCTCTGCGGCTAAAAGTTACATCTAAATATTGTTGTCTGTTCATTTGCACAGTTATGGCTGGAAGTGATAATCAACATTTTGCTGTTTGTACTTGTTTGAGCAGTGACTGAATCTTTCTCTGCAGGTGTACAGTCCAATTGCAACGACCGCCGGACAGATCAACTGGAGGTACATCAATCATCTCAATGATGTGCAAAAAAAAGGACTGCATGCTGCCAATAAAATCACAGACAAACATGTCTACTTTGAGAACCACAAGATGAGGGTGTCCCTGGTTGCACAGACACTGAGTCACTCCGTGTCAGTTGCTCTCCGCACAATGAGGGATCTTGTTTACTCTCAGTTTAAATACTGTGAGGCAACAGCAGAATTCATTGAGGTAATACAATTAATAATCATAGAACCAAGTATGTGTTTCTAAAAAAATAATTGATCAAAATGTGATATGAGCATCAGGAACAGATTGTTGATAATCCTGACTGTCTCTAAGTTCAACATGCAAATATTTTTAGAAACCGTGATATTACATATTCTTCAGGTTCAGCCAGGATCACTTGGAGCTCCTATTTAATTCCATTTGAGCATCAGGTAGGGTTAATGTTATTTTAATGGCAATAAATTCTGAAAATGACTGATGAGTAATGTATGTATTGTGTGCCTGTTTTCCATACAAGGTGGCTGGAATAACAATCCATCTGCGCGCCAGTTCCAGGCCATCTTCCGCTGTCTGATGGTTTGGTGTGGTGTCTCACCTAGTGAGACAGGTAATGTGGCAGCCCAAGACAGCACTGTGTCCCTGTCTGCAGTAGAGATGTCCTCTGCTGAAACTGCTGAAGAGCACCCATCTCCATTCACCAACATTTCGGCCGTTGTGAGTGACCACAGCAATCTTCCCACCTGGATTGGTGGCCTGGTGGAAAATACTCTGGTCTACATCGCAGGGTTGGTAGTCCGGCAGATTCTGTGAAAGCTGTCCTGTGATGTGTGCTGTGCAAGCTTGGTCAGAGATGCTGTACCGTCATCATTTGATGAAAGCTACCATCTTCTAGCCCTGAACAATAACAGTGGCCTAGTGATTCCATCACAAGGCACAGTGAAGGTGCTAAGAGCTGCAGAGAGGGTGATTCACCAAGCTTCAGCAAGGCCAGCTCGAAAGAAGTCAACAGTCACCTACATCGTCCGGGAGGAGATTGGAACGGAGGATTTTTCAGCTAGGGGAACACGTTGAGGAGACACAGTTTGGCATCGACAACCACTTTTCCAACTTGTTGTCATTGGTTGCGTCTGTGTTTCTGAAAATAAGGCTACATCACATTGCCAAACTCACTTCTCTTGAGCTACAGAAAGGAGCACGAGAAAGAAGCTCTGCAAAGAAGTCATCTTTCAGGGCTTTTATGCGGCTTTTATGAGACAGCTCCCTGCACCTGTGCGCACTGCTCTCGCAAGTTCACCCCTCTCCTCCTCCAAAGACTATCGTTCTCTAGCTGAGGAAGCAGACAGGATTTTCCTCACTAACCAGCAGCACTGTTGTTGCCTGCCCAAAGAGCTTCAACTCAGCCGCCACTTCTGGAGGACAATGCTGGCACCGCGGCTGCAGTGACTGCCCGCCGCCAGCATGTCGATGGACTTTGTTATTATCATGCTCGGTTTGGAGCCAAGGACAAGCATTGTTGCAAGCCATGCAGTTTTGTGGTCCAGGGAAATGCCAAGGCCGACGCTCATTAGCAGCTATGGGCGCTGGCCGTGTCTGTAAGCTGTTGTTCAATACCGACAACCTGTCCGGCCGACGTTTGCTGGTGGATTCGGGCGCTCAGCGTAGCATCCTGCCAGCACAGACTGTGGATACTATGGCTGGCGGACATGGCCCCCAGATGGACGCCAACCTGCTGGTCAATGTTACAAACTGCCATCCTATCGATGCCCTTTCTTTCACACTGCACACTTTGGGGGGCTGGAGCGCTCTGCCTGTCGAACACTGTTGCCACTTGAGATCCATATCAACACCTCCTCTCTGAGTTCACAGACCTCACCACGCCCACGTTCTCATCTGTCGTGGCTAAGCACAGTGTGGAACACCATATCGCCACTATGGGCCCCCCGCCTCGATACAGCCAAGCTGTCGATCACCAGGGAGGAGTTTGCTACTATTGAGTGTCTTGGTATAGTGCGCCGCTCCAACAGCGCATGGGCCTCCCCCTTACACATGGTAACTAAAGCTGATGGCAGTTGGTGCCCCTGTGGCGATTTCCGTCGCCGGAACAACACCACAACCCCTGACCGATACCCTGTCCCACACATACAGATCTTCTCTGCTCACTTAGCGGGTGCCATAATCTTTTCCAATGTCGATCTAGTGCACGGCACAGACATTTCAGTCTCTGATGGAGTCTGTGCTGCGAGACATGTCATTCTTGTTTGTTTACTTGGATGACATTCTCGTAGCCAGCAAGTCTGCAGAGGAACACCTGACACACTTTTTGAAAGCAGCTTTTTGAAAGGCTCGGCGATCAAAGGCTTATTGTCAATCCTAAAAAGTGCCAATTCTGACAGTCATCCATCACCTTCCTGGGACACCATATCACTCCCAAGGGAGCAGTTCCACTTCCTGCCAGGGTGGAGGCAGTCACCGGTTTCCCACGCCACGCCCATCCAGGTGTGAAGGCCTCTACCAAGCTGGTAGAGGCCTTCACCGCACTACGGCCTACAATCTGCAGGCCAACGGGCTGTGTGAGAGGTTTCATCGTGCCCTACAGGCCAGCCTGACGGGCAGCAGCTGGGTTGACCGCTTTCCATGGGTCATGCTTGGGCTTCGCTCAGCCCCCAAGGATGACCTCCAGGCCTCATCTGCTGAACTGGTATATGGCCAGCCACTGCGCGTCCCAGGGGAGTTTCTCCCGGTTGCAACTGCTCCTTGGTCAGCTGACTCCCATCGGACTGCGGCCCAAGACATTGCCGACGCTTTTGCCTCCGTGCCAACATCTCACCACTGCCTCCCCCAGTCCTACGTTCCCAAGGATCTCCCATCAGCCAAGTATGTTTCCGTCCGCCACAACAGTCATCGGACCCCGCTGCAGCCCCCCTAAGATGGGCCCTTCCCTGTCTTGGAGTGGGTGTTGAAAAACTTTGTGGTGAACATGGGGGGTAAACCAGAGGTCGCAATAGATCGTCTTAAGCCTGCTCATTAGGACATGGAAGAGCCCATTGAGTTGGCCCGGCCCTCAAGGTGGGGACGCCCCCCCCCGTCTCCTGTCTCATCAACATTATTTACAGTCTCCACAGTACATACATTTAATTCACTGTGGGGTATATTTGGGATTTTTGTGTGTGTGGTTTTGCACTTGTTAGATTAATTTTCTTTTGATTCATCATAGTATATTACATATTTAATTTGAGATAATTTTATTAATTTCTGTCTTCTTGTACATTTTTAAACTTGTTTTACTGTTGTTTTTAGTAAAAAGAGGAGGGAGCTGATCATAAAAGTTATCATCTGGTGTGAGCTGAAACTTTTGCTTAAAGGAATCTGTTTGACCTTGTAGAATAAGCTATCCTGTACTTGGGTAGACTCGTGCTTACCCTGTAGCCAGCAGTTTCCACAGCCTGTGAGTTTCGTCCACATAGGCAGAGCTAGTAGGCTGCACATTCGGATATTTGTTCAATTCAATTCAATTCTGTTTCATTTATATAGCGCCAAATTTCAACAAATGTCAACGCAAGGCACTTAAATAATGTAGTCCAATTCAAGCCAATTGGAATTCAATTCACTGTAATCATAATTGAAATAAACTAATTTAAAAATAATCCAATTCATTCATAAAGAGCCAATTAAAAAACAATATCCTAGCTAAGGAAACCAACAGATTGCACCGAAACTTTTCTTCAGTCCAATCTCCCGTCCTGAGCCTGAGGGACTGTGGAAAGGAACGACTCCCTTTAACAGGAAGAAACCTCTGGCAGAACCAGAACCAGGAAGAAACCTCTGGCAGAACCAGAACCAGGAAGAAACCTCTGGCAGAACCAGAACCAGGAAGGGTGGCCATCCGCCTCGACCAGCTGGGGTTTGAGAAGACAGTTCTTGTCTCGATGTGTACTTTTAATTTAAACAGTTCTTTGGCTGAAACTTAAGCCATTTAAGAAATACACAAGAATACAACTATCCAGATAAGAGCGTATGCTGAGAGGCCACTCAGTTAACAACATGCATTAGAGGTGTCAAATAAGTTGATGCAGATAGAGGGATCCCTTCAGCTAGCTGTCACTCATGATTCCACACACTTGTCATCTGAAGCCCCGTTGTTTTGTTCTTTAAAATTTAAGTGTAGCAGAGTTAGTTTTGCAAATTCAGAAGACAACATTTGGAAAAACTATATCGCTGAGATGTGGGTGGAGCTCATTAGTACATTCATAGATCCCCATGACAGAATGAGGAAAAAGTAGGAGAGTTACGCCTCAAGTAGTGTTAAGGCCCTCAAGAGTTGTTTTTAAATCATACAATTTACAGGAAAACTGAGCAGTTGTTAGGGGATCAAGAACAACTAGAGCGGGACTTTAACAACTGATACAAAAGTACCCATGGCCTGGTGTTACGGTGCTTGTTGTCCCCTCTTTCCTGTCCTCTCAACCCCCAGCTGGTCAAGGGAGATGTCCACCCTTCCTGGTTATGGTTCTGATGGAGGTTTCTTCTTGTTAAAAGGGAGTTTTTTCTCTCCACAGTCGCCACAGGCACACTCAGGACGGGGGATTGGAACAAAGAGAAGTTTCAGAGCAATCTGTTGGTTTCCTGAGCTAGGCTCCTTTTTTTTAAAAACTGGCTCTGTATGTATCAATTGCACTAATTCGGAATATAATTAATTTGATTTGATTACAATTAATTGGATTTGATTGGCTTGAATTGGACTGTATCTTTGAAGTGCCTTGAGATGACATTTGTTGTAATTTGGTGCTATATAAATAAAATTGAATTGAAGTAACATATATTAAAAGTCAAATGTTTACAAGAAAATGTGATTTTGAATTTGAGGGCAAGCTGACCTTTCTAAGCTTCCCCTAAGATCCAGCAATCTTGGATCACTGCATGTGGTTTATTTTTTTTGGGCCAAGAACACAGTCTGGAAAAGGTTTGGATTTGTTCAGTACACTTCATAGATGATAGTTTTAGGAGTTTGACGCTGGGAACCTAAAGTTAAAAGTTGAGGGTGTTCCAACACTAAAAAGACATGAGTCTGAACCACAAGTTGTGAGTTCAAAAGTCTGTGTTTTGTTGGCATTAGACATATCAATGTGTTTTAGTACAAACATCATGGTTACACTGAGTGAAAAGGCAGCTAAGGGGGGGGGTAACAGTGCTTTGTCTTAATATATCTATAGAGAAGACAACTGAACATATTAATTTTTTGCTTTTACAAACAGTCAGAAACATGGAGTTACTGGACTGTTACAAGTTACAAGCAGGTACTGAGCTGATTTACCAAACAGAGAGGTCCTGCTATAAACCTGGATGAGTCACCATCACCCCTTCCCCACCCCCGAGACATATTTCAAGGATACAACCAATCAGAAGATACTGTAGCCAGGTCCTCTGGTTCTCAGGAGGAGACTTCCCCCAACAAAAAACTCCACAACCCTTGTTGAAAATATTTGATTTGGAATTTCAGCTTTGTTGAATTTGAATGACTAAACATTGTCAGTTAGCTTTTACCAAAGATCCTCGAAATTACCAACATGATGCCAGTCAGACTGTCCTACATGTATGGCATAATATGGACTTCTAACCCTCTAAATGCAGTGTTTAAGTGCTTTGGATATTGTATGGAAGAATGAAAATAATTTGGGGGTTGTGCATTGCATGATTTTAACTTGCTACTGAGTAAAATGTCCATGTATCTCTGCCGTACTGACACAATATATATTCATTAGATTCAAGTTACAGAAACTGTGCTGCTAGACAAAAACATGTGACACAGATACACTCAATGGTTTTTAAGTTGGACATCTTGCGTCTGCTCTTACTAATGCAGTGACCTCTGGAGCCAGGTTGTAACAACGTGCATCACTCTATTTTTTAGCTTAATTGGGTGATGTGCACTTCATGTGATCTATGGCAACCTCAAACAGTTATTTGGGACATTTAAGCACTGAATCAAAGTCACAGCAGCATAATTTGGGGAAAAACTTACACTGGAATATTTTCTGCTTCTGTGAGACAGTAAACATTTTCAAAAGATTCTTGATTTTGTCCAAAATTAGGTTATGATTAACTGGAAAGAATTGATTTTGAGAGACTGTGGAGACTTAGCAGTGCACCTGCATTGAAGTAAAATAATACCAAGAAGAATCACTCTCTACGTGAAATTCAGTGATTGCAGCTATATAATTAGTTTTAATCCAACAAACATCAGAAATGAAGCCCTCTTGCCCATAATGGCATTTTCATACATTTAATCAAAGGAAAGTCATTACTGCTCTCCTCCTCAGAGCGAGGTTCATACAGGACTCAGCAGCATTAAAGACAGCAGTGTACATTCTCACTACCTCTCTCTGTCTGTCTTCACTATCAAACTCTCTAATGAATGCAAACTGCCAACAGCAGCAAGCCATCATGTATGATGCTGCCTCCCGAGCTGCACTGTCAGATTATGAGTAGAATTCGGAGAGCACTCACCTCCAGGTCATCCTCCACTATGACCACAGTTGACTGGGAGAACGTGTTGAACACTTGGTTGAGTGCCCAGCGATAATGTCTGGCGATTTTGTAGTAACCCTGGAACTTCCTGTGCTCTGGCTTGACTCTGATGTCCGACAGGTCCGGTTGGCTTATGTGTGTCACTTGATCTCCATATGAACCAATCACACGAGCTGTCTCTGCGTGGCCACAGTCCTGGCTGACGATTATTGGATACAGGTCTGGAGAAGGACGGTACTGTATGAGTCTGTCAAGGCTTCGTTTAATAGTAACTCTGTCACAAGCAATAACTAGAATGGGAATGACAAATTCTGGGCTAGGAGCTGAAGCTGTCACTTTAGTGTTCATGGTGATCTCTCGAGACTCGTCTAACTTTAAGCCTGGAGCCACTGTAAGAACAGGCTTCTTTGTATGTTTCACATCAGTTTGGTCCCTGACATCCACATCGTTTTTCAAAGGACCTGGAGTTTTTGTTGGCTCTTGGACAACCACTTCTTTGACCTCTTTTATATAATCTGTTTGTCTTTTCTCGACGTCCTTCTGCCGAGCCCACAGAGCCCTGTGACTTTCAATCTGCTTCAGTAGTTTTTTCTGGGTTTCAAGCTGAATTTCGACCTCCTCTGCCAGCCGGATCACCTCTCCAGCAAGGTTGACCCGACCTACTTTCCCCTTGCCAACACCCCACTCCTCCTTCCATCCTGGTTCGGCTCCACCACCATCTCCAAGACGGCCGATGGGAGGTCGACCCCAAAGGTAAAGCAGAAGCAACGCATTCCAGGCAACAAACAGGAATGCACCGCATAATATAAGAGAACCCTTCTTGCGAACCATGGCCCAATGACACTAGAAAATGGATGGGGTTGGCAAGGAACCAGTGATTTTAATATATAGACAATTCTGAAGACTGAGGTAGAAATCTCAGATGGGACTTCATATGCATTTCGTGTTGTCTATTGGTCAGGGGGGCTATCAATAGGAGGACAGCCAGCCAATTTAAAACAAACCAACATGATGTGACTGTGGTATGCACACATTCATGGAATCCTATAAAGAAAAGACTCACACCTTGCAGAGGACAAAAAGGGAAGGTGGGGTCTCTTTGGGTTGAAGGAATGTGACTTTGTGGAAGTTATCCTTCAGCCGTCTTCCTGGAAACAGAGGAAGATAGATAATCAAAACTATGAATGTAGCTGAAATCACACGTTCACATAATTCTGTCAAATTCACTAAACAGAAGCAGTTGTGGTCAATATAACCTCCCACACTCTTATGGTCTGTTTGTACAGGAACACACAGGTCAAAAGAAAACTGAAAGCATGTTGGAATTCTTCAAAGTCTCTTTTTCCCTGATCAATATTCTTAACTTTGTTTTGTATTTTGGATGACTTTTCAGGGTAACCTTTACAGGAGTTTTACAATAAATCATACTACATGACATTAATAACACATTTAAAGTGACTTTGAATAAGTGAGTTTGAGTAGTATTTTTGAAAATGGACAGATCAGTGCAGTGTGAAATCCAAAAAGCCACAACTTAATCAGACAGACCCAGCTGAGTGCACCCCATGGGCCTGAAGGTTCATCTCATCTGAGATGGAGGAGCTGATAGGACAGCCTGCTCACCTCCATGTGTTGTTTGCTTGATTTTGAGGAACTAATGTGAACAAAGATAAATGCTCCACAGACCTGCTACACAGAGAATCCCTCAATTCATCCTTGCAGATCATGAAGATTATCTTAGAGAGGAACAACTCTCTGCTTGTTTTTGATGGACTTGATTGTAAAGTTATAAATGTTCAGCCACCTTTATGGGTTCGATTCCTATACCGGAGGTACTCAATTAGAAAATGACCAGCATTAATTAATCAGAATATATTTATTTCAATGCTGATACTGTGACCATTATTCTCCCAAAAACTTTAAATTCAGTCGGACCATCAGATCTTCAATACTCAGAGGCTTTGCCAAAGAGTTGAAAGAAGCTCTGATTTGTAGCATTTCCAGAGGACGAAGTTAATGGGTAGATTAGGCTAAATAAACCTGTAAAGAGATTTTATAGGCTGTGGTGGAAATGAAACATCAAATGTAAAGGTGAAAAATGAATTCTGGGGATTCTTGACAAATCTCAAAAGTACTACCTCCCCACAAGGCCCATTCTACGGGACAACAAACCTCCCCTGAACTTGGTTTAGCTCCTGCAGTGGAAATAGAGGGTCAAAGGAGCTCTAAAGAACCCCCTGCTTCTTCTGGTCAAAATGCAGCTAATGTGAGCAAAGTCAAAGCTCAAGAAGTGCTACTGGGAAAAAAACACTAACTCTGCTTATACCATCCCATAACGTTATTGAGATAATAAACCGTTTGAGTTTGTCAGGTGATTTTTTTAGCTGCAGGTTCTCCACCTGTTTCATACAGAGGACTGAAACTGCCATAATCATAAAGAAGCACAAGAATATATTAAAGCTGCAAGCAGTGATGATCGGGCCTGAGCACGTGCGCACGTCGGGGTAGGTGCTGGACGCCGGCTGACACCCATCGCACAGCACAGCTGTCCGTCAAGTGTGGAGCAGGCTGTGAGAATCCCATGTATAAGAACACATCATCAGCAGGGTTTTTGAAAATTCATAGAAATTCACAGAGTTCCCGGCAAGCCTCTGAAGTTTGGTGAAGATCAGACAATGTATGCAAAAGTTATGAGTGACTGTGTTTTGTGGCGAGCAGAGGCGAGACGTCAAAGTTTGAGGGTCTGCCACGGACACACTTTTTAGAATTTGGAAAATTTGATCACAACTTTTAATCCCCCATGGCTGAAGAGTAAGCACACCAAGTTAGAAGCCGTTAACATTAAATCTGTAGGAGGAGTTTGATCAAATGCGAGGTGTGGAAAAAGGCAAAATGGCACTAATTTGCATGTTCAACTCAAAATGGCCGACTTCCTGTGGACACGGCGCTATAAAGTCCCAGGGCTGTTTTGTGCGCCTGGGCATGACGAAGGCGTGCAGCGAATTTCGTCCGGCTACGCAAAACTAACCCCGACGACATTTGTATTTAGTGAATCAGTAGGGGGCGCTACAGTGTCCCTTTGAAGCAACTTCCCTAGGACGTAGTGTACATGAGGCATGACACCGTTACACAGCTCAGGCCCTAATTAAATCATTTAAGGAATAAATCAGTGTCATCAAAGATGATGTGTATAAGAAACACATTTACGCTGGTTTCGGCGGCTGTAGCTCAGGAGGAAGAGCAGTCGCCCACCAATTGGAAGGTCGGTGGTTCGACTCTGGCTTCCTCAGGATACATGTCGAAGCGTCCTTGGGCAAGACACTGAACCCCACGTTGCCTCCCAGTGTATCATTGGGGGTATGAATGTGTGTGAATGATTAGAAAGCACGTAGTTATGTGTATCTTAAGATGTGCTGTGTGTGTGAGTGGGGTGAATGCGGCATGTAGTGAAGCGCTTTGAGTGGTCAGTTAGACTAGAAAAGCGCTATACAAGAACAAGTCCATTTACCATTTAATGACACCCATTCAGATTATTTCCCTTTGTACCACTACACTTGTCAGGGATGTCCTCTTCTATTTGCTGTTGCTAGTGAACCTCTGGCTATTGCGCTTCGTTTAGAGTCACACATCACTGGAATTACAAGATATGATTTTGAACTGAAGGTCTCCCTCTATGCCGATGACTTATTACTATATGTTTGCAATCTCTCTGTCTCAGTTCCAGCTGCTCTTGACATCCTTAATTCATTTGGTCAGATTTCAGGCAATAAATAAAATTTGGACAAGAGTGAGCTGTTTCCTTTAAATCAAGGGCCCTGAAATGCTGCTCAGGGTTTCCCCATTCAAAATTGTTCCATTTGGCTTTAAATACCTTGGTATCCAGATTAGAGATCGATTTGAAGATCTGTTTGAAAACAATTTCGTCCCTTTGTTAGATCAGATACAGAAGGACTTTCAACGGTGGTCTGCCTCTTTCCCTCGTGGCCGAGGTTAATTCGGTTAAGATGAACATCCTCCCCCAAATTGTCTTTTCTCTTTCAGTGCCTGCCTGTCTTTCTCCCTCAGTTTTTTTTTCATAAATTAGACAAATCAATGTCTGAGTTTAAATGGAACAGGAAGGTGATTGCAAAGGGACGATTGCAAAAGGAGCTGTTGCAGAGACCTAAGACCCTGGGTGGCTTGGCCCTTCCTAACTTGAGATTTTATTACTGAGCTTCCATCCTTCGAGTAATTCAGCTTTGGATCTCTCTGTAGGGGAAACCAGTTCCTCCAACATGGTTGAGTATGGAGATGTTTTCTGCTAAACCTGCTTCACTGACTGCTCTCATCCACGCTCTTCTTAGCTTTTCTCTCTCCCCTTTTTGCAATAATATCTTAGTTAAATCGACTTGGTTTGATTTGGAAGCAATTTCTATGCGACTTTGGGCTACAGTCTTTCTCTTTCCTAGCACCTTTATCAGCTAACCCTGTTTTTCATCCTTCCTTAATTGATGGGTTTTTTTCTTTGTGGTCTGACTACGGCATCAAAGCATTTAGGGACATGTATATTGTCAGTATATTTGCATCCTTTCAGCTACTCTCCGAGAAATTTAATTTGCCTCGACAGTATTTTTTTTTTTAGATATGTTCAAGCGTGTAGTTTCATCCTCAATCTTAGCCCCAATGTCTCCCAGAGGCCTCTCTAATTGACTCCTTTTAAATCCCATTTCCTACCATTAAGGGTGCTATTTCACGTTTATACAACCTTATTTATTCTTTGCAGCTTATCCCGCTGCATAAAATTAAAACCCAATGGGAGGAGATCTTGGAGGAGCTGTGGGTGCCATTTTGCGTCAGGTTCACTCTTCATCTACTTGTGCTAAACATGGTCTGACCCAGTGCAAAATTACACATCATACCCATCTCGCTCGAGTTTGGCTCTCCAAAATCTATAATGTATATATGATCTATATATGATGTCGATTTCCTGTGCATAAGATGTCATCTGGCTCCAGCTACCCATGTCCATATGTTTTGGTCTTGCCCTTCACTATTCAATTTTTGGACACAGATATTCAACTCTATTTCTGTTTGTACAAAGGTTCAATTTGATCCACCAGCATGTACCGCTTTGTTTTGGGTTCTGACTCCTACTTTGCAGCTTCCTAAATATAAAGCTGACTTTGTAGCCTTTGTCTCCTTATTGGCAAGACGTCTGCTGCGCCGCCTTCTCACTGCTCTTGGATCAGGGACATCCTTCAGTTTGTGAAGGTGCAGAAAGTTAGGTGCTCGATACATGGTTCACTTGCAAGTTTAATAAAACTTGGGGTCCATTTTTTTGCACATGTTGAGGGATTGACTTTTACTGCTATTCCAGAGTAGCCACCCTGATTGTGTACTAACTGTGAGTTTTTCTTGTGGGAATTTGTGACATGCTTAGAATGTTTTTTATTTATCTCCGTTTTAGTGAACATATTAGACTTTGGTCACCCACTGCTAAATAAATTTGTTCTATGTATTTGTTGTGTTTTTTGTCATTTTTTTTACTATCAGTTATTTCTTATCTGATTTTATCTAATCTTTTTTTTACTTGCTATACTTGACACTGCATTGACTCTCGAAATGTCACCTCTTGGAAAAAATAAAAAATTAAATTAAATTAAAATAAAAATCAATAAATAAATGTTTTTTAAAAATTTACGCTATAATTAATCTGGGACATTTTTACTTTCATCCCTAATAATTCTCTTTTTTTATTTTCCCCTCAATAATCTTTTTTCATTCTAATTTCTCAATACGTTTTATTTATCTACTAACTTATCATTTATTAATTGCACTTATTGACATATTGACTGAGTGATTTGAACATTATAGTATTTATCAGTGATGAGTTTCAGCCTTCCGTTTGTTTTCTCCTTCAACAAACAAAAGTTTACATCTGTGAATCATAAAGATGTATAGGCAAAGAAAAATTAAAGAAAGTTGATCTTGAGGGACATTTAGATTAGATTGTGGCTTGAAACATAAGAGCAACAGCAGCGACAGACTTTTCAAACATTAGTGCAACCTGATGTGGTGGTGGATGGCATTAGTCACATTACGTTAATGTCACAAAGTCTTCAGAGTATTTTTTTCACAAGTCACATCACCAAAACTATTCAAACCAGTGCATGTTTTAGCAGTGTGGAAGCAGCAGCAGAAAGTATCACTTTTCTCAGTTTGTCATCTACATAAAGAAAAATACCTGCTGGTTGGGGCTGGAGCCTATCCCAGCGGTCATTGGGAGAGGCGGGGTACACCTGGACAGGTACCAGTCCATCACAGAGCCACACAGAGACAAACCACCATCAATTCAATTCAGTTTTATTTATATAGCGCCAAATTACAACAATTGTCATCTCAAGGCACTTAAATAATATCCAGGCTCACTCCTATGGTAAGTTTAGAATCAGCAGCTAACATGAGTGGCAGCTAGTTACAGCAGCTTCGCTAAGTTTCCTCTACGTTTGTGTGCTTTTACGTTTTTTTTTGCCTATGGATGCACATATGGTACTTTTGTGTGTTTTTAATCATTCTTAACATCCTTCAAACCACATCTGGAGATCCAGTAAGCCATGGCTCTATTGTTCACACTCAGGATCAGCTATTGGCCCTGTGCACTGCGACAGTGCTCCCCACAGAGACCTGACATCCCTCTGGAACTGTAGGGGATGCAGAGCTGGAACCAAGTGCTGGGGAAACAAGAGATGATTTCCGTCTATTATTATGGGAAATGTAAGATCTCTCCCTAATAAAACGGAAGAGCTAGCAGCGCTAACCAGACTACAGAGGTGTATGGGGAGAGCAGCATAGCGTGTTAGATGGAGACTTTGGATAGATTTCATCACCTGAGAGCAGACAGAAATCTGAAGGACAGCGGTAAGATAAAGGCAGGGGCAGTGTGGTGTTTGTGCTGCAACCCAAGGCACATCAGTGTGAAGGAAAAACTTTGAGTTGCAGGCGGTTAGCATCCAGCCATAGGACCTGCTGAGGGAGTGCTCTCATGTTATCACGATAACTGTGCATATTTCCCCGCTGGCCCATGCTGCGGCTGACAGTGACGTCATACACACTGCTGTGTTGTGACTACACACATCGCACCCCCCAGTCCCTGATGCCCTGCATCACTGTTCCCACGCAGAGGGAGAAGAAGAGGGTTTTCAGATCCAGTGACAAAGGGGAGCTAAGGAGGATTCAGAGGGAGCTAAATCCAGAGATCAGGAGGCGGAAGCATGGTGATAAAGCAGGGGCCTCTCCATCTCTCATCATTTCAGTTTTTCTTCTTATGATCTTTAAATAGATTGTTATTACAACTTGATGTTTTTTGGTCACCTGCTATCTTTGGTATCGTATCTTGCTGCTAATCTTATCTTAACATGCATGTTTTCAGAGTACCAGAAGAGAACTCGCACATACACGGGGGAGAACATCCAGACTCCACACAGAGAATCAGCTGAGATTCACAGCCAGAAGCTCTGCTGTGAGGCGACAGAGCTGACCACCGTGCAACAGTGGAACTCAGGAAGTTTTACTTGACCCGAGGACACCGTCTGCACCATCTGTCAGCTGCAGCTCAGATTATTGTAAGTAAACCATGGAAAGTTTGAACAGTGCCCTTATTTATCTCAGAAGTTCACCAGTCAGATTGCTCTGATTGGATGAATCCACCTCTGAAGAAGCCACCCGCCCACAGACAAAGCAATTTTCTTAAATCTTAAAACCATTTGGTTTGCACTTGGGCGAGTAATATTTCTTCTTCTTGAGTTTGATCAGTGCAGTACTGTTGCTAATGCTGCTCGTCATGTTCAGTTGGAACTGTAAAGCTGCTTTGAGCAGCACTGCTGTCCCAGACAATTTTCCCTTTGGGCAATTCAGAGTTTATCTCATCCCATTTAGAGATGAGGAGGAGGAACCCCCCACCAATGTCTCCTCCAGCTATAAGGATCTGGGTACCACTTCACTCTTGCCAACAGACTAATTGCAGCTTGCAGTTGTGCGTCTGTGTGAATGTAGATTACTATTAAAAAAAAGAAAGTGGCAGAATTAGTTTAACACACACACATAACTGAAAACTGTCTGATGATGAAGTAAGGTGACATGAAAACAACCAATCCCAACAGAATTTATTGTCCGATGTAGTCCAGCACCAGCAGATGCACCGTCCTAAAAAAAAAACTACAACTAAACATCCACACAGCTGCACTTTCTTGGGTTTCCCTCCACATGTGGATGAGTGCTTGTGAAGAGAGGAACACACTGATGTGCAAAGAGTTGGGATTCAGAGGAAAGTCGATTCTGTAAGCCCGTGGTTCCCAACCTGAGATTGCCGGGGGTGCGCAGAGCTTCGTCCGTTCTGAGGTTAACAATGAATTCTTTTTAATATAAATGACCAACACTGTGACCTCTGAACTTCCATTCAGTCCACCGGCTACGTTACCTGTTCGATTGTTTAGCATCACACAAAATGTCAGGGAAACGAAAAAGTGACGATATGTCCTCGGTATCAAAAAAGAAATGCGTTACAAAAACAAGGCAATATCAGGACAGTTACCTCGATTTGTTTCATGGAAGGCCAGGACACATTTCGGCCAGAATGTGTCATTTGTGGTGAGAAGCTAGCTAATGACAGCATGAAGCCAAGCAAACTCAAACCACACCAGGAGACGAAACACCCCGAGACTGCTGGAGAAAGTCGGGAATATTTTGAGAGGAAGAAGAAGCTCGGACTATCAAGAAGATCTCCGGACATTAGAAGAGCTTTTGAAAGAGCAGGTAGTGATTTACACAGAGCCACGGAGGCATCATTTGAGTGTTGGAAGCTAAAAAGCCACACAGAACAGCTTATGAAGCCCGCCTGCCTGAGAACTGTGGAGCGGCTGTGTGGACCACAGGTGGCTGAAAAAAAGAGAACTGTCCCGCTATCTGACAACACTGTCAAAGACAGAATTGATAAAATGACCAACGACTGCCAGAACCAGCTGCATGAGAAGCTTAAGACTTCTCCCTTCGCCATTCAGCTGGGTGAAACGACAACGTGGCAGAGGAGTCCAGGATACTGAAGGTGGGGACTTGAAACAAGGCTTTCTTCTGTCTCCAAACCTAACGACAACAGGCCAGGATATATTCTTAGCTGTGGACTCATATTTCTGCCCTATGAAGACCTGGCCGCGTGTTGCACTGACGGGTCGCAGCGATGAAGCGTTAAAGCCTGAAGGAAAAAGCCCCCATTTTTCACTGCATCGCCATGCACTGGCCAGTAAGAAACGTTCTGAAGACCTCAGCAACACCCTGTCAACTGTTGTTAAAGTGGGAAATTTCATCAAAGCTCGCCCTTCTCATAAGAGACTTTCTGCCCAACTGTGCGAGGATGAGGCACATCAGACATTACTGCTTCACACGGAGGTGTCCAAGTGGACGAGTGCTTTGCAAGAAAATAAAAGAATTCTTGCAACATCACAACCAACCACTGTGTGAACAGCTGACCGATGCGTGTTGGATCAAAGGGCCTTCCTGGCAGACACATTCACGCTGTACAATGAGACGAAAAGCGGATGCAGGGACCCGAATCAAACGTCATGCAGTGCAAAGACGCTCTGGATGCTTCTGTGCACAAACTGGAGTACAGAGCTGCAAAAATGTCAAATGGGGACCTGCAGCATTTTCCACTTCTGCTCAAGCAGGCTGTTGGCACCGTCAGTGCGTCTTTATGCAGAGTTCACCCGGCACATGAAGCTGCTCCGTGAGGAGGTGAAGAGCCGCTTTGCCCACATCGACCACTATTTGTCAAAGGAAATGTGGGTGATGGATCCCTACATTTCCAGCATGGAGGACGTGGCGTACCTCGGCTGTGAAGATCAACTTTGTGACCTTCAAGCTGATTCTGGGTCAAAAAAATATCTCCAGGACAACGGATACAAACGGTTTTGGACAGTGTCGCTCCCACCCTGGCCAAACACGCAGCAACAAAGGTTATTCTCCCATTTAGTACCACCTACCTGTCTGAGACAGCCTTCAGCGCCAAAAAAAGTGAAAACAAAAGCCCGGGACAGACTCGATGCCCACCAGCACTTCAGGCCGGCTGTCACAACCATCACACCTGACGTGGCATCCCTGCGCAGAGCTATGCAAGCCCACCGTGGCCATTAGTTTATGAACAGACTGACAGAGTAAAACTATGCCAACAAAACGCTTATCGTCATGGATGTTAGTCATTGTAATGGTTGTACATGAACGGCAGTGCAGTTGGGTCAGAAACTGTCACAGATCTCCTCCTCAGTTAATTGTCTTAAGCAGATCAGAGCTGCTGATAGATCTCTGAAAATACATTTTCTCTTTATGTAAGCCCACTGTGTTAAAGGGGAACTCCGGTGTTTTTAAACCTTATTTCTGGCATGAAATACGTTCATCTACTCACTGAGAACAGTTTGGTGAAAGTCGGCGTCCTTCTGAAGATATTTAGATAACTGGAGATCCATATAACGGAGTGAACGGGGCTTAGACGATGCAGCCTCTAAATAAGGCATTATCTGTCTTTATTTCACCAATACTTTAAGAAGAATGAATGACTGAACGTGTGCTATAGCTCTGTTAGCTCATAGCTCTGTTAGCTCATAGCTGCTGTTAGCTCATAGCTGCTGTTATGTGGCTACCTGCAGCTATAGGAGAGCTAACGGAGGGATTTCTACACAGGCACTCTACTGGGACCACTTCTGGAGTTCTTTCATGTCTTTAACATTTCTGCTTTCAGATCCATGTTGTCTAAATGGATTTAAACAGAAAAGCTTTCAAACACTTCCACTTTTTACATTTATAGACTAAAAATAAGTTGAAGTAAGGACAGATGCAGAGTTGGCTGCATTGTTGCTGCCTGTCAGCAGAAACTCAGCAGCTGTGTTCTGACCCGTTCGCTTTGCTGGTTCTGACATCAGAGGAGACTGCAGCTGTGGTTGGTTCCTGTAAGCAAACTAACAGGAGGTCCACAGCATTACAGCAGCAGTGTGTTCATCCCTCTTATGTTATTTATCAGAACAGAAGTTGGAAGCTTATGGTCTCTGACTCACAGACCAAGCCTCGGTTAGCTCCTCACTTCTGCTTCACACTAACGTGGAAACAAGTTCTTCTCATTGCTCAGCTTTCAGCCTCCCAGAATGTTGGCTGTTGTCTTGAGTAACAGTGGAATATGTACGATGAGCATCGCGCTGCACATCTTACTGTATGATGTCTCATATAGTAAACACATGTTTCATCTGTTATTGGTTGCATTTAGTACCAAGTTTATGTTTTCTTGGCATCTCAAATCTACAGGAAACATTTCCATTAAGGGCTGAGATAAACCAAGCTGACGATCAGTCTCCAGGCACATCTGGAGTGTTGGTGAACCTTGTGTGTTTTTGCTGTGTAAGCATTGTCAGACTTTTTTATATGTAGAGAAAAAGCCAATTCAACATGTTGAGCTTCTTGGTTTCTTCACATATGTTTAGAGTACCAGAGCCCTAACCGTTTAATATTTGTTGTCCTGTAGCGTTTCCACTTTCTTCAACAACTTACATGTACAGTAGTGCTGCACGATTGATCTAATCTGATGTCCATGCTCACCTGTGCAATCATGCAAATGCTGCATGGACATGACGACTCTGACAGCAGTTCATCGAATAAAAAGATGTCTCAGTTTAGAGAAGACTACATGTGGCGTCACCTGACAAGCAGCAGCTCACAGAGAAGTGTGATGGATGCAGGGTGGAGGAGGCGCAGACGAGCCAACACAAGCTCCGACATAACCACCAGTGCTCATTTCACTTCAACTTTACTGATGAGCAAAGACATTTTATTCTTTTAGGCGCTGGATCTCAAGTTGTTGCTGCTGCTTATGTGGAAGTGGAGAAATACACACTTCAACAATATCAGTCATTTGTGTGGGGAATCGACTCATTTATCATTTCACAATATTAAAACACCGCCAGAAAAGTTTGTGAACCTTAAACTACGCCTTTGTCGTGCACATTGCTGAGGTTTCCAGCCCCGTACCACGCTGTTTGTGGCCTCCCCCACATGACAACACATTCATGTGCACGGCTCATGCAACAAAATTGACCCAACTACCTGAAAAAGATTTGTCTTCATGTCAAATGCAACAAATAAATTGTACTCGATTTTCTAAAGATAAAAGCTGAATTTCAGATTGTGTTGGTTAGGTGTCCCCACAAAGATGACTCAGTGTGGGCCTTTCCCCCCATTTCTGACTGACCTGATTCACAGCCTCAGTTTATAAGTCCAGAAGCCCATGAAATAAACAGGATGTAGAAGTGAAACGGTTCCTCGGAGCAGTGGCGTGCACACAGCATGTGGAGGAGTTGAGCTGCTATGAGGTGATGCAGGATGAAGGTCACGCTGACACCACAGAAACACCTAAACCAATTAGTGCTGATAAATATAGGCTTGCAATAAGCTGGTACAGAGGGATGTCTGACCACAACAACAAGCTCTCTGCAGAGCTGGACGAGCAACTATGCTTCACTGCTGACAGGACAAATCAGCTCCAGTTTAACAGCTTTTATCAAACAGTCCCATTCTCCATTTGTCCCGACCACGTGTGGTCAGAGCAGCTCAGAGAGAGCAGCTCAGAGAAAAGCCGAGAGAGCAGCTCAGAGAGAGCAGCTCAGAGAACAGCCGAGAGAGCAGCTCAGAGAGCAACTGAGAGAGCAGCTGAGAGAACAGCTCAAAGCTCAGAGAGCAACTGAGAGAGCAGCTGAGAGAACAGCTCAAAGCTCAGAGAGAGCAGCCCAGAGAGAGCAGCTCAGAGAGAGCAGCTCAGAGAACAGCTCAGAGAACAGCCGAGAGAGCAGCTCAGAGAGAGCAGCTCAGAGAGAGCAGCTCAGAGCTCAGAGAGAGCAGCTCAGAGAGCAGCCGAGAGAGGAGCTCAGAGAGAGCAGCTCAGAGAGAGCAGCTCAAAGCTCAGAGAGCAGCCCAGAGAGCGCAGCCCGGAGAGAGCAGCTCAGAGAGAGCAGCTCAGAGAGAGCAGCTCAGAGAGAGCAGCTCAGAGAGCAGCCGAGAGAGGAGCTCAGAGAGAGCAGCTCAGAGAGAGCAGCTCAAAGCTCAGAGAGCAGCCCAGAGAGCGCAGCCCGGAGAGAGCAGCTCAGAGAGAGCAGCTCAGAGAGAGCAGCTCAGAGAGCAGCCCAGAGAGAGCAGCTCAGAGAGCAGCCCAGAGAGAGCAGCTCAGAGAGAGCAGCTCAGAGAGCAGAGCAGCTCAGAGAGCAGCCAAGAGAGCAGCTCAGAGAGCAGCTGAGAGAACAGCTCAAAGCTCAGAGAGCAGCTCAGAGAGAGCAGCTCAGAGAGAGCAACTGACAGAGCAACTGAGAGAGCAACTGAGAGAGCAGCTCAGAGAGAGCAGCTCAGAGAGGAGCTCAGAGAGAGCAGCCCAGAGAGAGCAGCTCAGAGAGCAGCTCAGAGAACAGCCGAGAGAGCAGCTCAGAGAACAGCTCAGAGAGAGCAGCTCAGAGAGAACAGCCAAGAGAGCAGCCCAGAGAGCAGCCCAGAGAGCAGCTCAGAGAGCAGCTCAGAGAGCAGCTCAGAGAGCAGCCGAGAGAGCAGCTCAGAGATCAGCTCAGAGGGCAGCTCAGAGAGAGCAGCCCAGAGAGAGCAGCCGAGAGATCAGCCGAGAGAGCAGCTCAGAGATCAGCCGAGAGAGCAGCTCAGAGATCAGCCGAGAGAGCAGCTCAGAGATCAGCCGAGAGAGCAGCTCAGAGAGCAGCTCAGAGAGAGCAGCCCAGAGAGAGCAGCTCAGAGAGCAGCCGAGAGAGCAGCTCAGAGAGCAGCCCAGAGAGCAGCTGATAGAACAGCTCAAAGCTCAGAGAGAGCAGCTCAGAGAGAAGCCAAGAGAGCAGCTCAGAGAGAGCAGCTCAGAGAGAGCAGCTCAGAGAGAGCAGCCAAGAGAGAGCAGCTCAGAGAGAGCAGCTCAGAGAGAGCAGCTCACAGAGCAGCTCAGAGAGAGCAGCTCAGAGAGCAGCCAAGAGAGCAGCTCAGAGAGCAGCTGAGAGAACAGCTCAAAGCTCAGAGAGCAGCTCAGAGAGAGCAGCTCAGAGAGAGCAACTGACAGAGCAACTGAGAGAGCAACTGAGAGAGCAGCCGAGAGAGCAGCCAAGAGAGAGCAGCTCAGAGAGCAGCCCAGAGAGAGCAGCTCAGAGAGAGCAGCTCAGAGAGAGCAGCTCAGAGAGAGCAGCTCAGGGAGCAGAGCAACTGAGAGAGCAGCTGATAGAACAGCTCAAAGCTCAGAGAGAGCAGCTCAGAGAGAAGCCAAGAGAGCAGCTCAGAGAGAGCAGCTCAGAGAGAGCAGCCAAGAGAGAGCAGCTCAGAGAGAGCAGCTCAGAGAGAGCAGCTCACAGAGCAGCTCAGAGAGAGCAGCTCAGAGAGCAGCCAAGAGAGCAGCTCAGAGAGCAGCTGAGAGAACAGCTCAGAGAGCAGCTGAGAGAACAGCTCAAAGCTCAGAGAGCAGCTCAGAGAGAGCAACTGACAGAGCAGCTCAGAGAGAGCAGCCGAGAGAGCAGCCAAGAGAGAGCAGCTCAGAGAGAGCAGCTCAGAGAGCAGCCCAGAG
The DNA here is from genome assembly GCF_036924035.1 of Leuresthes tenuis. NCBI lineage: Eukaryota > Metazoa > Chordata > Actinopteri > Atheriniformes > Atherinopsidae > Leuresthes > Leuresthes tenuis. The sequence goes on along the minus strand of NW_027325372.1, from coordinate 33,071,170 downwards.
AGAGCAGCTCAGAGAGAGCAGCTCAGAGAGAGCAGCTCAGAGAGCAGCCCAGAGAGAGCAGCTCAGAGAGAAGAGCAACTGAGAGAACAGCTCAAAGCTCAGAGAGAGCAGCTCAGAGAGAGCAGCAGCTCAGAGAGAGCAGCTCAGAGAACAGCTCAGAGAGAGCAGCTCAGAGAGCAGCCAAGAGAGCAGCTCAGAGAGCAGCTGAGAGAACAGCTCAAAGCTCAGAGAGCAGCTCAGAGAGAGCAGCTCAGAGAGAGCAACTGACAGAGCAACTGAGAGAGCAACTGAGAGAGCAACTGAGAGAGCAGCCGAGAGAGCAGCCAAGAGAGAGCAGCCCAGAGAGAGCAGCCCAGAGAGAGCAGCTCAGAGAGAGCAGCTCAGAGAGAGCAGCTCAGGGAGCAGAGCAACTGAGAGAGCAGCTGATAGAACAGCCAAGAGAGCAGCTCAGAGAGCAGCTGAGAGAACAGCTCAGAGAGCAGCTGAGAGAACAGCCCAAAGCTCAGAGAGCAGCTCAGAGAGAGCAACTGACAGAGCAGCTCAGAGAGAGCAGCCGAGAGAGCAGCCAAGAGAGAGCAGCTCAGAGAGAGCAGCTCAGAGAGCAGCCCAGAGAGAGCAGCTCAGAGAGAGCAGCCCAGAGAGAGCAGCTCAGAGAGAAGAGCAACTGAGAGAACAGCTCAAAGCTCAGAGAGAGCAGCTCAGAGAGAGCAGCAGCTCAGAGAACAGCTCAGAGAGAGCAGCTCAGAGAGCAGCCAAGAGAGCAGCTCAGAGAGCAGCTGAGAGAACAGCTCAAAGCTCAGAGAGCAGCTCAGAGAGAGCAGCTCAGAGAGAGCAACTGACAGAGCAACTGAGAGAGCAACTGAGAGAGCAACTGAGAGAGCAGCCGAGAGAGCAGCCAAGAGAGAGCAGCTCAGAGAGAGCAGCTCAGAGAGAGCAGCTCAGAGAGAGCAGCTCAGAGAGAGCAGCTCAGAGAGAGCAGCTCAGGGAGCAGAGCAACTGAGAGAGCAGCTGATAGAACAGCTCAAAGCTCAGAGAGAGCAGCTCAGAGAGAAGCCAAGAGAGCAGCTCAGAGAGCAGCTCAGAGAGAGCAGCTCAGAGAGAGCAGCCAAGAGAGAGCAGCTCAGAGAGAGCAGCTCAGAGAGAGCAGCTCACAGAGCAGCTCAGAGAGAGCAGCTCAGAGAGCAGCCAAGAGAGCAGCTCAGAGAGCAGCTGAGAGAACAGCTCAGAGAGCAGCTGAGAGAACAGCTCAAAGCTCAGAGAGCAGCTCAGAGAGAGCAACTGACAGAGCAGCTCAGAGAGAGCAGCCGAGAGAGCAGCCAAGAGAGAGCAGCCCAGAGAGCAGCCCAGAGACAGCAGCTCAGAGAGAGCAGCCCAGAGACAGCAGCTCAGAGAGAGCAGCTCAGAGAGAGCAGCTCAGAGAGAGCAGCTCAGAGAGAGCAGCTCAGAGAGAGCAGCTCAGAGAGCAGAGCAGCTCAGAGAGCAGAGCAACTGAGAGAGCAGCTGATAGAACAGCTCAAAGCTCAGAGAGAGCAGCTCAGAGAGAAGCCAAGAGAGCAGCTCAGAGAGCAGCTCAGAGAGAGCAGCTCAGAGAGAGCAGCCAAGAGAGAGCAGCTCAGAGAGAGCAGCTCAGAGAGAGCAGCTCAGAGAGAGCAGCTCAGAGAGAGCATCCAAGAGAGAGCAGCTCAGAGAGAGCAGCTCAGAGAGAGCAGCTCACAGAGCAGCTCAGAGAGAGCAGCTCAGAGAGCAGCCAAGAGAGCAGCTCAGAGAGCAGCTGAGAGAACAGCTCAGAGAGCAGCTGAGAGAACAGCTCAGAGAGAGCAGCTCAGAGAGAAGAGCAACTGAGAGAACAGCTCAAAGCTCAGAGAGAGCAGCAGCTCAGAGAGAGCAGCTCAGAGAACAGCCGAGAGAGAGCAGCTCAGAGAGAGCAGCTCAGAGAGAGCAGCTCACAGAGCAGCTCAGAGAGAGCAGCTGCAGAGCCACCCGAGTCGAAATCTGACAGCTTCACTGGGTCTGCTCCCCTGAATGTGTCAGTGATGAAGAGATTTCCAACTGTCATTTTAAATCAAGCCACATTTCATCAGTGGACATCAAAAAGCCAGACATCCACAAATCAATACAAAGCCCAAACAACACGGCGTTCTGTTCCACGACTCAGTCTGAGCAACGCTCCCAGCGGCTCTCCCAAAAGCTGCTTCCCCCACAGCTTCATCAGAAAAGGCTTTCAGCTGTGACCCCATCTCCCCCACCACTTCAAAATACAGATATGACATGACACTACGCCATCCAATGGACTTTCTTAAACGTTAACAAGCACTATTCTGATTATGTGGTAATCCCATCTTTGTTCATGAACTAATCTACTTGGTTAGCAGCACCACAAACAGCCACTTCCGGCTGAACAGTCCTGAAGGTGAGAGCTCTGCTGTGGGGCTGATCCAACAGAGGACCAAAAGGCTCACACAGAGCCCTCAGAGGAAACACCCGCAGACATACCCGAGATCAGCTCTGTCACCCCTCTGTTCTATACTGATGGAAACCAGGCTTTTCAGAGGAGAGGACTGAGAACTGGGAGGAAAATGTAGCGAGCAGCTGCTGAATCTCCACCTTCCTCCGCCCGGACAACGTGGAGCTCAAGGGTAGCAAGTCTCCGAGGAGCCCGTCCTGAGGAACGGCACCGGGAGCAGACGCCTTTAAGTTTGCCAACTGTAAAACTATTTCACTTAGCTTTCAGTTGATGTAGGATCCCCGAGCAAGCAAGCACCCGCGCGCGCGCGCGCGCACACACACACACACACTCACACACAAAGTGCCGTTACACGGATATGAAAACTACTGTGGCGACTACATATGACCCACTGAGTGTTAATATGCATCCAGGACATAGCCGGCGGCGTCACAGTTCAGCGGCATGAAGGGGTACTCATGGCCAGCTTAGCTGACATGCTGCATGTTAGCTACATGGCTAACGCCGAACACTGGCGGCGATGTTTCTCATTCGCTCGCCGTCCTGGTTGGAGACATGTGTACAGCAACACAAGGCAGACTTGACTTACCTCCGTCATGTCGCTGTTAGCGGATGGATGCTGCCCACAGCTCTGAGTGAAGTGAGACTCATCGAGCTGCAGCACACCGCGGCTAGCTGTTTAGCTAGCTGACACCGACTGTTCCAGTCAACCCTGTATTTTCCTCAGTGTCCCAGTCGCAGAGCATCTCTGCGGAGGCTCACTGAGGCTCCTGGATTGCCTGTACCTCCACTTCTCGACATTATTGCCCAAGCTCTGCGGTTTTTTCCCCCCAATACTAGCAGCTGCCTGTAATCAATGGGCTACGGTGTGTTCAGTGACAGCCGTGACACAGCCAGCCGAACAGTTTGCGGTTAGAGGTGCTTTCACATCCTTCAGCTGGGTCCACCACAGACGGCTGCCTCTCCTGAACACTGACGGCGTTTCCATCTGACCAAACAAAAGTACACTTCCGGATTGACGGCATGTTTAGGACCGAGTTTAGCCGAGCCAATCCGTGCCAGATTCAGATGGCCTTTTTTGTTTAACCTCCTAAAATCACTTCTCATCTGTCAAGTGATCATAGGCTGCACTGTTTTACTGCTCAAAGGCTTGTTAAAAACCAGATAAAAGGAGGAACTGTCCAGAGAAAAAGGCAGAGACATCTAAGACATAATTTAATTCTGAACTAATGGACAGGACTGAAAACAGCGACCCGCCTGATGCACGATGCATCAGGGCAGAGAAGAACCTTTAAAACAGCCCAGTCAAGCACACACACGAAGCTGAAAGTCGAGCAGAACGAGGTCCAAAATTCCTCTGCATCAATGGCTTTTTCACACATACACTGGTTTAAAAACTAAGTGAACCCCCGATCCAGCAGCCTCAGCAGCAGCGAGTGTAAAACTAAGTGAACCCCTGATCCAGCAGCTTCAGCAGCAGTGAGTAAGAAACTAAGTGAACCCCTGATCCAGCAGCCTCAGCAGCAGTGAGTAAGAAACTAAGTGAACCCCTGATCCAGGAGCTTTCAGCAGCGGTGAGTGAAAAACTAAGTGAACCCCTGATTCAGCAGCCTCAGCAGCAGTGAGTAAGAAACTAAGTGAACTCCTGATCCAGCAGTTTCAGCAGCAGTGAGTAAGAAACTAAGTGAACCAGCAGCTTCAGCAGCAGTGAGTAAGAAACTAAGTGAACCCCTGATCCAGCACCTGCAGCAGCAGCTTCAGCAGCAGCGAGTGTAAAACTAAGTGAACCCCTGATCCAGGAGCTTTCAGCAGCGGTGAGTGAAAAACTAAGTGAACCCCTGATTCAGCAGCCTCAGCAGCAGTGAGTAAGAAACTAAGTGAACTCCTGATCCAGCAGTTTCAGCAGCAGTGAGTAAGAAACTAAGTGAACCAGCAGCTTCAGCAGCAGTGAGTAAGAAACTAAGTGAACCCCTGATCCAGCACCTGCAGCAGCAGCTTCAGCAGCAGCGAGTGTAAAACTAAGTGAACCCCTGATCCAGCAGCTTCAGCAGCAGTGAGTAAGAAACTAAGTGAACCCCTGATCCAGCAGCCTCAGCAGCAGTGAGTAAGAAACTAAGTGAACTCCCGATCCAGCAGTTTCAGCAGCAGTGAGTAAGAAACTAAGTGAACCCCTGATCCAGGAGCTTTCAGCAGCGGTGAGTGAAAAACTAAGTGAACCCCTGATTCAGCAGCCTCAGCAGCAGTGAGTAAGAAACTAAGTGAACTCCTGATCCAGCAGTTTCAGCAGCAGTGAGTAAGAAACTAAGTGAACCCCTGATCCAGGAGCTTTCAGCAGTGGTGAGTGAAAAACTAAGTGACCCCCTGATTCAGCAGCCTCAGCAGCAGTGAGTAAGAAACTAAGTGAACTCCTGATCCAGCAGTTTCAGCAGCAGTGAGTAAGAAACTAAGTGAACCCCTGATCCAGCAGTTTCAGCAGCAGTGAGTAAGAAACTAAGTGAACCAGCAGCTTCAGCAGCAGTGAGTAAGAAACTAAGTGAACCCCTGATCCAGCACCTGCAGCAGCAGCTTCAGCAGCAGTGAGTGTAAAACTAAGTGAACCCCTGATCCAGGAGCTTTCAGCAGCGGTGAGTGAAAAACTAAGTGAACCCCTGATCCAGCAGCCTCAGCAGCAGTGAGTAAGAAACTAAGTGAACTCCTGATCCAGCAGTTTCAGCAGCAGTGAGTAAGAAACTAAGTGAACCAGCAGCTTCAGCAGCAGTGAGTAAGAAACTAAGTGAACCCCTGATCCAGCACCTGCAGCAGCAGCTTCGGCAGCGGTGAGTGTAAAACTAAGTGAACCCCTGATCCAGCAGCTTCAGCAGCAGCGAGTGTGAAACTAAGTGAACCCCTGATCCAGCAGCCTCAGCAGCAGTGAGTAAGAAACTAAGTGAACCCCTGATCCAGCAGTTTCAGCAGCGGTGAGTGAAAAACTAAGTGAACCCCTGATCCAACAGCCTCAGCAGCAGTGAGTAAGAAACTAAGTGAACCCCTGATCCAGCAGTTTCAGCAGCGGTGAGTGAAAAACTAAGTGAACTCCTGATCCAGCAGCCTCAGCAGCAGTGAGTAAGAAACTAAGTGAACCAGCAGCTTCAGCAGCAGTGAGTAAGAAACTAAGTGAACCCCTGATCCAGCAGCCTCAGCAGCAGTGAGTAAGAAACTAAGTGAACCCCTGATCCAGCAGCCTCAGCAGCAGTGAGTAAGAAACTAAGTGAACCCCTGATCCAGCAGTTTCAGCAGCGGTGAGTGAAAAACTAAGTGAACTCCTGATCCAGCAGCTTCAGCAGCAGTGTGTAAAACTAAATGAACCCCTGATCCAGCAGCAGTGAGTGTAAAACTAAGTGAACCCCTGATCCAGCAGCTTCAGCAGCAGTGAGTGTAAAACTAAGTGAACCCCTGATCCAGCAGCTTCAGCAGCAGTGAGTGTAAAACTAAGTGAACCCCTGATCCAGCAGCTTGCAGCAGCAGCAGCAGCTTCAGCAGCAGTGAGTGTAAAACTAAGTGAACCCCTGATCCAGCAGCTTCAGCAGCAGTGAGCTGCAGTGATGGTTTCCTGTGGGACGTTATCAGTCTCTCTCATGGTTCTGGAGGAATCTCGGCCACTCTTCTCTCCAGCGCTGCTTCAGCTCATTGAGGTTTGCAGCATTGGTTTCTGCACAGCTCTCTTAAGGTCCCACCACAGCATTTCAGTCAGGCTGAGGTCTGGACTCTGAATGGACCATTGCAACACCTTGATTCTTTTCTTTTTCACACATTCTGCTGTAGGTCTGCTGCTGTGTTTGGGATCATTGTCCTGTTGATGAGCAAGTTTCAGCCCAGCTTTAGCTGTGGGACAGATGGCCTCACATCTGACTCTAGAATACTTTGGTATCCAGAGGAGTTCATGGTGGACTCGCTATTGACATTTTCAAAGTTTCTCTGAGCATTGCACGGTCTAACCTTGGGGTGAACTTTAACCCTTAACATGCTAACTGAGGCCTGTAGAGTCTGAGATGTAGCTCTGGGCTTTTTCACCTTGGGGTGAACTTTAACCTTTAACATGCTAACTGAGGCCTGTAGAGTCTGAGATGTAGCTCTGGGCTTTTTCATCTTGAGGTGAACTTTAACCTTTAACATGCTAACTGAGGCCTGTAGAGTCTGAGATGTAGCTCTGGGCTTCTTCACCTTGGGGTGACCTTTAACCTTTAACATGCTAACTGAGGCCTGTAGAGTCTGAGATGTAGCTCTGGGCTTTTTGACCTTGGGGTGAACTTTAACCTTTAACATGCTAACTGAGGCCTGTAGAGTCTGAGATGTAGCTCTGGGCTTTTTCACCTTGGGGTGACCTTTAACATGCTAACTGAGGCCTGTAGAGTCTGAGATGTAGCTCTGGGCTTTTTCACCTTGGGGTGAACTTTAACCTTTAACATGCTAACTGAGGCCTGTAGAGTCTGAGATGTAGCTCTGGGCTTTTTCACCTTTGGATGACCTTTAACCTTTAACATGCTAACTGAGGCCTGTAGAGTCTGAGATGTAGCTCTGGGCTTTTTCACCTTGGGGTGACCTTTAACATGCTAACTGAGGCCTGTAGAGTCTGAGATGTAGCTCTGGGCTTTTTCACCTTGGGATGAACTTTAACCTTTAACATGCTAACTGAGGCCTGTAGAGTCTGAGATGTAGCTCTGGGCTTTTTCACCTTGGGGTGACCTTTAACCTTTAACATGCTAACTGAGGCCTGGAGAGTCTGAGATGTAGCTCTGGGCTTTTTCACCTTGGGGTGAACTTTAACCTTTAACATGCTAACTGAGGCCTGTAGAGTCTGAGATGTAGCTCTGGGCTTTTTCACCTTTGGATGACCTTTAACCTTTAACATGCTAACTGAGGCCTGTAGAGTCTGAGATGTAGCTCTGGGCTTTTTCACCTTGGGGTGACCTTTAACATGCTAACTGAGGCCTGTAGAGTCTGAGATGTAGCTCTGGGCTTTTTCACCTTGGGGTGAACTTTAACCTTTAACATGCTAACTGAGGCCTGTAGAGTCTGAGATGTAGCTCTGGGCTTTTTCACCTTTGGGTGACCTTTAACCTTTAACATGCTAACTGAGGCCTGGAGAGTCTGAGATGTAGCTCTTGGCTTTTTCACCTTGGGGTGACCTTTAACATGCTAACTGAGGCCTGTAGAGTCTGAGATGTAGCTCTGGGCTTTTTCACCTTGGGGTGAACTTTAACCTTTAACATGCTAACTGAGGCCTGTAGAGTCTGAGATGTAGCTCTGGGCTTTTTCACCTTGGGGTGACCTTTAACATGCTAACTGAGGCCTGTAGAGTCTGAGATGTAGCTCTGGGCTTTTTCACCTTGGGGTGAACTTTAACCTTTAACATGCTAACTGAGGCCTGGAGAGTCTGAGATGTAGCTCTGGGCTTTTTCACCTTTGGATGACCTTTAACCTTTAACATGCTAACTGAGGCCTGGAGAGTCTGAGGTGTAGCTCTTGGCTTTTTCACCTTGGGGTGACTTTTAACATGCTAACTGAGGCCTGTAGAGTCTGAGATGTAGCTCTGGGCTTTTTCACCTTGAGGTGACCTTTAACCTTTAACATGCTAACTGAGGCCTGTAGAGTCTGAGATGTAGCTCTGGGCTTTTTCACCTTGAGGTGAACTTTAACCTTTAACATGCTAACTGAGGCCTGTAGAGTCTGAGATGTAGCTCTGGGCTTTTTCACCTTGAGGTGAACTTTAACCTTTAACATGCTAACTGAGGCCTGTAGAGTCTGAGATGTAGCTCTGGGCTTTTTCACCTTTGGGTGAACTTTAACCTTTAACATGCTAACTGAGGCCTGTAGAGTCTGAGGTGTAGCTCTTGGCTTTTTCACCTTGGGGTGACCTTTAACATGCTAACTGAGGCCTGTAGAGTCTGAGATGTAGCTCTGGGCTTTTTCATCTTGAGGTGAACTTTAACCTTTAACATGCCAACTGAGGCCTGTAGAGTCTGAGATGTAGCTCTGGGCTTTTTCACCTTGGGGTGACCTTTAACCTTTAACATGCTAACTGAGGCCTGTAGAGTCTGAGATGTAGCTCTGGGCTTTTTCACCTTGGGGTGACCTTTAACCTTTAACATGCTAACTGAGGCCTGTAGAGTCTGAGATGTAGCTCTGGGCTTTTTCACCTTGAGGTGAACTTTAACCTTTAACATGCTAACTGAGGCCTGTAGAGTCTGAGATGTAGCTCTGGGCTTTTTCATCTTGAGGTGAACTTTAACCTTTTACATGCTAACTGAGGCCTGTAGAGTCTGAGATGTAGCTCTGGGCTTTTTCACCTTGAGGTGAACTTTAACCTTTAACATGCTAACTGAGGCCTGTAGAGTCTGAGATGTAGCTCTGGGCTTTTTCATCTTGGGGTGACCTTTAACATGCTAACTGAGGCCTGTAGAGTCTGAGATGTAGCTCTGGGCTTTTTCACCTTGGGCTGACCTTTAACCTTTAACATGCTAACTGAGGCCTGTAGAGTCTGAGATGTAGCTCTGGGCTTTTTCACCTTTGGGTGACCTTTAACCTTTAACATGCTAACTGAGGCCTGGAGAGTCTGAGATGTAGCTCTTGGCTTTTTCACCTTGGGGTGACCTTTAACATGCTAACTGAGGCCTGTAGAGTCTGAGATGTAGCTCTGGGCTTTTTCATCTTGAGGTGAACTTTAACCTTTAACATGCTAACTGAGGCCTGTAGAGTCTGAGATGTAGCTCTGGGCTTCTTCACCTTGGGGTGACCTTTAACCTTTAACATGCTAACTGAGGCCTGTAGAGTCTGAGATGTAGCTCTGGGCTTTTTGACCTTGGGGTGAACTTTAACCTTTAACATGCTAACTGAGGCCTGTAGAGTCTGAGATGTAGCTCTGGGCTTTTTCACCTTGGGGTGACCTTTAACATGCTAACTGAGGCCTGTAGAGTCTGAGATGTAGCTCTGGGCTTTTTGACCTTGGGGTGAACTTTAACCTTTAACATGCTAACTGAGGCCTGTAGAGTCTGAGATGTAGCTCTGGGCTTTTTCACCTTGGGGTGACCTTTAACATGCTAACTGAGGCCTGTAGAGTCTGAGATGTAGCTCTGGGCTTTTTCACCTTGGGGTGAACTTTAACCTTTAACATGCTAACTGAGGCCTGTAGAGTCTGAGATGTAGCTCTGGGCTTTTTCACCTTTGGATGACCTTTAACCTTTAACATGCTAACTGAGGCCTGTAGAGTCTGAGATGTAGCTCTGGGCTTTTTCACCTTGGGGTGACCTTTAACATGCTAACTGAGGCCTGTAGAGTCTGAGATGTAGCTCTGGGCTTTTTCACCTTGGGATGAACTTTAACCTTTAACATGCTAACTGAGGCCTGTAGAGTCTGAGATGTAGCTCTGGGCTTTTTCACCTTGGGGTGACCTTTAACCTTTAACATGCTAACTGAGGCCTGGAGAGTCTGAGATGTAGCTCTGGGCTTTTTCACCTTGGGGTGACCTTTAACATGCTAACTGAGGCCTGTAGAGTCTGAGATGTAGCTCTGGGCTTTTTCACCTTGGGGTGAACTTTAACCTTTAACATGCTAACTGAGGCCTGTAGAGTCTGAGATGTAGCTCTGGGCTTTTTCACCTTTGGATGACCTTTAACCTTTAACATGCTAACTGAGGCCTGTAGAGTCTGAGGTGTAGCTCTTGGCTTTTTCACCTTGGGGTGACCTTTAACATGCTAACTGAGGCCTGTAGAGTCTGAGATGTAGCTCTGGGCTTTTTCATCTTGAGGTGAACTTTAACCTTTAACATGCCAACTGAGGCCTGTAGAGTCTGAGATGTAGCTCTGGGCTTTTTCACCTTGGGGTGACCTTTAACCTTTAACATGCTAACTGAGGCCTGTAGAGTCTGAGATGTAGCTCTGGGCTTTTTCACCTTGGGGTGACCTTTAACCTTTAACATGCTAACTGAGGCCTGTAGAGTCTGAGATGTAGCTCTGGGCTTTTTCACCTTGAGGTGAACTTTAACCTTTAACATGCTAACTGAGGCCTGTAGAGTCTGAGATGTAGCTCTGGGCTTTTTCATCTTGAGGTGAACTTTAACCTTTAACATGCTAACTGAGGCCTGTAGAGTCTGAGATGTAGCTCTGGGCTTTTTCACCTTGAGGTGAACTTTAACCTTTAACATGCTAACTGAGGCCTGTAGAGTCTGAGATGTAGCTCTGGGCTTTTTCATCTTGGGGTGACCTTTAACATGCTAACTGAGGCCTGTAGAGTCTGAGATGTAGCTCTGGGCTTTTTCACCTTGGGCTGACCTTTAACCTTTAACATGCTAACTGAGGCCTGTAGAGTCTGAGATGTAGCTCTGGGCTTTTTCACCTTTGGGTGACCTTTAACCTTTAACATGCTAACTGAGGCCTGGAGAGTCTGAGATGTAGCTCTTGGCTTTTTCACCTTGGGGTGACCTTTAACATGCTAACTGAGGCCTGTAGAGTCTGAGATGTAGCTCTGGGCTTTTTCATCTTGAGGTGAACTTTAACCTTTAACATGCTAACTGAGGCCTGTAGAGTCTGAGATGTAGCTCTGGGCTTCTTCACCTTGGGGTGACCTTTAACCTTTAACATGCTAACTGAGGCCTGTAGAGTCTGAGATGTAGCTCTGGGCTTTTTGACCTTGGGGTGAACTTTAACCTTTAACATGCTAACTGAGGCCTGTAGAGTCTGAGATGTAGCTCTGGGCTTTTTCACCTTTGGATGACCTTTAACCTTTAACATGCTAACTGAGGCCTGTAGAGTCTGAGATGTAGCTCTGGGCTTTTTCACCTTGGGATGAACTTTAACCTTTAACATGCTAACTGAGGCCTGTAGAGTCTGAGATGTAGCTCTGGGCTTTTTCACCTTTGGGTGACCTTTAACCTTTAACATGCTAACTGAGGCCTGGAGAGTCTGAGATGTAGCTCTGGGCTTTTTCACCTTGGGGTGACCTTTAACATGCTAACTGAGGCCTGTAGAGTCTGAGATGTAGCTCTGGGCTTTTTCACCTTGGGGTGAACTTTAACCTTTAACATGCTAACTGAGGCCTGTAGAGTCTGAGATGTAGCTCTGGGCTTTTTCACCTTTGGATGACCTTTAACCTTTAACATGCTAACTGAGGCCTGTAGAGTCTGAGATGTAGCTCTGGGCTTTTTCACCTTGGGGTGACCTTTAACATGCTAACTGAGGCCTGTAGAGTCTGAGATGTAGCTCTGGGCTTTTTCACCTTGGGGTGAACTTTAACCTTTAACATGCTAACTGAGGCCTGTAGAGTCTGAGATGTAGCTCTGGGCTTTTTCACCTTTGGGTGACCTTTAACCTTTAACATGCTAACTGAGGCCTGGAGAGTCTGAGATGTAGCTCTTGGCTTTTTCACCTTGGGGTGACCTTTAACATGCTAACTGAGGCCTGTAGAGTCTGAGATGTAGCTCTGGGCTTTTTCACCTTGGGGTGAACTTTAACCTTTAACATGCTAACTGAGGCCTGTAGAGTCTGAGATGTAGCTCTGGGCTTTTTCACCTTGGGGTGACCTTTAACATGCTAACTGAGGCCTGTAGAGTCTGAGATGTAGCTCTGGGCTTTTTCACCTTGGGGTGAACTTTAACCTTTAACATGCTAACTGAGGCCTGGAGAGTCTGAGATGTAGCTCTGGGCTTTTTCACCTTTGGATGACCTTTAACCTTTAACATGCTAACTGAGGCCTGGAGAGTCTGAGGTGTAGCTCTTGGCTTTTTCACCTTGGGGTGACTTTTAACATGCTAACTGAGGCCTGTAGAGTCTGAGATGTAGCTCTGGGCTTTTTCACCTTGAGGTGACCTTTAACCTTTAACATGCTAACTGAGGCCTGTAGAGTCTGAGATGTAGCTCTGGGCTTTTTCACCTTGAGGTGAACTTTAACCTTTAACATGCTAACTGAGGCCTGTAGAGTCTGAGATGTAGCTCTGGGCTTTTTCACCTTGAGGTGAAATTTAACCTTTAACATGCTAACTGAGGCCTGTAGAGTCTGAGATGTAGCTCTGGGCTTTTTCACCTTTGGGTGACCTTTAACCTTTAACATGCTAACTGAGGCCTGTAGAGTCTGAGGTGTAGCTCTTGGCTTTTTCACCTTGGGGTGACCTTTAACATGCTAACTGAGGCCTGTAGAGTCTGAGATGTAGCTCTGGGCTTTTTCATCTTGAGGTGAACTTTAACCTTTAACATGCCAACTGAGGCCTGTAGAGTCTGAGATGTAGCTCTGGGCTTTTTCACCTTGGGGTGACCTTTAACCTTTAACATGCTAACTGAGGCCTGTAGAGTCTGAGATGTAGCTCTGGGCTTTTTCACCTTGGGGTGACCTTTAACCTTTAACATGCTAACTGAGGCCTGTAGAGTCTGAGATGTAGCTCTGGGCTTTTTCACCTTGAGGTGAACTTTAACCTTTAACATGCTAACTGAGGCCTGTAGAGTCTGAGATGTAGCTCTGGGCTTTTTCATCTTGAGGTGAACTTTAACCTTTAACATGCTAACTGAGGCCTGTAGAGTCTGAGATGTAGCTCTGGGCTTTTTCACCTTGAGGTGAACTTTAACCTTTAACATGCTAACTGAGGCCTGTAGAGTCTGAGATGTAGCTCTGGGCTTTTTCATCTTGGGGTGACCTTTAACATGCTAACTGAGGCCTGTAGAGTCTGAGATGTAGCTCTGGGCTTTTTCACCTTGGGCTGACCTTTAACCTTTAACATGCTAACTGAGGCCTGTAGAGTCTGAGATGTAGCTCTGGGCTTTTTCACCTTTGGGTGACCTTTAACCTTTAACATGCTAACTGAGGCCTGGAGAGTCTGAGATGTAGCTCTTGGCTTTTTCACCTTGGGGTGACCTTTAACATGCTAACTGAGGCCTGTAGAGTCTGAGATGTAGGTCTGGGCTTTTTCACCTTGAGGTGAACTTTAACCTTTAACATGCTAACTGAGGCCTGTAGAGTCTGAGATGTAGCTCTGGGCTTTTTCACCTTGGGGTGACCTTTAACATGCTAACTGAGGCCTGTAGAGTCTGAGATGTAACTCTGGGCTTTTTCACCTTGGGGTGAACTTTAACCTTTAACATGCTAACTGAGGCCTGGAGAGTCTGAGATGTAGCTCTGGGCTTTTTCACCTTTAGATGACCTTTAACCTTTAACATGCTAACTGAGGCCTGGAGAGTCTGAGATGTAGCTCTTGGCTTTTTCACCTTGGGGTGACCTTTAACATGCTAACTGAGGCCTGTAGAGTCTGAGATGTAGCTCTGGGCTTTTTCATCTTGAGGTGAACTTTAACCTTTAACATGCCAACTGAGGCCTGTAGAGTCTGAGATGTAGCTCTGGGCTTTTTCACCTTGGGGTGACCTTTAACCTTTAACATGCTAACTGAGGCCTGTAGAGTCTGAGATGTAGCTCTGGGCTTTTTCATCTTGAGGTGAACTTTAACCTTTAATATGCTAACTGAGGCCTGTAGAGTCTGAGATGTAGCTCTGGGCTTTTTCACCTTGGGATGACCTTTAACCTTTAGCATGCTAACTGAGGCCTGTAGAGTCTGAGATGTAGCTCTGGGCTTTTTCACCTTGGGGTGACCTTTAACCTTTAACATGCTAACTGAGGTCTGTAGAGTCTGAGATGTAGCTCTGGGCTTTTTCATCTTGAGGTGAACTTTAACCTTTAACATGCTAACTGAGGCCTGTAGAGTCTGAGATGTAGCTCTGGGCTTTTTCACCTTGGGGTGACCTTTAACCTTTAGCATGCTAACTGAGGCCTGTAGAGTCTGAGATGTAGCTCTGGGCTTTTTCATCTTGAGGTGAACTTTAACCTTTAACATGCTAACTGAGGCCTGTAGAGTCTGAGATGTAGCTCTGGGCTTTTTCACCTTGGGGTGACCTTTAACCTTTAGCATGCTAACTGAGGCCTGTAGAGTCTGAGATGTAGCTCTGGGCTTTTTCACCTTGGGGTGACCTTTAACCTTTAACATGCTAACTGAGGCTTGTAGAGTCTGAGATGTAGCTCTGGGCTTTTTCACCTTGGGGTGACCTTTAACATGCTAACTGAGGCCTGGAGAGTCTGAGATGTAGCTCTGGGCTTTTTCACCTTGGGGTGACCTTTAACCTTTAACATGCTAACTGAGGCCTGTAGAGTCTGAGATGTAGCTCTGGGCTTTTTCATCTTGGGGTGAACTTTAACCTTTAACATGCTAACTGAGGCCTGTAGAGTCTGAGATGTAGCTCTGGGCTTTTTCACCTTGGGGTGACCTTTAACCTTTAACATGCTAACTGAGGCCTGTAGAGTCTGAGATGTAGCTCTGGGCTTCTTCACCTAGGGGTGACCTTTAACCTTTAACATGCTAACTGAGGCCTGTAGAGTCTGAGATGTAGCTCTGGGCTTTTTCACCTTGGGGTGACCTTTAACCTTTAACATGCTAACTGAGGCCTGTAGAGTCTGAGATGTAGCTCTGGGCTTCTTCACCTTGGGGTGAACTTGCTGGGACGTCCACTCCTGGGAAGATTGACAGCTGTCCTGAATGTTTTCCACTTGTGAATAATCTTTCTCTCTGTAGAATGATGGACTCCAGATAGTCTGGAAATGGCCTTATAACCCTTCCCAGACTGATGGGCAGCAGCAGCTGCTTCTCTGAGATCATTGCTGGTGTCTTTCCTCCTTGGCATCGTGTTAAACTGACAGAACTTCTGCTTTTATAGAGCTGCTCACACTGACTGATGATCAGTTAATCAGAGCTTTGATCAGCAGCTCCTGGCTGCGACTTACCCTCTTAGTTCCTGTGGAAGCAGTGAGGGTTCACTTAGTTTTTTACACACTGTTTCTCTGTTTTGTCTCTATGTCATGTGTTGGTAATCTGAGGTTGGGTTGACCTCACTTTCAGACCTGTGGTCTGTACTGTGAAGCTGTAATAGCGGCTTCGCAAGTTTACTACAGCTTCAGCTGTGTTCACTTCTTATTGTGGTGAATTACCATGGCAACTTATGCTGGAAAACTAACTAGCTTTGGAGCAGGTTAGGTTTTCAAATAAGACATGAACATGTAAAAGTACAGCCTTCCAATCAATCACATCTTTAAGAAAATGAAAGATAGGGAGAGTATCTACCCAAATTACACTGATTAACTTTCACTCAGAGGCATCTTTGTTAAAGATGCGTTGGCCAAACTGAAGCTTTCACTTGCTTTAAGAATACACCTACCTTACATTCATTTAATAAAATACACAATGTCAAATGCTCAGATCTACTCTGCTTCAAAGATGGAGAAGTGATATTGATCAGATTAGTAATTATCGCATTCACATTGTTGGCATTCTGTTTCTACTTTTTCTGACAGCTTTCCCACCCCCTTTCGCCACAGCAGCTGTGCTACATTTCAGCCTGATAGAAAGTTTTACATGACCATATCAATATTTGGAAAACTTGGGTTAACTTACTAAGTCGATAACCCACACTGCAATATTGCTCAGTGAGATCTCCATTGTCAGGTTTAGTTTAACCAGATCAACAAAAGATACCCTGAGTATGTTGAACCTGGTCGGGTGGGGACAAGAAGTTTCTTTTATTAAACTATTATATCTTAATATGTAAAACCTTTACTTTCTTTTCACATGTGGTTGCACATCATCCAGACCATCACAGACGCTGGCTTTAAACCTTCCTCTGAGAACAGCTGGATGCTCTTTCTCAGCAGTTTTTCCCAGAAGCAGCTGAAACGTGGACTCATCTGCCCACAGAACACGTGTCCACTGTCTTTCTGTCCCTCTGAGATGAGCTGGAGTCCAGAGAACTGGGCCGTGGTTCTGCTCAGAGCTGATATATGGCTTCCTCCCTGTGTGCTATCCTTGTATGATGTCAAATGTCAGTTTTCATGGTGGTTTCTCATGTGTAGATATAGAAAATACATAAAAGTGAAAGTGTCAAGTAAAAAGTAAAAGACTTCTTTTAGCTTTTCTTTTGTTCGATTTATTAATAGGCTTATTTTAGGAATCTGAATATAACACACTTCTCTTTTTTTCTCTCAACATTGCTGCTGTTCTTGTCATTTCTATCATTTTTCTTGATACAATCATGGTATAGAACTCAATGCAGAATCCCAGTTACACAGAGATTCCCAAAAGACCTTCCCTGTTGAAACTTATTTGTCTTGACAGTCGTTCATACCAGGGATTTCTCACAGGACAGTCATGCTGTTCTAAGAATTCGAACAGTTGCCCAACAGGTGAAAGCACTTTGTCATCAGTAACAACAAACGAACTGCTCAGAGCCACAGTGAATTAACAGGAGATATAAGCATCTCCTGTCCTTACCTGCAGTCTGCCACAACTGCATCATGCAGACAACATACTAATATTTTGCATAGTCTCACTGCAGTCAGTGTAGAGATCTTTGACTCAAACAACATCATAAGGAATTCAACAAGTTGGATAGTTGGGGCGTCTCCATAGTTAACAGCTGCAGCCGGGACCTGTTGTTTGAGCCTCTTGGAGTAACTTCATCTGATCCTCAATGGTTTTTAGTTCCTGCTCCAAAGCGGAAACCTAAACACACAAGATGGGGGGGGGGGGGGGGGGGGGGGATGATATTACTAAAATGTAGTAAAAAGATACAACCAAAAAAACACATGGCTTCAGAGTTTTAGTTAAACAATGTAATGGTAACCTACAATTCCAGCATTAAAAGCATTTTTCACAATTAGACTAATTTAACACTTTATTGTAATGTTACTGACGTTAGATAGAGAAGAGTAATATAAACACTTTCCTCTTCTTGGTTAGGAAGTAAACTCTTGTTGTTTTTATGAGCCACCACTTCATTCTTAATCATATTCTAACAACATCATGAGCTCTGCTGTTTGAGACTCTAAACTCATCATGAAAATGTTTACCATGGTACTAAAAGAGAGAGAAATAGAGTCAAGTTCAATCTGACTTTTCTTTGCAACCAACAGACAAAGCAGGATGAAAAGCAGGATGAAAGAATTTCTGCAGTGGCTAAATCTTCTTTTTCTGGATGTGGCAACCATCTTTTATAGAGAGTATATTGTTCACTCCTATAGATTGTATGCACATGACGTCACGGTACCTGGAAGTCGCTGCGGTTACGCATACTGAGTGGCAAAAAGACGAGTGGCAGAGCCGCCATTTTTTAAATATCTAATTATATTAGATATTGAACATGGGGAAGAGCTGCTGTGCAATCGACTGTACAAACAGGTTTTCAAAGGGGTCAGAGCAGTATTTTCGGCTAAAATCATATCATTAAATTACATAAAGTATTGCCAACATTATTTCAGTAAAGCTCTTAATGTTAGCATCTTTCATTTGGCTATATTCATAACCCCAGCTAACTTAAGGTAACTGAAGTACGCAAAAGTAAGTCAGTAAGTCAAGTCAAGTCAAGTCAAGTCAAGTCAGTCAGAAAAAAACAGAGGGGATATCATTTTGAGAAACATTTTATTCTGAAAAATGACCACACAACAGTGTGAAAACATGAAAACTGTTGATTCTTGTGTAGATAAACCTTACACTTAGGCTTCATAACGTAGGCCTATTTGGAACGTGAACTTAACCACTGCATTTGCCGACATATTTTCTCAAAATATTGTTTTTAAATTTGTCATATAAAAATAAAATTCTAATTCTTTCCCGATATCAGTTCAACAAAAAAAAAAACATGAAAAACCACAATGTGCTGTTTTTTTTTTTTTAAATTGTTAATCTGGTAGACTATAGGTCAGACTATGAAAACAGTATATATTTTTTTGTTGTGGTCCTGTAAAATATGACGATATGCTGCTCTGGAGTCTTTTCATTTTTTCTCCATTTGATTTAAGCTTTTGTTTTGGCACAGATGACGCAGACAGGAAGTTGGACTTGTGAAACATAAGAAAATCTGGTTGGTTTTCAAAATAAAACTGCTTCTACAAGCGCAACGCCTCTGACTCGCTCCCCGTAGTTCAAAGTCACAGCACAATCAAAATGAACACAGACCCTTTGTATTTTGGTTGTTAATAATTACGATGTAATGGTGTAATCCTGTCAGCATCTTCTGGGTCTGTTCCGGGGCCTCCGCCCAGTTTGAAGTTATTGACAAACTTCCAAAGGGAGGCGACCAGGAGGCATAATTATTAGAAACCTGAACTACCTCAGTTGACTTCTTTCGATGCAAGGGAGCAGTTCCTCCAGATGGTTGAGCGCCTCACTAAGTATAAGGTTAAGCCCAGCAACTCTTCAAGCAAAACTCATTTCAGCCACTTCTATCTGTGATCTCATTCTTTCACTCACATTCACATATCAAAATCTCCTGTTTGGAACAAAGATAGACCACTAATTGAGAGCTTTGCCTTTTGGCTCAACTCCATCTGTACAGGCTAAGCCTAGACTTAGGCCCCTACGATTGCTAATCAAGAACTTAATTGATGCTGTTGCTACTTGTGTCTAATTAAAATTCAAATACACGTGTTGTTTGTGCTATTTAATGCTCACCACAATGTTCACCACAAGCAACATCTGTTACTTGCAGGTAACGAAACTGCACGGAAAGAGCCTTGAGTGTTGGCTAGTGTAAGTTTTTCTAAGCTTTTTTGCTAATTCAATATCTGCTGTTGTGCAAGTGACTGAAACCCATCCGTGGGTAAAACCTGTTGTCTCGGTTGGGCTATCAGAAATCAATCAGAGTAATCTCTCTGAAACCATTCCTTGGTTAACTCTCAGTGGGCGGTCTCAGCCAAGTGCAATTAGCTAACATGTGAAGTTAGGGCTTGACCTGATGCTAACCCCCCCTCAATCAAAAAACACAAAAGGAGCAAATCCTCTTGTGCAAAAAAAATTAAAACAAAAACTTTAACTGAACAAAAACATCAAACTGTTAAATGTGGTTTGCTGAATATTAGATCTCTCCCTGTGAAGTCTCTGTTAGTGAATGATTTGATTTGTGATCATCATATTGATATATTTTGTCTTACAGAAACCTGGCTGCAGCAGGAGGATCATGTTAGCATTAATGAATCAACTCCCTCTGACTATTTAAATGTTCACGTTCCTCCAACCACAGACAGAGGAGGAGGAGTGGCAGCTATCTTCAGATCAGGGTTACTAATCAGTCCGAGACCCAAGATTAGTTTTAGCTCTTTTGAATCTCTGATTCTCAGTTTTTCCCACCCAAAGTGGAAATCACAAAAACCTCTTGTGTTTGTTGTTGTGTATCGTCCACCTGGCCCTTATTCTGAGTTTCTGTCTGAATTCTCAGAGTTTTTATCCCAGTTAGTGCTGAGTACAGATAAAGTCATTGTAGTGGGTGACTTTAATATTCATGTAGATGTTGAAAATGACAGCCTAAATATTAACTTTAATTCTATATTAGACTCTATTGGATTTTCTCAAAGTGTTCACAGACCTACTCACTGCCTTAATCATACCCTTGACCTTGTGCTGACTTATGGCATTGAGAGTGAACAGTTAACAGTGTTCCCTCATAACCCTGTCTTGTCTGACCTTTTTTAATAACTTTTGAATTTACATTACTTGACTACACGGTTTCTGAGAAGAATTCTACATATAGAAGGTGTCTGTCAGAGAATGCTGTAACCAGATTTAAAGAGTTGATTTCATCATCCTTTTCTTCACTGCCATGTGCTGATATGACAGAGGACAGCTACCTAAATTTTACTCCAGTAGAACTTGACTCTCTTGTTGACAGCACTATAGCTTCAATGCGTACAACACTGGACAATGTTGCCCCTCTGAAAAGGAAGGTAATCAGTCAGAAGAGGTTGGCTCCTTGGTATAATTCACAGCTGCTTTAAAGCAGACCGCAAGAAAGCTGGAGAGACAGTGGCGTTCCTCTAATTTAGAAGAGTCTCAATTAGTCTGGAAAGATAGTTTAATAACGTATAAGAATAAAGCTAGAACTGCTTATTATTCATCATTGATAGAAGAGAATAAGAATAATCCCAGGTTTCTTTTCAGCGCTGTTGCCAGGCTGACAAAGAGTCCGAGCTCTGTTGAGCCATGTATTCCTTTAACTCTCAGCAGTGATGATTTCATGAGATTCTTCATCAATAAAATTGTTTCTATCAGAGTGAAGATTAATGGAATCCTTCCCATTATTATCACTGATGTATCATCAAGTAGAGCAGCTTTAGAACCTGATTTGTATTTAGATGGCTTCTGCCCAGTTGATCTTTCTGAGCTAACAACAGCAATAGTCTCTTCTAAACCATCAACTTGTATGTTAGACCCAATCCCAACCAGACTGTTCAAGGAGGTTTTCCCCTTAATTGACACTTCCATATTGGATTTGATCAATCGGTCTTTGTTGACAGGATATGTACCTCAGACTTTTAAGGTTGCTGTAATTAAACCTTTACTTAAAAAACCTACTCTTGATTCAGAAGTGTTGGCTAATTATCGACCTATATCCAATCTCCCTTTTTTGTCTAAAGTTCTTGAAAAAATAGTTGCAGCTCAACTTTGTGATCATTTACATAGAAATAATCTGTTTGAAGAGTTTCAGTCAGGATTCAGAGTGCATCATAGCACAGAAACAGCACTGGTGAAAGTTACCAATGATCTCCTCTTAGCCTCTGATAGCGGACTTGTGTCTGTGCTTGTCCTGTTGGATCTCAGTGCTGCATTTGATACGATCGATCACAGCATTCTGTTACAGAGACTTGAACATGTTATTGGGATTAAAGGAACTGCATTAGGCTGGTTTAAGTCATATTTATCTGAAAGATTCCAGTTTGTTCTTGTAAATGAAGAATCTTCCTCACACGTTGGAGTAAGTCATGGAGTTCCTCAGGGTTCTGTGCTTGGACCGATTCTTTTTACTTTATACATGCTTCCATTAGGTAACATTATCAGACAACATGGCATAAATTTCCATTGCTATGCTGATGATACTCAGCTGTACTTATCTATGAAACCAGATGAAACCAACAGGTTGGTCAGACTACAAGCCTGTCTTAAAGACATACAGACCTGGATGACTCAGAACTGTCTGCTTTTAAATTCAGACAAAACTGAAGTTGTTCTCTTTGGACCTGAGCGCTTCAGGGAGAAATTGTCTAGTTATATAGTTACTCTAGATGGTATTTCCTTGGCTTCTAGTTCGACAGTGAGGAAACTTGGAGTTACTTTTGACCAGAATTGATCATTTGACGCACATATAAAACTGGTTTCTAGGACTGCCTTCTTTCACCTTCGTAATATTGCTAAAATCAGGAACATCCTGTCTCAGGGTGATGCAGAGAAACTAGTTCATGCATTTGTTACTTCTAGATTGGACTACTGTAATTCTTTATTATTGGGCTGACCCACATATTCTCTGAAAAGCCTCCAGCTGATCCAAAATGCTGCAGCCAGAGTTCTGATGAGAACTAACAGGAGAGATCATGTTTCTTCAGTTTTAGCTTCTCTTCATTGGCTCCCTGTTAAATTCAGAATAGAATTTAAGATTCTTCTCCTCACATATAAAGCTCTTAATGACCGAGCTCCATCATATCTTAAAGATCTCATTGTAAGATATTTTCCTAACAGAGCACTTCGCTCCCAAACTGCAGGTTTACTTGTTGTTCCCAGAGTTTCTAAAAGTAGAATGGGAGGTAGAGCCTTCAGTTATCAGGCCCCTCTCTTGTGGAATAAGCTGCCAGTAAATGTCGGGGAAGCAGACACCCTTTCCACTTTTAAGATTCGGCTTAAAACTTTCCTTTTTGATAAAGCTTATAGTTAGGGATGGCTCAGGTAATCCTGAAACATCCCATAGTTAAGCTGCTATAGGCTTAGACTGCTGGGGGACCTCATCTGTCACACCTTTCCTCACTTTGCTCTCTTTTTCCCCGTTTAATTTCTCAATTGATTTTATGTACATGTGACATTATTGTGGTTATTAACCTATGTTTCCCTGTTCCAACAGATATCCTTTGAATGGTGTTATGGTGTTTTTCCCCCCTCTTTTCTGTCTTCTCAAACCCCAGCTGGTCGAGGCGGATGGCCACCCTTCCTGGTTCTGGTTCTGCCAGAGGTTTCTTCCTGGTTCTGGTTCTGCCAGAGGTTTCTTCCTGGTTCTGGTTCTGCCAGAGGTTTCTTCCTGGTTCTGGTTCTGCCAGAGGTTTCTTGCTGGTTCTGGTTCTGCCAGAGGTTTCTTCCTGTTAAAGGGAGTCGTTCCTTTCCACAGTCGCCTCAGGCTCAGGATGGGAGATTGGACTGAAGACAAGTTTCGGTGCAATCTGTCGGTTTCCTTAGCTAGGATATTAATTTTTTGAATAGGCTCTATATGAATTAATTGGATTATGATTACAATGAATTGAATTCCAATTGGCTTGAATTGGACTATATTACTTAAGTGCCTTGAGATGACAATTGTTGTAATCTGGCGCTATATAAATAAAATTGAATTGAATTGAAGTGCCGTGTCCAATTGTGAGCGCAACATAAAATAAGGGGTTATGGCTGAAGCGTTAGCGGAAGCATCAGCCATTCTCAGGTAAAGACTAGCGTGTCTACCTGCGCGTGTCCACCGAGCAAGGCCACTGAACAAGGCAAACCTGTCCTACTTGCCTCATCCATGTAGCTCTGGCCTCACCACCTACTTTAAAATGTGCCTCAAACCCATTCCTGTTGTCTCCGGCTCGCACAGAAGGTTTCACACAACCAAACGCCACCGCAACCTTAACAACCTCCGCTCTCTAAAGCCCACTTCACTCTGTGACACGCCCTTGTCTGTGGGGTTGTGGAATTGCCAATCGGCGGTAAACAAAAAAAAATTTTCATTATGGCTTATGCCAACCACCTGTCTCTTGACATCCTGGCTCTCACTGAAACCTGGATTAAGCCTGAAAACACAGCTACCCCGGCTGCACTTTCAACCAACCACTCATTCTCCCATACCTCTCGTACATCTGGGAGAGGTGGTGGAACAGGCATGCTCATTTCCAACAAATGGAAATACACCCAACTGCTACCTGAAGCTAAATACAATACCTTTGAATACCATGCCATCCTGGTAACTGCACCGGTCAAAATCTATATGATTGTCGTATATCGCCCACCAGGACAACTCGGTGACTTTCTAGATGAACTCGACACCTTGCTCTCTTCTATCATGGAGAGTGACTTTCCCATAATGGTCCTTGGTGACATGAACATCCATCTTGACAGTCCTAACTCTTCTGATTTTCTGACACTAATGCACTCGTTTGAGCTACAACTGCTCAGCAGTCCTCCGACCCATAAAGCTGGCAAAGTGCTAGATCTCGTTTTCTCAAGAAACAATGCCACCTATCTGTCACACCTCTGCAGTTCTCTGACCACTATTTCATTCAGTTCAGAGTGAGTCTCCTGAGAAGACCGTCTGCTTCTACCCCTATGGTTTCCTTCCGCCACAACCTCCGCAACCTGTCGCCCACCCGCTTCTGCTCCGTTGTTGCCTCCGCTCTTCCAGCCTCCAGCACATTCTCCTCCCTTCAGGTTAATGATGCCACGGAGTCCCTTTGCTCTACACTGAGCTTATCTCTGGATAGTCTGTGTCCTCTATCCACCAAACCCACCCGATCCTCCCAGTCTCACCCCTGGCTTAATGATATTCTCCAAGCGTTGCGCACCAATCTCAGAGCTGCCGAAAGGAAATGGCACAAGTCAAAAGATCCTGCAGATCTAGCTAAACTCCAAGGCTACTGTCATCATTTGCATCCAGTCTTACTGATGCAAAAAAGTCTTTCTACATTGACAAGATTAACAGTACCACTGACCAGAGGTGTTCACAAGTCATTTTTTACAAGTCCAAGTCAAGTCTCTTGCCAACACTAAATCAAATTAGCATTGTACGGAGAAGATTGGACTTTTCCATACATTGTCCAATCTTCACCAAACTTCATAGGCTGCACTTGGGCTCCACCCAGAAGGCATATATGTGACCAAATTTACACATGCTTATAGCGCCACCTGCTGGTGGCCATAAACGTCACTTTTTACGTCCGGCGGTACTACACCTGACTGAGATTCTCACATCCTGCTCTACACTTTGTCAGCACAACTATGGGTGACACTGCTCTCAGGGGTGGTGGGTGTGGGAATGTGGGTGACTCTGATTAAAGGTAAATACCTGTATTTGTGTAACTCACAACAAATGTGTTCATTCAGCAACCTATAGTGCAGAAGTGCGCCGGGGAAAAGGTGAGGCTGATTAAGACATTTCACACTTTACACACAGGGTTACTAACATTTGTACACAGAGACGATCAGGGGCTTGTTAGAAAGATCTTAAGCTGCAGTTTAACCAGCAAAAGGAAGTTACTAACTTTAACCACCGACTATGATGCTGTGAAGACGGAATAGAAATTGGGGGGGCACACGCTCAATGCACGTCACGGGGAATAATATTAGGACAATTACACGGATAAAATTACTCACCAAGAAGCCACCCATCGCGCACAGTGCCAGCTTGTAGTCTGTTCCCAACAATTCTGTTACTGAATGTATGAATCGTGCGTTGAACCAGGCCCCCCCCACAAAGCATTTACGCATCACATACGATCTGTACATTGATGGAATGAAAATGTTTCCTGTTGATATACAAATTCATCATATGATGGTGCTTTTACAGCACCGTGTGTGCAGTCGATAGCTCCGATTACATTAGGAAAACCTGCTCTTGCTTCAAATTGTGCTTTAATGTTGGCCTGTTCAGCTGCATTGTGGGAATTTGATATACCTGCTGAGATGCAGATAATTCCGTCCCACTCAGCTGGCATGGCTCGGCTCAGGGTCGACTGGCACAGTCCCAATCGGTTGGCCAGCTCGCTCTGGAATGCCCAGGTTGCTTAAACCCCAGTGTGCACGTCACCTGTGGTGCAAGCAGTGCATGACTCCTCGCTGTTGCGCTCCAACGCTGACCGCAACTCTGCGCACTTATCCAGGAAGATTGCCCTTAAAACGGCTGATGAGCCAGTTGTCATCATGTGCCAGCAAATCCTCTCTGTCTCTGAACACACGCTCTCTTCGAATTGCACCATTTGCAATGTCTTCCAATACTGCTAAAGCAGCCATTGTTTTTAATGGTATGCACTGCAGCACTTTGCGCATGCTTTTATATCCACTCGTGTATTTGCAGACACATGGGTGTGTTAATTGTTCATCAGTGTTCATTTTTCATGTGTCTCAGATGTGCACATCACTCAGTCTGAGGATAAATTGTGTTCACATTTATTTATTATAACAGTTTCCCAACATCACCTCTAAGTGTCGCCAAAGAATCAACAGCTGTAGAAAAGTGCGTACGACAGCCCTGAAGTTGGCGTGAGGCACCACACATTTCCATGGTAATTTCGCTCTGGATACATATGATCGTTGACGTGAAAAAGTGTGTACGTCACTTTTTTTGTGCGTACGCACCCTTTGTACATGAGGCCCCTGGCCTCTTCTCGTCTGGATCATTGTGGATCTGTGTTGAGGAACCTGCCCGGACTGTGGAGATGACCTGCGGCGTTCTCCAGAGCACAGTTACCGTTGGCTCCAGCCGGTTGTCGCTGAGTCACCTCTTCCTTGTCGCCGGCCAACAAAGATCCAGAGCCGTGGCTGTGTGCCGGGGAATCTCCGCCTGCTTGGTCGTGCTGCGGAGCGGATTGTGAGCTCTGCATCGCCCCGTACATCGCCCCGTGCATCGGTCAGTGCAGCCCTCCTGAATGTCATATTGCTCACAAATAAGACCTTCATTGCTAATGATCTGATCTCCACACATGATTTGGATTTCCTTCTGCTTACGGAGACCTGGCAGAAGCCAGGTGACAACAGCGCTTCCTCTGAGCTCCTCCCACTCGACTACTCTTTCTTCAGTATGCTGCGAGAGTCCAGCCGAGGGGGCGCTCTGGCTGCTGTTTTCAAACAGAGTTTCAGCTGCCGCCTACTCCCAACTAAAAGTTACAGCAGCTTTGAGCTACAGCTATTTTTGGTGCAGTTTACATGTTCTGTACTGTGTGTTGTAATATATCGTCCACCTAAGCAAAATAAGGAATTTATAACCGAGTTCTCAGACCTACTTGATGATCTAATATCAAAACATGACTGTCTGCTGATCTGTGGTGATTCTAATGTCCATGTCTGTTGTCTTTCTAACCAACTGGCGATTGAGTTCCAAAGCCTTTTGCCATCTTTCGGCCTGGTACAGTCAGTAAATGTTGCCACACACCAACACGGGCACACACTAGACCTTATTATCTCCCATGGACTCCCACTAGCCATCACAGAATTAGGTGGCATTTGTATATCATATCACCTCCCCATTATATTTGAATTCATAACCCCTTCCCCTGCAGCCAAATCTCACATTTCAGCCTCACGCCGCCACTTTATCACCTCCACTACAGCTGAAGAGTTTGCTGCTGCTTTCATGACCAGTAGTTTTAAAACCCATAATGAACTGTCCCTTCCCCCGTGTCTAGAGACATTTATTTCCTCCTTTCACTCCACATGCTCAGGAATCTTGAATAATATTGCTACATATCGGTCTATCTCTGCTAAACCTAAGCCTGACCCGTGGCTCAATGATGCCACTCGCAGCCTTAGGCGTCGCTGCAGACAAGCCGAACGCAAGTGGAAGAAAGATAGGCTACATGTTTCACTTGGCATTCTTAGGGACAGGCTTAATGACTACCAAAAAGCTATTAAAGAGGCCAAATGTCAATATTTGTCAACTGTCATTTCCACCAGCTGTAATCGCCCTCAGGTGTTATTTAATACTATACAATCTGTTACAAACCCATCCAATAACGTTCCCTATAAATACTATAAGTTACAATTTCCTTTATATCATTATATGTAACCTGTTGTATTTGGTTTAATCATTTCAAGTTTATGACCTGTGGTCACCTGTGGTCATTTTGTTATGAAAAACAAAAGAATACCAAGGATAAAACAATAGTAGGAGTTATTGCTTCAGTGTGCTTCCTGTCAAGCTTTTTTCGAGGGCTGAATTTAAAAAAATTCAAACATTTAGCAGTCAATGTAAAAGCTGCTAGGGTATTTATGTCAGGACAAAAATAGTGGACAACACAACAGCACTGATGTTCTGGGTGTGGCAAAAATGTAGTTAAACTCAAAGTGGCCAAGCCAAGAAAACAAGTTATATCGGTTTTGATCAAGGCAGGTTGAGTCAGGTTAGACAGCTAATCAAACTCTAAGTCCTTTGAGTTTGTCTTTGTGGTTTTCATCTTTTTCAACATTGAGAGTATAAACTGCATACAAAAAAACTATATCACATATAGTATAATTATATACAGTTATAAAGAGGAGTAGCAGTACCCCTGCATTTTGCTGCTCAGTGCTTACCTTGCTGTCCATCTGTTGTCTGACATGAGCAGGTACCTTGGTCAGGTAGTTTGGAGATTGGAGTCTGCCAAAGAGTTCATCGAGCTTTGCAACAAGCTTGTCTCTACGCTGAGAGAGCTGCAGCATCTGTTTGTCTATGTTCATTCCACTCTGAAAGAGAAAAATTAAAACTTGACCAACAATCATGGAAACTGAACAACAGAACTTTACAAATAAAGAAATACCAAACTGCAAGCCATTATCAACTTTGGGAAATTTTAGTTGATCTATTAACCTTTAGGAGAATACATTCATTTTTATGTGAAGGCTGTCACATGCCACCCTGTGAGACCTGTGGTCAACATAAGTCACATTATCTGGATCCACCCCTGATGACTCATATTGGTAAACTTGTGCTTCAGAGACACTTGAAGAGCTGCATTAGAAGATAGCTGATTGTTGTCGTATGAAAGAGATACTACATCAAAAGAGTTTTAATTGTACACAAGAAAAGCGTTTCCGTGGCTTTGCTGTGCCTTGCAGACATCAAAGAACACAGAGCATCTCTAATCTCCCTGTTCTGTGAGCCTTCTTCATTATTTGTTGTGTGGGGTGATGTTCGGGGTGGCTAGATTTCACGGGGTGGTAGTTCCGGCCATGGCCACCTCACGGCTCTGCTCTGTATGTTGACTTGTGGCATCTTCATCATCACTGTGTCGCTAGTGTTCATAGCCACGTTGGTGAGATTTCTTACGTGAATTCACTAGATTGATCTCATTTTGAAATATCTCTGTTACCTCTGGAGAGAAAGTCTGTCATTTTGTCAGCTGGCCATGGCCTAGATGAACTATCACCTCAGAACCGTCTTGTAATATTAATCACCAAGCCAGAGCTGAGAGTGTCAGCAGAGTTCTATCTCCTTCTACAACGCAGTGGTGTAGTCCAAGACTGATGCAGGCAGAATTTATCCAACAGAATACACAATATTTCCAGGGGACGGCCACCTCAACCGAGCATAAGCTTGCCTCAGTACAAACCCAGCGTCATCAGAGTTTGAGCTACACTTGTGTCCTTACAACATCACAGTTGGAAAATAGCCTGTCATAATTTAGGTTGATGTAAGGCCACTTAACCTTAAACCTCATTTTCTTGGTGATATCACATTCATTCTTTTCTTCAGAACATTTATTTATGCTTTTAAATATTTTCCTATCAAACACCTGACACACAGTTTATCCAAACACACACAATCACTCTTATGTTTCGTCTATTTTATGTTGTGTCTGCTTTTAGTAGGTAGTTAATAAGGGTGCATTTATATTACTCTGTTGTATTGGGTGTTTTACTCATTGTAGTAACTCAAATTCCCTGAAACTGGATCTATCAAATTCTTTAACATTCCCTCTTATAAATTAATTAACAGTATCATTAATTCATTCATTTGAATTACTATTATACTGACACATACTTGAACATGAAGGTGCAGCTGACATGTGTGGTCAACTACACCGATGAGGCTCCCTGTGGGTGGAGGAGTGGAATTGACAGAGAAGAGGGTGTCTGCTCCATCAGGACAGTAGATCTGGAGGCTAGAGATCCGGCTTAAAGTCCAAACAGCTGAGCCAAAGTGAAGGAGGATGTGGGCCTGGCTGGGTGAACACACTGCCCACACTGAAATCAACAATGTACAAGTGGCACAGGAAGAAATTCAGCAGTTCGGCTAATCAGTTTTCTTTCAGGCATCACAACACAAGGATTCACATCTCATCAACTTTGATCGTTAGGAAATAAAGTCTTTTTTTTTCTTTGTTTAAATGAGTCCACTTACTGACAGGTTTCTCTTTGGTTAGGCCACACTGAGCTCTTAGAGAGCGGGCCACACGGATCACTTCCTGGATAAGCAGGAAATCCTTTTCCTCCTCAGGAAAATGCCAGTGTGCCTGGCCCAGTGGAGAGGTTAAACAAAAAAGACATGATCCAGCATGAACAACAAAATATATCCAGAGGGACGTCAAGAAGTACCATGTCTACAAAAGCACAAAGAGTATGAACTGTCTGCCGAGTTCTCAGGAAACAGACTCGGAGTACTTTCAGTACCTCAACACCTTGTAGTATCAAACTGAAATTCCAGACACATGCTTACAGATGCTCACTTACTATATGCACCAAAGTATACTATACGTCATCAATAGGGTATGCCTCAAATGCAAAGTTTGTGGCTCATAAGTGCCTGGAGGATGATGACATAAAACTATGTAAAATATATCTTTTAAGTTTTTTTCTGTCCAAGAAGAGGAAACATGATGGAACTATGAATCAAACAATAAATAAATACACAAGTTAAAAGTAAATAAATAAAATCTCAGTCAGCACTTAGTTTCAGCTGCTCTGTCTTTTGTGACAGCTTGACTTCTTCGAGGACTTCCTTAGTGAAGTTTCTTGTTCAGCAGCTGACAGATGGGCTCTGCAGAACGGAGCATTTCTTTCAGTTTCCACCATAAATCTGAACTCAGACTGAGATCTGGACTGTTTGCTGGCCATGTCACTGAGCCGATGTGTCTTTGCTGAAGTAAAGTTTGAAGCCTCTTTGCTGTGTGCAGAGATGCATCATCATCCAGAAAAATGAGCTCAGCATCAGCAAACCTCCATTTGATTGAAGGACTGTGTCCAGCTGTACATCTCCTGTAGAGCTAATGGCTGCCATCTCCGCTGGTCCTTTACCTGACATCAGCTCCATATCTTCAGTGATGCAGGAAATGTGCTGGTTTTCTTCAGCCAGTCATCTTATGATCCAGGATCATCTTCTTGTTCAGAGCAGATTTGTGATTGATCTCTGAATATCACTTTCATCCAAGCATCCACAGTTTTTTATTTCTTTTCTTGTTCATTTTCTATTTTCAGACATTGATTTGCGTTTTCTGTCCCGACTCTTTGACGCCTTCCTTGGTCAAACCTGTCTGCTTTCCTTTTACAACCTTCCCATTTTGTTTGTTCTTACTCCACATTTCAGACAGCTGACAGGGAACATCCAACATCCTCTGCCACACTCTGAGCTGAATTGGCTTCTTGAAGGAGTTTTAGAATCCCTTCCATTGTTTCCACTGACAGCTCTCTTGTTGGGGCCATGCTTCCTGTCAGTCATTCAGGTGCAGCAGCTTGTTCGGCTCTGCAACAACTCCAACTGATGACTCATTTGCATATCACAGCAGAGGGTTCCAGGAACAACTCCCGGCTGGTTCTTTCTGGGTGGAGTTTCTCCCCGTGTATGTGTGGGTTCTCTCCGGGTTCTCCAGCTTCCTCCCACCATCCAAAAACATGCTGTTAGGTTAATTGGTGACGCTAAATTGACCCTCGGAGTGAGCGTGCATGGTTGTTTGTTTCGTTTGTCTCCGTGTGGCCCTCTGAAGGACTGGCGACCTGTCCAGGGTCGCCCAGTGACAGCTGGGATAGGCTCAAACTAATTTATGTGGATCATAATAATGTTATTCTTTTAAGTTACATTACAAATTTGTTGTTAAATAAGTTAGTTTTGTGTCTTAATTGTGATTTCCTTTTCTACAAAATAAAACAGCTGAATAAACAGCCTCCCAGAGCAGTGATTCATTACTTTTTGTCCAGAGGTGGTCATGAATCAGTCAATCCACAAAATGTTCTAATGATTGACATAAGGGGTCTGTCTTATCACAACTAAAGCACATCCACTGACTGGTGTTTGCCTCAGTGTAGAGGTATGATGTGTTCTACTTCATTACCAAAGAAAAACCATTTCCAACAATCCCTGTCACGAAGCATCTGTTGGAATCTGCTGGAACCACAGATAGCTATGAGACATCGTTTTAAAACTAGTAAGAGCCAGAAGATTTTTGTCCAGATATGTAAAAACTTGACAGTGTATTTGTTACAGAATCTGATAGTTGAAGTCTCACCAGTGTAGAGGATCGGGGGTATGACTGTAAGCACAGGCTGGTTTGAGCCACAGTGTCAGGTCTGAATGGCTGGAGTCGCTGCCACAGCTCCTCAGTGATGAAGGGCATGAAGGGGGAGAGCAGTGCCAAAGACAAAGACACACAGTGATAGAGGACAGTGCCAGCCACCTGCTGCGCATTCCCACTGTGCTTTGTGTCAGTGTGGACCACTGCCTCCTCATCCTGCTTCATCATGATGGGCTTTACATACTCCTTCAGGACACAACGAGAAACAGATGTTACATTTCCATGCAGACAATCTGGGAACCCACTGGCTACTGTCTTATAACTGAGCAACAGACAATCTTTTGCATTTGATGCACAATAGTTGTGAGCTATCACTTGGGCTTTCACCACCAAAGCCCACTCTAACATGACTGGTCAATAGTACTCTACAAAAAGAAACCAGAGAGCTTCCAGTAGCAACATCTTGTCCTGCAGACATTGACAAATTCATATGTGCATGAGTCTCCCTGTTGCCGTAAGTAAGCCATGTAGACAGCTCCTGAGCTGCAATGACAGGACAGTAAGTTTCTTGATGCCAATACAAAGGAAAGTGATATTGATCTTAATTCTAATCCCCTTTTTTTGCTGACATGTGTATTCAATCTGCCATGGAAAAGTTCTGCTCCTCACCATGTAGACGTCACACAGACTGTGGACCCAGAAGGAGTGCAGGGCAGATGTGACAGCATGCAGCTCATAAGCTTCAAAGGCCTGCTCACACTGTACGACTGTGCTGTAGAGTCTGGAGCAGATCCACCGCTCCATGCTGCTCACCGGAACTGTCTGGAAGACAAACAGACATTAATCCAATACAAAACAAATCGTGTCATTTTGAGTGAAGCATCAACTATAAAACAAGCTTTATCTGCATCTGTTATTCACATTAATTGTCTGTATCTGTACTTGAAGTGGGTGGGAGCTAAGCTGGAAGTGGGTCGGTTGTCTTGAGTTATTTTAAGCATGCAATTGATATGGGTTGATCAGAAATTGTTATATTTATTGCTGAATAGAAAACTTTTTGTGTATGTGTAGCTTAATTTGTAATATTTAAGCTAGTCAAACAGTTTTGCACAGCGAAGTCTTCTGTCTTTTTGTATTTTTTCTTGTTTGTGTCACAATAACATATTGCAACTTATTTTGCTGTTGGCAGCCCCTTTGTATCTACTGGGAACATCCATTGTGTTTGATGATGAAATTTAGGTGAAATTGTTCTGAGGTCTGTCTGTCACTATAAAGTTGTTTTTTTTTATCATGTGACTGCTGACAACATCATACAATATCTGGAGCACTTTTTTTTTTTGAGGAATGTAAACAGTTGTAAACGGTACAGTGGTAAATCTTTTGACCAAATCAACATCTGACTAGTACCGTCCATTCATGTCAAGTGTGTCAGCACCAATGATCACTGATGTGAACACAGTCCTCCTCCCCATCCCACTGGAATTCGGTGTTCTGTCAGTGTGAAATAGTGTCCACTCACTGAGTTGTGATAAAACCGGGTCTTTGCAGAGATCTAGATACAACAGTTGGTGATTTTGCACTGAAGCAGCTGAATTACAATCATACTCCATTCTCTTGCAACTGGACGTTGGTCTGAATTCTTCTTAACCTGGTCCTACTTTTAGAGGCACTCATGCTCAGAACATGAGCAGACCACCAGTTGTGTGCTTTCTCAGGTTAGATTGCAGTTATGATGCATTCTGTCCCAGTGGCACACAAGGCTTTCCTGTAGAGGCGGGCAGGCTTCAGGCCATGTTAGAAACTATACAAAATTCTATTACAAATATCTGATCTGAGTCAAGTTGACTTTTTTTTCCCCAATCGCAGTACAACCACACATATAACAACCACTTTACCTCTTCAAGTGTTCCCACTGCTTTTGTGTTTTCACCAAGAACTCCCAATGTGAATCTCAGGGTCTGCCACATTTTATTACAGAAGTGTCTGTAGCTCAGGACTTGAGAGATGCACAGACTAATGTCTTGTCCTGATAAAAAGACAAAAATGTGTTAATAACATTGTAGGAGACCATCACACCACAGTGTTTAACATATTCTTATATAAATGTACTGTATATACAGTATCCATCGCTTTTTTTCCTCTACAATCAAACACTGATGAGTAAATCAGGGGCAATCTGTGTGTTCAGCACATACGCTGGGGACTGAAGCACAAGCTGGCTGGTGGACGACCACTCTATCCGTACAGCCTTAGTGTTCACATGACTGGCGAA
The DNA here is from genome assembly GCF_036924035.1 of Leuresthes tenuis. Classification (NCBI taxonomy): domain Eukaryota; kingdom Metazoa; phylum Chordata; class Actinopteri; order Atheriniformes; family Atherinopsidae; genus Leuresthes; species Leuresthes tenuis. The sequence goes on along the minus strand of NW_027325372.1, from coordinate 33,037,181 downwards.
GTGCTATGTTTCCACTGCTCTATGCCATGTCACAGAAAGATGGAAGGCTCATCCTGCTCCAACACTGTTATGCCAACTGTAGCTCGTGAATCATATTCTATTGTTTCACAGATACCTTTATAGAAACTCCCCCATCGACACAACCTCCTGCAATGTTTTGATGGAAGGCTGTTGATGATCTGAATACCTGTAAAAACAGATGGCTGAAGTCTTCTGCAGCACCTCAGAATTAACTCTCTCAGTCTGATTAAGACTGCATCTTTTTCCTGAAAACTTTGCTTCACATTCATCCGCTCTGGAAAACCACTTTTTCATGCCAGATAATATGGACTGAGCTGGTAATATTGTCACATTCTATGTTTTGATTATTCTTGTTTTCAGTTTCTTTATCGTGTTTTCAGGTTTTTGTCTTGTTTGCAGGTCAGGTTTTTGCCCCTGTCACTTAGCTTCACTCAAGTCACCTGTTTTCTGTTCACAGCTGCACCTCCTCACGAATCACCTCCCCACAGTACTTAGTTTCCAGGTTCAGTCACAGTCAGGGCGAAATCCTCACATTTCCTTCCATGTTCACGCCACCAATGATAAGTCAGGTTCTGCCTCATAGCCATAGCCACAGTTAATTCATAGTCTTGTTATTCATTCATAGTCTTGTTTAATCACAGTCTCATTCATAGTCATAGTCTCGTTTGTCTTGTTATTTTTGCCACAGTTTAGTTTTTGGATATCCGGCTCAGGCGCGTTTTTTGTTTTTGCCTTTTGCCTTGCTTTTGGAATAAACCTTTTGATTTTGGAAGTCTGTATCTGGGTCCCCCCTTCTTTCGCAACCAAGTCCTGACAAATATGAGATGTGAGTCACTCACCCTGCATCTTGTAAGAACAAAGGGCGAATCTCAAAGCATCGGTCCCACACTGAGGGATTCCTTTGGGGAAGTCTTTTCTCTGTGGGGAAGCAGATTTAGCAGACAGATAAGGAAAAATCATGAATGTTGTCAGCCAGTTAGCCAGAGTGAAAAGGACAGGACCTGTGCTTCCATGGCAACCAGCTGCTCCCTGGGGTCAAGGTTTCCCTCCTTTACTTTCTCCTGAAGTCTCTATGATGACAGAAAACATGAGAGAGGAGTCAGACGTTCTTTTGAGTTCCCTGAGAAAATGAATTAAATATCTATTTCTGAGTATTAGTTATCCACATATTTGTGGCAACCACCATTTTAAGTAAAGTAAAACCGGAATACAGTCTCACTAAAGCGAGACTACGCTGCACAAGAATGATTATCAACTGATTTCTGACTCACCAAGCCCCTGTTTCTGACTCTTAGCCCACAGCCTATTATTTTCTTCATACTATAAATATCATCCATAGCTTATGGGTCATTGCTTTGCACAGACCGCACTTTACCATAGCCATTACTGTATCACGCTGCTATTTTCACTTCTGGTTAGATGCCAGAGTGTTTGTTTCTTTCAATGGCAATAAAGTTGAATCTAATATAATCTAATCTTTTGCCTCCATTTGAAGATATAATTCTCACAAACATCTTCAGCTGAAGTCACAGTTGTCTCCTCTTGTGGTCAAAAATCATGTCAAAAGTCCTTCCTTTACTCCTGTGTTAGAACACACAACTGGATGGGCAGTTAACCTGGGTGGTTAAAGGTTTCTGGAAGTGTCTGAGGCTGCTGTGAGCATCAGAATGGCTAAACTAACTTCATGCAAATACAGTTAAATTAAATAATTTCATTTACAATGTGCCTCTCGATCATAGCCTTAATTAATCAGATCTCACAGCAAATAAAAAACCTGACCCATGATATTTGATTTTCCCTCAAATGTTCATAACGAAATTCTAATATCTAACGATTTTCTTTTTTTTCTTTTTTTTTTTTACTTTTAACTGATACTCAGTTTTTACTTGGATATGACTAGGTTCATTCCTAAAATCAAAACTGTATGAAAACACAGAACAGGGCCAAGTCTCCTGGGCCAAGTCCATGTTCCACCTACCTGGAGAGACACTCCATGTATTACATCAAGTGGGTCGATGACATTTCCCAAAGATTTACTCATTTTCCTGCCATATTTATCTCGCACTAGAGAGTGAAACAGAACCTGAGAGCCACGAGAGAAACAGGAAGTAAAAAGAAAAAAACAACCAGATGGGCTGACATTGTAACTCACAGAGTTTGTGTACATTTAGTCTTGGGTAGCTTATTAATCCACCTGTTTAAAAGGTAGCTGTCCAGTCAACTCTGTCCCCAACATTACCATCCTCGCAACCCAGAAAAAGATAAGGTCATTGCCTGTCTCCAGAATGGAGTTGGGGTAGAAGCGCTTCAAGTCAGAGGTCTGTTGAAAGTGAAAGTCATGTGAGAGACGTGTGTTTAATGGAGGGCATTTTATTCCTGTTCAACTGCAGAATGTGCAGTACCTGTTCTGGCCAGCCAAGCATGGCGAACGGAAACAGTCCAGACGAGAACCATGTATCAAGGACATCTGGGTCTGGCACAGGAAAAAAAAACAACAGTGAATGAGATCAAATTTTAGCTTAATTGAATAAAGCTTTTATGTTCATGCAGGTGGCCACAGGCTCTACTGCTCGGCAAAGTCTGCAATCTACAGTCTGCAAATATAACAAGGAGAGTATACTGTGGCCTGAGGAAAACATAAGAGGTCCTTGTGCTCGCAAATAAGACAGACACTGCATGAAGAAATTGAACCTGACAACAACAGTTGCTCGGAAATGGAGGAGCCGCAGGAAGCTAATGATTTTGCTATCCTGCAAACAATCCTCCAAGAGCTAAGGGAGTTTAGCTGTGAAAACAATGCGGAACTCCAGGCAATTAAGAATGAAATGACAAAGACAACCACAAGAGTAGACCAGGCAGAAAAGGTCATTTGGAGTGTTGGAAGAAACCACGTCTGAACTACTCATAATACAAATTAAGATAGAGGAAAGGCTAACGGACCAGGAAGGGAGGTCAAGGCGGGACAACATTAAGATCCATAGTATAATGGAAGGGGCTGAAGACAGCTTCCCCTCTGTAGCACCTTTTGTGGAAAACGCACTGAGAGAGAAGTTGGAAATTCCTCAAGGCACAGACCTAAATATAGAGAGAGCGCATTGGCCGGTAGCTACAAAGCCTGCAGGAGATGCTCTCCCAAGATCCACTGTGGTGAAATTTGCCAGTTTTAAAGTGAAAGGAGATGTTTAAAAACTGGCCCGGCAAAAAAGAGGATATACATATTGGGAAAGAAAGGTACTTGTGGAACATGACCATGGTCCGGAGGTCCTCAAAAAGCGTTGGGAATACACAGACACAAAAAGGGAACTAAGAGAGACAAAAAAAAAAACATTTTCAAACTCTGTTCCCGGTGAGATTGAGGGTTTTCTATTAAGGAGAGATGTGCCTGTATAGTTCAGCAGAGGAAGCAACCAAAGACATGGAAAGAAAAGGTCTCCCTGTACCGCTGTTTAAACTCCCCATGGCCATGGCAGAGAAAATCAAGGCGCAGATGTGGAACACGCAACGAGCTCCAAAGCCCACAGGCCAGCTGGAAAAGACATGGTGGCAGGGATACAAGGAGTAGTTGGATGCTTTTAGGGGGGAGTGATTGACTATCATTGAGCCATCATCCAGTAATGTAACAATGAGGCGAGGTGTGTCTACAACATGAGCATAAAGATCTACACTGAAAATATGAGATTACGACAGACTGTGGCAGATAAACATGATACAACAGTTATCCTTAAAGACTGGCAGCGATGCAAGGTCACCGAACAGTGTCAGTCATTGTCAGAATATTGGAACTTATCAGACCTTGTTGTATCGATGATACTGTAAGGAGAATGAAACTGAAGTATTTACATTGGATTGGGATCTGTTTAAAAGATATAGGGCGCATTACCGGGGTTAGAGAAGCCCTCAAAAACTGGTACAGTTTGGGGAATTTCCCTCAGAGTCAAGATACCATCTTGGCTCCGCTAAGGTCTTGAGAGACACCTCAACTCAGGAAGACAATTTGGCATCTAAATGTTCTATAGTTCAGTATATTGTGTTTGTCATATTTTTTTAAATTCCAGAGTAGTGAGGGGAGAGATACTTTAGAATATGTCGCTTACCATTATACAATGGAGAAACAAACTTTACTTAAATTACTATCCTATAATGTGAAAGGGATTCTTAACCCAATAAAGAGAACAAAATTTTGGGGATGGTGACAAAAGCAGGGGCACTTTTTTAGCAGGAAACTCCCCTAACACAATTAGAGCATGCTTCTGGTAAATTGTCTTCTATCATTCCTCTGTGGAAAGGTACACTGACACCACAGCTGAGGACAGAAAGTCTGCTTCTGCCCCTGGGCCATAAAGACTGCTGATAATCACTGGCATGGCCCCCCATATACACACATGTATGTATGTGTATTCATGTACATATGCGTGTGTGCACATAGTAAGTGTACATATGAATACACGTCTGTATAATTTGTATAATCCTTTTATACCTTGCCTTTCTATTTTATTTCCTTTTTTTGTTTGTACCCTGGTGTGCAATGACAATAAAGTCTATTCTATTCTGCTCTATTCTAAACTGGGTAGACAGGAGTTCAAGCTGGTTTCCTCAACATCATACAAAATCAGGGGTAGTGACCCTGATTTCAAACAGAGTTGTTTTTGAAAAACTCTCAGAATTTAATGATAAGGAAGGGAGATTTAGTATGGTTATTGGTAGAGTGGAAGGAGTGGATATCACCCTGTTAAATGCTTATGAACCTACTTATGAACTAAATAGAGCTTTTACAAAAGAGAGGCAGATGGCCACCCTTCCTGGTTCTGGTTCTGCCAGAGGTTTCTTGCTGGTTCTGGTTCTGCCAGAGGTTTCTTCCTGTTAAAGGGGAGTCGTTCCTTTCCACAGTCCCTCAGGCTCAGGACGGGAGATTGGACTGAAGACAAGTTTCGGTGCAATCTGTTGGTTTCCTTAGCTTGGATATTGTTTTTGAATTGGCTCTGTCTGTTTGAATTGGACTAATTTTAAATTCAATTGATTGGATTACGATTACATTGAACTGGACTGTATCATTGAAGCACCTTGAGTTGACTTTTGTTGTGATTTGGTGCTATATAAATAAAACTGAGTTGAATTGATTTGATTTGAATAAAAACATATTTGATGAATGATAACTAAAGCCCATAGTCTTGTGATATGTGGTGGTGATTTCAATCTCAGACTAAATCCTCACTTGGATGCATCAGGTACCCTATTCATCAAAATAATGCTTTGAGTGAAACATCTTGGTCATTTTTAAGGGAAGTGGAAGTCTGTGACGTGTGGAGGGACTCAATCCTAGAGTTAAGGATCATTCATTTCTCTCAGCGCTTCACTCTTCATATTCCAGGATAGGTTACTTTTTCATGTTTAATAAAGACATTGGAAGAATTGGACCACGTAAAATGGGGTGATGGCTCTCTCCAAAAACATTCCAGTCTACATGGATCTAGATATTCAAAATTGCCAAAACAATGATTTTTCTTAAAGGCTGAATTCAAATGTACTGAAAGGGCAAATGAGCAAAGGGCTGAACTAGAGGCAGATATTCAGAAATATATGGAAGAAAATGACAATAGGGAAGTATCTCCGTTAATGATGTGGGATACCTGTAAGGCAATAATGAGGGGAAAGATTGTGCTAAAACGGCACTTCAGAAGAGGATGAGACAAGAAAAATCAAACACACTGGAATCAAAATTAAAGAAATAAGAAAGCGAGAATCAAAACAATATTCACTTTAGAAATATTCAGAATATTAAAGAACTAAGAAGCCAGATTAATGACTTACGTTATGGAAATTCAGAAAAAAATTTTTTAAACATAATTATTATGAAACTGGCAACAAATCAGTAAAACTTCTAGCGTATAAAGTAAGGACACATCAAACGGAGAGAATAATATATAAAATCAGAGACCTGGTATCTAAAGAGATAAAATCCAAAACTCAAGAAATACATAGATGTTTTGAAAATGACTACAGATTACTATACTCTCAAAGGAAACAAAGGAGATTCAGCTTTTTTAAATACACTAAATCTACCCCAAATTTCAAATTTGCAAAATAAAACACTATTGGCAGACACACAACCGGAGAAACTAGAAATAGCAATCATTAAACTCAAAGCTAATAAATCTCCAGGGACAGATGGATATACGGCTGAGTTCAAACAACAATTATCTCCTCTTCTCTTGAGAACATTTAACCATGTCCTCCATACTGTGATCCCTTAATTGCAACAATAAAATCAGACCTATTAAGGTGACATACAGTAAGCTACCCTTTCTAGGTATAAATCAAAGAGTGGAAGCTGTTAAAATTGACATTCTCCCATGTCTTCTTTATCTTTTCCAGACAATCCCTGCTGAACCTCCCAAAGACTTTTTTTAAGGACCAGGAGAGATAGGAGACCAAGAATTAGATATAACACTCTGCAGTTGGCTGAAGAGAAAGGTGGTCTTTCCCTGTCAAATCTCAAAAATGATTTCAAGGCCGCTCATATTGAAATAGTAGTAGATATTTGCAATCCGTCCTACACAGCACAACAGAAGGAGAAAGAATGCCAAATATCAAGTGATATTCCACGACAGGCATTATAGGATGTAGTACTCTGACCAAACAACTGAAGGCAGCTAATCCATGGACAGAGACCCCTTTAAAAATGGCAGTGGGGTGCTTATGACTTAGACGTTGTTCCCAATAAATCAGACATGAAATGGAAAGATTTAGGGTTGGTGAAATATTCTGACTTTTATGAAGAGGTGACTTTAAAAACTTTTGAGGAATTAAAACAGCAAGGTTTAACAAACCGTGATCTTTTTAGATTTCTACAATTGAGACGCCACATAAATGTTGTTTAACACAGAAGACTTGGACAAGGTTGGGTCAGGTGTTCTGGGGCTCTTTTTAATGGCATATAAATCAACCCCAGGGGTTAGATACATCTCTTTTTAAATCTCTCCTTAAAACTCACCTCTTCTCATTGGCCTTTGACCCAGTTTGAGAGTTGATTTTACTATTCATATTTACCGTATTTTTCAGAACATAAGGCGCACTTAAAATCCTTGAATTTTCTCAAAAATCGACAGTGCGCTTTAATATGCGGTGCGTCTAATGTATGAATTCATTCTGGTTGTGCTCTCTGACCTAGAACCGATTTTATGTGGTACACAGCGCTCAAAAATCTGTCAGAATGTTTTAGCGCGGCCTTGCTAAGCTACGAAGCTGCACTGCGTGATGGTTTGAGCATCACGGCCACCGTAGTCACGAGCCTCGCGGAGTAATACGATCTGTGCTTCAACATTAAGGTGTGTGCATTCATTCATTCATTTTCTATAACGCTGCCCCAAAAATGGCTCCTGTTCAGAGACAAGCTTAGGATGCAGATTTCAAACTCAACACTATCAATTGTGCAGTGCAACAAGTGAGCTGAATAAAGTTTGACTTATCTGAGTTTTGTTTTATTTAATGCGCCTTATAACCCGGTGCGCTTTATGCATGAAAATAGACCCGTTAGCAGTCAATCATTGATATTGCGGCTTATAACCCCGTGCGTTTTATAGTCAGAAAAATACGGTATTCTGATCTTTTTTTGCTCTTATATTGAATTGTTTTATTGTATTTATATTCTCTTGATGTCTTTTAATGTTTTATGTATTCTTAGTGTTCAATACCTGCAGTTTTTAAAGTGCTTCATAAATAAAGTTGGCTTCGCTTGGCTAAACTACATAATGGAATACAGGACTTGAAGAGAAAAAATACATCATATATAAAGGAGAAATGGGAAAAGGTCTTTTAGTCTCGCTCATTAATTCAGCAGTTTTGGGTTGGAGTATGGACAATAAGGGGAAGGTAACATTTTCCAACTCTTTTGACGATATTTGGGCCTAAAGGGGAACTCCGGTATTTTTAAACCTGGACCTTATTTCTGGCATGAAATACGTTCATCTACTCACCTTGAACAGTTTGGTGAAAGTCGGCGGAAGCGTCACGTTTTCAGTTATGTTTTGTCTTGTTTTCAGGTCTTGGCTCATTCTTGTCATGTTTTTCCCCTGTCACGTTAAGTTTCACTCAGCTGTTTCTGCTCCACAGCTGCACGTCATCACTAATCACCTCCCCACAGTACTTAGTTTCCAGGTTCAGTCATGTCTTTGCAGATTCCTCACCTTACCTTTCAAGCCACGTTTTTCCACAGTCTTGTCAGGTCAGGTTTTTTGCCTCTTGTTTATTCATAGTCTTGTCTTGTTTATTGATTCCTTGTCTTATTTATTTATTCTTAGCCCAGTCTTGTTTTCCCACAGTTAAGATTTTTGACAACCGGCTCAGCCGCATCTTTTGATCTTGCCTTGCTTTTTTGTTTGTTAATAAATCCAAGTTTACTTTGAAAGTTCTGCGTCTGGGTCCTCTCTTCCCGCAACGTTTTGTGCAACATGGCAGGATATTTATCAGATTTTGACAACGTGAACGACGACTTTGAGTAAGATGGACGTTCTTACCGGAGTGAATGAGCTGTGCTGCAGGGGGCGTGTGGATGAAGTGGTCCCAGTAGAGTGCCTGTGTAGAAATCCCTCCGTTAGCTCTCCTATAGCTGCAGGTAGCCACATAACAGCAGCTATGAGCTAACAGAGCTATGAGCTAACAGAGCTATAGCACACGTTCATTCATTCATTCTTCTTAAAGTATTGGTGAAATAAAGACAGATAATGCCTTATTTAGAGGCTGCATCGTCTAAGCCCCGTTCTCTCCGTTATATGGATCTCCAGTTATCTAAATATCTTCAGAAGGACGCCGACTTTCACCAAACTGTTCTCGGTGAGTAGATGAACGTATTTCATGCCAGAAATAAGGTTTAAAAACACCGGAGTTCCCCTTTAAGGCCACAGACAGGGATTGCCACTAAATATTTGTTCAATGTATAACTGATAGCCAGTGAGAAAACACTTCCAAGGAAATGACCACGGACTATCCTACAATGAAGACTGGATTAATGTGATGCATGACACTTATGTGATGGAAAAATTTACATTTATTTTGAGGCAGGATGTTGATAAGTTTGCAAATTAATGGGGGGTCCTTGGACTACATACATGTCATCTTTCAGATCCAGTTTCACATAATCACTGTTTTCAACAATGATACCCCCCTCTAATTTCTGAGCTACTCACTGTTCAGTTTCTGTCAGTTTTGTTACACATGAATGAGGCAGCATCTGCAGTGATGTAGTCATGAATACGAGTGGCCAAAATAAGCTTCCTCTAAAGGGTGGCTGGACTCACCCTTCGGGCCAGGGTGAGGAGCTCAGTTATGAGGGAGGAACTCAGATAAGTTGCTGGCCTCTGAATCAAAAAGAAGAAGCTGAGGTCGATCTGGTCAGCATGCCTTATGAACACCTCCCAGGAGAGGTGTTTTTGACATGCCCTACCAGGGGGAGGCCTTGGGGCAAACCTAGGACTCACTGGAGAGAGTATCTATCTTGGATCACTTGGAAACATCTAGTTGTCCCCCAGGAAGAGCTGGGGGGTGTGTGGCTGAGGTTAGGGAGGTCTGGGGATGTCTGCTCAGACTGTTCCTCTGACAATCAGCAGAAAATGGACGGGTGGATAGTAACATACTCCCATAACCCCCATAAAGGTTTTACTGACATTCAGTACACTGTGCAAAGTGTTTCGCCTCTAAAAGGTAAACAACGATGCTCCTAAAAGATACCTTTTATACAGTACCATAATCCTGGGTATGCTTATATACAGTTTCTCTGTTGTTTCAAGCATCATGGAGAGCGTCTTTAAAATACTTTCACTATGGATTTAGGCAGCCTCACTGCCCTCTCTTCATGTGACCTTTGACTGACTTAGTGATGTTATAATCAAAGCTCTGTGGGGGCAATTCCATCTGATGAGGGACTTATGGGATGAAGATGTTTTTTGTATTACTTGACTTACATACTTGGGCTTGCTGTCCTACAGCAGAATGAGTTTGGAGCCAATCATGGTACTGTATGATGGACAAGCATCTAAACATCTATAGTGCTAAAACACAGTACTGTAGAATGCCAATAAAAATGACTGTACAAATGTTTAGTTCAGCCTCTGGTAAACATAGTTGTTTGACAATAGTAACAGCTAAAGTAGAAGTAGCAATAGTTCTCAGATGGAGCAAATGTACAGTAAAATCATTTGGATACAACTGGATGAAAGACACCAATTGTAAATGCTATGGATAATGTAGATTTGACACAGAGAAGAAAAGTCAAAGGTTGGGGGGGGGAGTTACCTTGTGTCAAAGTGATGTCTTCTGGCTTCACTCCATATTTGACAGCAGCTCTTTGTCGGGCCTCGTCCTCACTTTGCCCCCAGATCCACTGGTCCTACCACAACCCACACACACAGAAATATACAGTCTGGAACAGACTGGCACATGTATACAATGTGTGCTCGTGTCAACTTGTTACTCCCATAATAACTTAACAATTAAGCTTTTACAGAACCACTTTTCATTTTTTGTTCAAGGTTGCATTGCATGAAAGGGTCTGAATAAGCCTCCCAATCAAACACAGGGTTAACACACACATCCACCATTCAAAGTAGTATTCTGTTTCAAATAAACGTGCAGAGACCAACCTCTAGTTTGGCTGGAGAATTAAGAAGCTCTACTCGGTAAGCAGGGATCTGATGACCCCACCAAAGCTGCCTGGATATGCACCAATCACTGCGAAGCAAACAGCGACGTTGTTGACACACAATGAGTTGAAACAACGGCTCATTCATCATCTCAGTGGGGTTACTTCATGTCACATCAGGAACATCAGCGCACACAAGCAATGTGCCTCGTGACACCACACTTCCAATATAGCCTGAATTTCATCCAACTCAAAGGTCAGGACAGTCTACCTGATGTTGGACAGCCAGTTCTTCCACATCTTGGTGTAGTGGTGAGGAATTATTTCCAGCTGTCCATCCTCGACAGCCTGGGAGAGAAGGGAAGTCACTTTTGGGTGTTATTATATGACTGAGTATGTCATCTCTGTGACTTCATGAAGGAATCTGTCATGGTTACTAAAAAGCATGTCACAAAACAAGGCTGACTGAAATAAAAACTAATTCTTACCCGTATAGCTTTTTTAGCCATTCCATCACAGTGAACAAACCACTGCTTTTTCAGAAGAGGTTCTATGATGTCACCTGAGCGGCTGACACAGGGAGACGAGAGGGAACAGATACAGAGAGAGGAGAGAAGACACAAACAAATGAGAACAGCCGTTTTGTTTCAGAAATACAAAGCTCACTGTGACCCTGCTCCAAATGCAGAACGTGTCACCCCACATGCACAGAGCCAGATTCATGATATGTAGTCAGTGAGGTAGGTTTGGAATGCAAACTAAGCAAACAGACAGCTATGTTCAGCACGTTGCTGTAAAAGAGCAAGTGAAGGGGGAGGCTGATAAGGCCTGGATTTGCTGTTTGTGAGAGCACGTTGGAATATCTAAGCCATTGTATATTTCCCTGTCTCCTGGAACGTGGGATCGATGTGCATAAATTTAAAACAATACCGCAGTCAAGTATTGGCTCAAGCAGTATTCTACATCTCACATATCAGAAAGGGCCTGTATTTTTTACATAGTCTGTCTAACCTTTTAATCATCAAAAAGATTAAATATCCTGTGCGTCAAGTATACATAAACTGCATTTTTCAAAGTGACACAACTCTGACCTTAAGATAATATTTGAACATTTTAATGATCTTACTGCTTGTGCTAATGATTGTGCTGCACTGGAGCCTTTGTCTATGCAAAGTCTACCAAGTTACAATTACAGTTGCTTACCACCAAAAAGTCAATGATTTTAAAATGATTAGTATGATATTTCACGTTACTGGAGACAACAAGAGACTACATCATACCCAAATTTAAAATGATTAGTACAGTAGCAAACATTCCAAGTCAAGGCATAACATTTTCCCACAAGAAGACAATCTGCAACCAAAGTCTCCAAAGATGTACCTGTTGCAACTAATTACGCTAAGTTAACTTAGCCTTAGAGAGGCAGAGTCTTATAGAAGTTCAGCAATCTGCAAAAGATTCAGAGAATTTGGACACATGTCCACATGATGTCCGTGACCTTTGGACCTTCAGGCAGCACTGCTTCAAAAAGATGATACTGTTCTGTGGTCAGATAAATCCACCTGGAAAATCATGGACGCTGCATTCTCCAGACTAAATAACAAAAGAGGAGAGGGACCGTCCAGCTTGTTATCAGCTCTCAGTTCAAAACCTGCATCTCTGATGGTATGGGGGGGGGGCTCTGGAACATCTGGAAAGGCTCCATCAAAGCTGAAAGGTATGAACAGGTTTTAGAGCAACATCTGCTCCCTTCTTCAGGGAAGGCCTTGCATATCTCAGCAGGACAGAGTCAAACCACATCCTGCATCGACTCCAGCAGCACGGCTTCATAGTAGAAGAGTCCAGCTGCTGCACTGACCTGCTGCAGTCCAGACCTGAAACCATTTCAAATATAACAGAGAAGACCAAGGACTCCTCTATCAGACAGGAAGGGGACAACATTCCTCTCCCAAAGGTCCAGCAGCTGCTCTCCTCAGTTCCAGATGTTTACAGATGTTGTTCAAAGAAGAGGGGAAACATGGAGTTGTCCCAACCTTTTTCAGATGTGTTACTGTCATCAGATTCAAGATGAGCTGATCATTTTCACAAAATAGTAAAATGTCCAACTTTCAACATGTGAAACATTC